>NC_051154.1:225265560-225572665 GCF_013339745.2 Dermacentor silvarum | reverse complement strand
GCGTCAGGGCATGGAGCCCCCATGCATGAATCTTAGCCATGTTTGCCTCTGAAAACGGTCTTGAATCGAGAAACGGGGTGAAGAAGGGAGCTTTATTTGAGAAGGGGCAGGGAGTGGCCGGTTGGTCTAAGGTAAACTCATCTAGGGCTTGATACGAGGGGCGCCTGAAAAGTTCGTGGCCTGACCCGGACGTAGTGACCGTGGGTCAAAATTTTGCAGTCAGTTTTCGAAATAGTCTCCCTTGAGGGCCACAAATGTGTGCCATCACTCTTGGAGTTTCATTATTCCACTGTGGTAGGACGTTTCGTCCTGCTCCTCCAAAAAGCATTTTACGGCGTCCATGACGGCTCCATCAGAAGGACAACGACTTCCACCAAGGTGCTTTTTCATCTGTGGGAATAGGTGGTAGTCCGAGGGAGCCAAATCAGGGAATAGGGCGGGTGCTGAAGCAGTTGGAAACTACAGGAGTGAATTGCAGCCATCGCAACAGCCGATGTATAAACTGGCGCATTGTCCTGGCGAAACAGCACCCCTTTCGGAACTTCCCTCACCGTTTTTCCTTCATTGCCGACCACAGATGACAAATCTGAGCTGCATAGTATTCCCCGTCGATGGTTTGACCTTTCGGGAGGAATTCCAGGAGAATCACAACGTTGCAATCCCAGAACACTGATGCCATAACCTTGCCAGCGGATGGACCCACCTTTGCCTTTTTGGGGCGGGGGGGAGGTGGGATGTTTCCACTGTTTCAAAGCTTCTTTTGACTCAGGACGAAAGTGATGCACCCAACTTTCATTCATTATAATGAATTTCTGCAGTAAAATATTAATGTCAGCTTCAAACAGTTGCAGAGTGAAGTTCTCTCAGACGTTTGTTCCCTAATATCAAAAGTTTGGGCACCCATCGGGCCGAAACTTTGTGCATGTTCAGGAGCTGTGTTGGGATATGGCCAAACCACATTCTGCAATGTGCCGCTGTGTGACACGTCGATCAGCCATTACAATGTCTCGCACTTTTTGGACATTTTCATCTGTGCATGCTGTTGAGGGACGACCACTGCGCGCAGCATCTTCAATTTATGTCTGGTCACGCTTGAAATCGACAACCCACTTTTTCGCCATAGCATAAGAAGGAGCATTGTCCACAAATGTCTGCAGCATGTCCTTGTGAATTTCTTGTGCTGTCAGTCCTTTTTCAAAAGGCATTTAATGACTGCTCGCTTTGCGAATTTCTCCCTTTTCATATTTCAGCTTCGCGACCTCGATTTAAACCACTGTACTTGAAAAAAAAAATACAATAAATCCAGATTGCTCATGAGACCATTCAAATAGCTGAATAACATATTGCATTGCAAAACAAGACCACGCGAAAAAGATTTCATGGGTGGGCTGCGAACTTTTCAGGCACCCCTCGTACTTCGCCCCATGCTTTCCTGTACGGCTTATCTATAGACTTGCCGGCTATAGCTTGCCAGGGCAGCATACATGACATGCGGCTTTTGGGAAAATAATACTTCGCATACCGATGTCCTGTAGCGCGGGGACATATTGCACGCAGCAAATCGCCTGCTCACGAATAAAGGGTTCACGTTTAGCGGCTGTATCACTCAAGGGCTCGCTAAACTAAACACTCTATGGCGAGTCCCACTGGCGAGCCGGTCGAGGCCACGCTGAGGTGATGCAGAAAATGGGCGGTAGGTGTATAGTACAGCGAAAGTGCACACACTTGGTCGTTCGGCATGGGATGTGCCACTTGCACGCGGGTGGTGCAATTCGCTGCGCAGCTTGTAAAAGAGAACCTCGGTCACGCGATATCCCGAGGCGGGAGGGGAGGTCATGCGAAGCTTAAAGTATATCTGCAGCCACATTCTGATAAAGGCGTGCGCACTGATAAACTGGCCACGAAGTCGACGCCCGCGCTTTGTGGACGCAATTCGCTCAGCAGAGCGGCAACCTGACCGTGGGTGTTGCTGCCTTGCAAACACCGACGGGCGCGCACAATGCGCGATAAGGCATCACGGAGAACGCGCGCTCGGAAGGCTCTTGCACGTAGACCCTTGTTTCCCTTGATTACCACAGCGTCGCTTAGTTATTGCTTTCTTCATTTGTTCGGCTCCACCTAGAGCGACGATATGGTCACAGCTACTAAGCGCATGCTCAACCATACCACCATACGAAAGATAAAAAAACTGCCAAAGAGGTCAACACTCATGAAGCGAAGGTGAGCGTTCGGTATTGGAAGTGTTTCTTCCTTCCTTTATCTCTCTCTCTCTCTCTCTCTCTCTCTCTCTCTCTATATATATATATATATATATATATATATATATATATATAATATATTAATATATATATACATACAATTACTCACAGGGATCCTGATCATGAGAAAGAAATTTACAGAAGAATAAAATTGGGTTGAACTGCATAAGGCAGGCATTGCCAAATTCTGACTGGGAGCTTACCCCTGTCGCTGGAAAGAGAAGCGTACAATCACTGCATTCTACCGGTGCTGACATATGGGGCAGAAACTTGGAGGCTAGCAAGAAAGCTCGAGAACAATTGAAGAACCACAAAAGTGCGATGGAACCAAAAATGTTGGGCCTAACGTTAAGAGACAGGAAGAGATCATGTGTGCATGGATCAGAGAGCAAACGGGCATAGCGGATATTCTAGTTGACATTAAGAGAAAGAAATGGAGCTGGGCAGGCCATGAAATGCGTAGGGTTGATAACCGGTGGACCATGCAGTCGAGGACGGCAGAAAACTAGGTGGGGTGATGAAGTTAGGAAATTTACAGGCGCAAGTTGGAATCAGCTAGCGCAAGACAAGGGTAATTGGAGATCACAGGGAGAGGCCTTCGTCCTGCAGTGGACATAAATATACATAAATATAGGCTGATGATGAAGTATATAATATATATATATATATATATATATATATATATATATAGCTCAATGGTAAGAGCCTCGCACGCGTAATGCGAAGACGTGGGATCGTTCCCCACCTGCGGACAGTTGTTTTTTCATCCATTTTCATTTCCATTAATTTATCATTTCTTTAATTCAATTAGTAAGTACAAGTAATTTGCCCTATGTTGTCCTTGGTGTCATTGTTTGTTGGCTTCTTATGATATGATTAATAATAATCGGGCCCCTCGGTCCCCTCTCTTCTGGTTCACACACACACACACACACACACACACACACACAACACACACACACACACACACACACACACACACACACCACACACACACACACACACACACACACACACACACACACACATGTATATATATATATATATATATATATATATATATATATATACAACAGCTACAGCGACGCGAGGCATCACTATAATCAGTTTATACTGTTAGTTATCCTTTCAGAGCTCTCTCTCTCTCTCTCTCTCTGCGCATTAGCTCAATTGGTAAAACAATTAATGAATAAAATTCGGGAGTTTTTTACGTACCTAAACCGCAGTATGATTATCAGGTATATGCCAAAGTGGGGGAATCAGGATTAATTTTT
This sequence comes from Dermacentor silvarum, assembly GCF_013339745.2. Taxonomy (NCBI): domain Eukaryota; kingdom Metazoa; phylum Arthropoda; class Arachnida; order Ixodida; family Ixodidae; genus Dermacentor; species Dermacentor silvarum. The sequence continues at coordinate 225,569,133 of NC_051154.1, read as the reverse complement.
ACTGTCTGGGGAACGTGCGCCTAAATATAAGTATATACACGAGCATTGTTGCCTCGAGCTCGGCAGCGCCATACCCAACACCGCTTGATTGCATGAGTTGATGGGATAAGGTTTAAGAATATAGGAACATATAAAACAGCCCGTTATACTTGAATATTGTTGCTGATGGACAGTCAGGCAAGTTGGTTATAATGGCTCATCTTTGGGAGACAGCGCAGAAACGAGACAACGACCTAGAGAAGAAGAAGAGAGAGAGATAAAAAAAAAGGGGGGGGGGGGGTTCCATAGGTAATTCTGTCCCCCCTCTATTATTTTAATCGCCTTCTTGAAGAGGAAATTACTAGCAACTTGGTTGACCTCCGGTACATGGCATACTCGTATTCACCGTTTCGACCAGGGACCTACGCTCCCGCCATGTCGCCATCCAAATGGCGGGGACGGCGTCCTCTTTTAACACGAAAGTGTTTTATGCCGGGGTCCACCAAGACTTCACTGACGTATTTCCGTCACGGAAATACGTCTATGTTCTATGACGTATTTCCGTCACGGAAATACGTCATAGAACATAATACAAAGAAAGAAACCAGAAGAAAAAGTTCCACAAACATGCAAAATTTGGAAATCGAACCCACGACCTCTCGGTCCGCGACGATAGATCGCCGAGCGTTTAACCCATTGCGCCACAAACGCATTTGCAGAGAGCTACACAGACGCGCCTTATATATCTAACACTCCTCCGTGTACCCGCGCTCTTGCTCGGGGCGGTGCCGCGCCTACGAGCAGAAAAGAGAAGTACTGCATTATGACACTAACGCGCACCGACAGTGAACGCTTCGGTGGTCTCAGCACTACGACGCCTCGATGCCAGCATTCGAAGGGACGCTGGCATCAAGAAGCACTACCAACGCCACTGGCGTTCACCGTACTCAGCACAGCGGAGCGTGGCCTCCGCAATTAGCTCTGAAAATGTTTCTGAAGTTGATCGCGGAGGCTGCAATTACGACGCGCTGTACGCGCTGATTTGACTCGGTGACGATTCAGTTACGTGCTTTGTCTTGCGCGTTGTATTAGTGTGTCAGTTACGTGCTTCGTCTTTGGCGTTGTGCTAGCGTGTGCAGCGTAGTGCAGCTTCCATATGCACTACGGTTGCTCATGGTCATCGACGTTGGTAGTCGTGATGGAGGAGACGTGCCACCAGGCGTCAGCGTGGGTGCATCAACGCCAAAGGGCGCTTTAGCCACAAAACACCAATAGACATTATATATCAATGTGCAATAAACATTACACTACTTCTGTGAAGACACGTTTTTTATATCCTCTGCTGCGACTGTGTTCGCGCTAGCGGACACGCTCGGATGAGCCAGTTCGCAACACTTCTCAGTCGTTTCTTGCGCCTCGCCGCTGCGCGTTCCCCGTGGCCCTCATCTTATCGCGACGCTCCTTCGCCGTTCCGCGGGGAGGAGTTGTCACGGTGGTTGTGCAGGCTGTACATATAGCTAAAGGCGGGTTTATAGTCGAGCGATCGAGGCTGGTAATTGCTCCGCTTGAGCGTCTCTTGCAACGTCATTAGTCTGTGTCACCACATGTCTCCCCCCCCCCCCCCCCCCCCCGAAAAAACAAAACAAAAAAACAGCCAGCGTCTCTTGAGGATTCAAGAACAAAGACGTGAAAATTTCTGATGGAAAGAAGCAGTGTATATACGGAATATAGGCTGAGAAACGGCACCCTATATATACGGCGGTTGGCGGGAGAGAAACTGTGAATGTGCAGAACAAACACCATCTCGTTTCCGTAAACAGGAAGATCACACTCAAATCTCTAATGCGTGAACACGCTTATCTCAAACAAACACGAGATAATGGTCGGACCGCGAGGACGACGAGGTACACGACGAGATACACAGCTCTAACAAACTGCCCAAAACGAAGAGGCAGCAATTCGCATTGTGTTCTGCATACCACGCTGTCCCGAGATAGACCACGCTGTTTTATTGTTTCTTTCGGTCAGTTTCTGAAACGAGTTTTTTTTTCTTTTTTTTTTCTCGGCGATTGTGCGAACAAACAGGGCGCCGTTGAAGAGAAAATGCGTCTGTAATTCGTGTTTGTAAGAATATTTCCCCGTCTCTGCCCCCATCATCGCACAGATTTGCGTCGACCCAGCTAGGTCCTCCCTGTTCGCGTGCCCCATGCATTGCGACCTCTTTCTCAATCAAACCGGCGCGCGGCATTCCGCTTGGCAGCAATGATGCGGTCCGCTTGGCTCGTGGCGCGCACTTCAGCGCTTCCTCCCCATTGTGAGCTGCGTTCAGCCGCGCGCTTCCGACGCCGACAACGCTGACGTACGCGTTACTCTTGACGCGCGAAAAGTGACACAAAGCAGGTGCGAAAAACAACGGGCGAAGCGATGCCTTTTGAGCTGCCACCATTGTGGCAACATAAACAGCGTGACAGCTTGGAAACGACCCAGCCGAAACGCGTGTTTGTTCTCAGAAATCGCACGGACGTGTCGAACGAGCGGCGTCGCGCTCGACCTGCGAAATAATGGGCCAATCACGGAACCGCGCTCGTCTTGGCCGAATGCGTCGCAATTCGTCGAGGAGTCGGCCGAGTGTAGCCGTAATGGGTTCTATGATCCGACTCTTTCGAGGTCGCCTTTACGTAAGCTCGCCTCCCCCTGCTGCCACACGCAGGGATGATTTGTCGTAACAATAGATTTGAAGCGCTTTGGTGTTTACGAGCAACATGCGTCGTTGATCGTCTCGAGAACATTAATTGGAAGATGAAAACGGATAGAGATGAGTAGCGCTACGTATAACTCGGTGCACAAAAATTCGCGGGCGGCACACATCACAGCCTATATCATCTCGAAGTCCTATATATAGACGGTAGGATCGATCGAACTATTAATTGTGCCTTTAGAGCGGACGTCCGTTGGGGTCTAGTGTTTTTGTTCTGACATTGGCCGCCTGTCCAGTCTGCACTGTTCGTGCATACGCGATACGTCTGAGAGCACTGCAAGAGGACACGTCACGTGCCTATTTATTTTCATGTTTCTCGGACTTTCTTTGGGAAGCCAATATACATATATGCCGGTTGTTCAAAATTAAGCTTTACGGAATTTTTAGAAATCGCCTGTGGCAGGTAGCACAATTGTTATCATTGAGCTGGGTTATTCGATGCGGCGGACATTAGTAGCGCGATAAATCGAAACACATATTCAACTAATTAACAACAATTTACTAATGAACCTCTTAGTTCATTACTTTACGACACATATTGCAATTTACGAATTGTAGCCGGTGAGTTTGCAAGACGCATTCACTCGAAATGAATTCTGAAATGAATCCTTAGTTTCCTACAGTCCTACAGTGATTGCGTAAGTATTCTTTGGCGAGTACCCCGGCAAAATATATCCGTCCCGCGACGCCTTTTATCTGCAAAATAAATGCGTAATTGGCCAAGTTAACACATGTAATTGTTATAGTGTAATAGTAGCTGATTTGTAGCGATGGGTAGACATGCATAAGCTAGCTAAATAAGTAAGACAACGCGAAGCCAAATTTCTGTAGCATTTTTATATTCGCGAATGTATCTCCGGCACAGGCGGCATCCGCAACTATATAGAAGTCACACTCTTTGCGTGCGCCGAATAACAATCGTCGCGTAACGTAGCCTTTTCATTGCAAACGAAAAGGTCGAAATGACGCCCCCGGACGACGAATGCATAGATCACGAAAACACAAATCCAGTCTTCCTTCGAATGTCAGAATAATTCAAGAGGAACGTCAATTAGGTACGTCAAGAGGTACACCCTAAGTATGATGTATTTTTGAGGTGGAATATTCGAAATGGTATACACTACTTACGCTGGCAGTCAACACGCATAATTAAATAATGAACCAAATGCCACTAATTAACTTTTTAACCAATGACTTTAGCGCACGTATTGCAATACACGAAGTGAAGCCAGTGATTCCACAAGCCACTTCCAATTGGAACGAATTTTGAAAATAGCACCAGTTTTTGAGTTCAGCGCAGTCAAACTTGCCGTGAAAATGCACTGTTGTTTCACTCACTTTTCTGACAAAACTCCTTTTTTACGCATTGAAGCTCAAAAGTTACTGCAACACCAATGCATTTCGTCGCAAACTTTGGGAAAGCCTATCTTGAAACAGCCGTCATCCTCAGAATTCGTTCCAAGTGGAAATTGCAGTATGTGGCTTAAAGTAATTAGTTTAAAAAGTTAATAATCAAAATTTGTTAATTAGTCAAATATTTCCTTTTTCATTTTTTGTGAAAATAATGTCTGCCTTGCAGGGTAATCTAGCTCATTTAGTAGAATTGTGCTACATGTTAGGGTGATTAAAAAAATGCTGTTAACGTAAAAATATGACACCCCGTATACCGGCAGATGTTTATTTCTTATGTAGAGCCCTTCCACTATATTAAGGTGGAAGACCAGCGAAGCTGTACTTGTTGATAACTATATTGAGTTATATATGGTTTATTCCAATATTGATTGAATAAAGACACATACACATAACTTCGTTCTTTCTTTCTTTCTGCCTTCCTTCCTTCCTTCCTTCCTCCTTCCTTCCTTCCTTTCCTTTCTTTTTTTTCTTGTCCCTGGCTCATACCCACATATCCAATGCAGGTATGCGCCCACACGTGATTTCTTTCTTTCCTTCTCTTTCTTTCTTTCTTTCTTTCTTTCTTTCTTTCTTTCTTTCTTTCTTTCTTTCTTTCTTTCTTTCTTTCTTTCTTTCTTTCTTTCTTTCCATCCTTCTTTCTTTTTTTCTTGTCCCTGGCTCATACCCGCATATCGAATGCAGGTATGCGCCACACGTGATTTTGATTGATTGAGTGAGTGAAATAACTTTATTGGAGGTCCGGCGAGTACGCGAACTCGTCGCGCACCCGGATGTCGGGACCGGCAGGTCTAGCCCACCGGCCGGTCGCGGGCACGCCGGACAGCCAGGATTTGCTTGGCTATAGAGCGGGGCTACGCAGAAGCGCGTCCCACTGCTTCTTGCTGAACTTGGGGTATCTCGACCCGCTCTCCCAGAGCATGTGTGCTAGAGTGCCCGCAGGACGTGACACCGCAGAAACAATGCCCGTTTCGCTACTTGCGTTCTCTCGGCTCTTCCGCGTCAGCGTGCCTGTGTGTGCATCGCCCCGATTCGCTTGTGGACTATTGACCGCGCTTTATCAGCTCTGTACGCGTGGTAGCACCAAAAGTCGTTCCAGATGTTTTTCAGTCTTATTTCGCGACTATAGGACGCCTGTCCGCAGGGCGGACGTCGGGGTCGTGTAGGTCGGCCAGACACGGATATGTGCCGGTCTGTAAGAGTCTAGGAGAAACAGCTTGCGCCCTATTCAACTTGGGGTGAGAGGGTGGAAACATCCTTCTAGACATCTACAAGAATTTTGTAACCTCGTTGTGAGTAGCGGGAGCGTCCCTGTGGCCGTAGGGGGTAGGGGAGTCGGCGCTCCTTACAGAGGAAGCGCGGTTGGTGATGTCGCGCGCAGACTCATGAGCAGACTCAATGAGGTTCGGGGGAGCACCCTCGGCCGACCTTACGTGAGGGGGAAGCCAGTAAATCGAATGATGCGTGAGAGCATCCGGACTCGAGACGCTAAGAAGACGAGCAGCTTGCTCGGGGATGCGACCCCTCTGAAAAGCTCCAACTGCCGTTTTGGAATCGCTATAGATCTCGGACCCACGACCGTCTAGCAGGGTGAGGGCGTTGGTGGCTTGCTCGGCGACTTCGGGATCTGAAGTGCGAATCGAAGCGCTATTGGAAATCTTGCCGCTGGAGTCAACCACGAGGACGGCAAAGGTCTTCTCATCGCTGTACTCCGCGGCGTCGACGAAGCTTGCTCTGATGCCTTGTTGCTTGATCTGTTTGAGGATCGCTACTGCTTTCGCCTTGCGTCTGTCCTCGTTGGGGATGGGGTGGACGTTTCGGAGCACGGGGGCCACTTCGAACTTGTCTCGAATGTACCTAGGGATCGGGGTACTGACCCTCGAGGATTCCGCAGGGGTGTAACCCAGCTTTTCGAGGATGCATTTACCTGCCGCTGTGGTGGTCAGGCGAGCGAGTTGCGCGCGTTCTTGTGTATCGGCGGTCTCCTCGGCGGTGTTGTGTACCCCCAGCTTGAGGAGATCCTCGGTATGGATCCTGATGGGTAGCCCGAGAGCCCTTATGACTACTTTGCGGATGAGAGCGTTGAGCTTGTCTCGCTCCGCTCTGAGCCAGTTGTGCATAGAAATCGTGTACGTGAAGTGGCATAGTATGAAGGCGCTGATGAGGCTGAGGAGATTGGCTTCCTTCATACCTCGGTGTCTGCTTGCGATTCTGCGAACGAGGCGGAAAGCGTTATCCGTCTTTGCGATGATCTTGCGGAAAGCCGTTACATTCCCGCCGTTGAATTCGACAAACATGGCCAGGACTCGAATGACGTCGACCCTGGGTATCACCCCCCCCCCCCCCCCCCCCTTCACAAGTGCGAAGACTGATGCTGCTTTCGGAGACTGGCTTCCAATCTGTGGGTCTGCCTCCCTTCTCTTTTCTGTAAAGCAGAAGCTCCGACTTGGCGGGGAGCACCGAAGTCCGATGGGGCGGAGATACTCCTCGACCACGTCGATCCCCTTCTGCGTGGCTTCTTTGACTCTGCCCTTCGCAGCCGCCGGAACACCAGATGGTAATGTCGTCGGCGTAGATGGTGTGCTTGACGTCCTCTACGCGTGCCAACCTCTCGGAAAAACCAATCATACAGATTATAAATAGTGTGGGGGAGATGATGGCGCCATGAGGAGTGCCCCGTCCTCCGAGGGGCACATTTTCGGAGCGGAAGTCTCCAATGCGAAACTTGGCTTTCCTGCCCCTTAGAAAGGAGCTGACGTAGCTGTGGAATCTGGAACCGAGACCCAGGTCCGAAATGGTCTTGACGACGAAGGTGTGGAGCACGTTGTCGAAAGCCTTCTCGAGGTCCAGACCGAGCAGAGCCTTGACGTCTCTGGAACGGCCGTCCACGATCTGATGCTTGATTATTTTCATGGCATCCTGCGTCGAGAGTCCAGCGCGGAAGCCGATGATGTTGTACGTGTAAACCTCGTTGTTTTCGAGGTACCCGTTGAGCCTGTTGAGGACGACGCGCTCCATGACCTTGCTGACGCAGGACGCTAGAGAAATCGGCATGAGGTTCTCGCTGTTCGAAGCCTTGCCGGGCTTAGGAATGAGCACCGTGTAGGCCGTCTTCCATTCTGCAGGAACAACGCCGCTCTTCCAGGAATCGTTGATCTTGTCGGTCCAAAAGACGATCGACGGGTCGTCGCAAGTTTCTCAACATTCTGTTGGTGACTCCGTCCGGACCCGGCGCAGACTTGCGGTTAAGCGCAAAGATGGCCTGTCTGGCCTCGGCAACGGAGAAGTCTTCGTCCAGCTTGGGGCTAGGAGGGCCTCGGTAGTCCGGGAGTTGGGTCGCCGCATCCCTGTCGCGCCGGACGGGCAGGTACTTCTCTATGAGTGATTTTATTATCGTTAATTGTGACGTAACTGACGAGCATGTCAGTTACGTCACTGTTATTATGATGAGTTATTGATGTTAATGATGAGTTATTGATGTCATGACCTATCAGTAATGACGAAGCAAATGTAAGATCTGGCAGTTTTCATACGACTCCACGAGGTGGCGCGATGTGTCTGAAATTGTTCACTACACTTCCGGCTTTCTACGGACGCAGTCTCCTGGAACCTAGCCTATAACAGCTTCGTTGTAAAGAGAAACTGTATTTTCTGGGCCCCTGCCATTATTGCTGATAGGCTACGTGGCTCGGTGGAAATTAGCAGCAAGAAAAAGTAGAACGATAATTTTGTTAATTAACTAAATATGCTAGTAAGCTTTTAATCGATATATCCCGGGGTGCCTCGTCATCGCGACCCTCCTATCTGCACTGGAGCGGACGACACTGACGTGGACGAATGGCTCACGGCGTACGACAGGGTAAGCGCCCATAACAAGAGGGATGAAGCGGCCAAACTGAGCCATGTTCTGTTCTACCTCGCTGGAGTGGTCAGCCTGTGGTATAACAACCATGAAGCAGTGTTCCAGACATGGTCCGAATTTAAGACTTCCCTCGCCGATGTATTTGGTCGCCTTGCTGTTCGCAAGCTGCGTGCCGAGCAGCGTTTGCGAGAACGAGCTCAACAGCCAGGAGAAACATTCACCAGTTATATTGAAGGTGTCCTGGACCTATGCAGGAAAGTCGATTCGACCATGGCGGAGTCTGATCGAATCCGAAACATCCTGAAGGGCATAGAAGACGACGCCTTTAACATGTTGCTGGCCAAAAGTCCTCGCTCTGTAGCCGAAATTATCACACTGTGCTAGAGCTATGAAGAACTCCGCAGGCAGCGATCACTGACCCGTCGATCTCAACTGCGTGACGATCACCTCGCTGGTTTGGCTGTCATGTCCAACCAGACAGCTTTTCTCGCAGAAATGAAGGCGTTCGTCTGCGAGGAAGTTGCCCGGCAACTCTCATTGATGGATTTTGCCCATCCGCAGCCGGTACACGCGCCAACGCCGAGTTTTGCGCCTCCGCTCCGCCGCGTCATAGCGCAAGAACTGCACGAGGTTTTGTCTGAGCACCACCAGCGCGTTCCTGCGGCTGTGCCTCAGAGCTACGCCGAAGTCATCGCCAGGCCCCAACAGATCCCGACGACTGTGCCACTCAGCTACGCGGAAGTTGTCACCCAGCCTCAACAACTCCCTCAACGGGGACCTCTCACGTACGCCGAAGTCCTCGCTATGTACCGACAACAGCCTGCCGTGCAATCACTTCACCAGCCGCCACGTCCAACGCGTTCTCCCACATGGATGGGACCTGCCGCAGCGACTCAATGGCGTACAGCGGCACAATCGGCCGATAAGTTTTGCGTGCGGCTACGCAGGCCACGTCGCACGCCACTGTAGTCGCGTGCAGTCGCCTAGCGCTACACTATATGCGCCAAGTCCTATGGTGGGTTCTCCGCGCCCATATTATGACGACGAACCTCGGGTTGCGTCACCACCATTCCGCCGGTCTGCCAACATCCGCCGCTCACCTTCTCCACGCCGACGCTCGATGCGGCCTCGTCCCGTAGCTCGGGATGAGGAAAATTAATCGTCGCAGTGCATGTGGCAAGGGCTGCGACGCCGTCGAAACGCGAAAGTCCTCAACGTAGCCCGACCAATGTGGTCGACGTGTTAGTTGACGGTGTGCGCACATATGCCCTCGTGGATACCGGAGCCGCTGTATCAGTTATGGACGCAAAGCTCCCTCCGCACAGCAGGCGCACAGCGTATTCACCCGATAGCGGCGTGCACCGCTTGTGTTCTCATCGAGGACGTTGTATACGCCATCGAATTTATTGTGATTTCTTCGTACTCCCACGAAGTTATCCTGGGGTGCGACTTTCTCGCCCGCCATGATGCTGTTATTCATTGAGCACGGGCCGAACTAGAACTGTCGCCCATCTCAGATATGACGCCTGCCGATTATGCTTCTTTTGCCAACAAACTGCTCGTCAGGCACGACACCAACGTTCCTCCCAACTCGTCAGTGATTGTCTCAATGCATTGATGCAGCCTCTCTGACGCCGTCGCGCTACTTTCTTCGTCTGGCCGCATTTATACTCGAAAAGGTCTGCTGTTACCTTTTGCGACTGTGAACGTCAAACAGGGCTCCACAGCTATTTTCGTCTGTAACCCCTTCTCATACCCTGTGATGCTGCTTCAAGGCGAATGTCTTGGCCATGTGGAGGTGATCAACGACGTACAAATTACGGATGTTCCCGAAGCCACGTCAGTTACAACACGCTCGGTTCTTTCTCTCCGTCCGACCCTTTGCCCACAGGTGTGTTCGATTCATCTATTGCCGATGGCCTCACCCAAGCGCAGCGTTCTCAGCTTCTGTGCATCTTAGAAGAATTACGTTCTTCTTTTGATGTCGGGCAACCTTCCCTGGGCCGGACGTTTGCTGTCACGCACCATATTGACACTGGCTCCCAGCCGCCATTGCGGCAACGCCCATATCGCGTCTCTGCCACAGAACGTCGTGTGATTAATGAGCAAGTGGACGATATGCTTCGCAGCGAAGTGATCCGACCCTCGAACAGCCATGGGCATCTCCTGTCGTCCTTGCTACGAAAAAAGACGACTCGGTACGGTTCTGTGTGGACTATCGGCTCCTGAAAAAGATCACTCGCAAAGATGTATACCCGCTGCCGCGAATCGATGACGCTATCGATAGCCTACAAGGAGCAGAACTCTTTTAATTTCTAGATTTACGCTCTGGCTATTGGCAAGTACCCATGGCTGACGCCGATAGGCCGAAGACAGCCTTTGTCTCACCCGACGACTTATACGAATTTAACGTCATGCCATTTGGACTTTGTAATGCGCCAGCAACCTTTGAACGCATGATGGACACAGTTCTGCGCGGTTTGAAGTGGCACACGTGCTTATGTTATCTCGACGACGTTGTTGTCTTTGCCTCTGACTTCACCACGCACCTTCAACGCTTATGGCGTGTTTTGACGTGGTTAGCAAACGCTGGCCTCCAACTGAACCTAAAGAAGTGGCGATTTGCAGCGCGGCAGCTCACGATACTAGGTTACGTCGTCTCGAAGGATGGAATCCTCCCCCATCCAGCCAAACTTCGTGCCAGTCGTCCGAATTCCCTAAACCGACGTCCGTCAAAGAACTGTGCAGTTTCGCTAGGCTTGTGTTCCTACTTCAGGCGCTTCATTCGCAATTTCGCCGCTGTCATATCGCCCCTGACGAAGCTTCTTGGAAGCAACGGACCCCTCCATTCGTGGTCGTCCGAGTGCGACGAAGCGTTCGCAAAGCTCCGTCGTTTGCTGACGTCTCCTACCATTTTGCGCCACTACGACCAAACGGCACCTATTGAGGTACACACGGATGCCAGCGGTGTTGGCCTCGGCGCTGTGCTAGCGCAACGCAAACAAGGGTTTCCTGAATATGTTGTGGCATATGCAAGCCGTATGCTTACTAAGGCCGAGACCAATTACACCGTCACGGAAAAAGAATGCCTGGTGATCATCTGGGCGCTTACTAAGTTCGGCCCTCATTTGTATGGTAGCCCATTTGATGTCGTCACGGACCACCATGCATTATGCTGGCTGTCGTCATTGATATATCCCTCAGGCCGTCTCGCCCGCTGGGCACTTCGCTTGCAGGATTACGATATCCGCGTACTGTACCGCAACGGACGCCAGTATGCTGACGCTGACAGCCCTCTCACGTTCTCCCATGCCTGACGACAAAGCCTGCTGCTCACTATCCCAGCTTGACGTTTCTTCCGCCGACATTGGGACCATCGCTTCCGAGCAGCGCAAGGACCCCTGGATTGCCTCCATCATAGACTTCCTTGCTGACCCGTCATCGCCGCCAACCACTCGTGCGTTGCGGCGTCAAGCTCGCCATTTCGCCATTCGCGACGACCTCTTCACCGACGCAATCACACCTCTGACGGCCGCCAGTGGTTATTAGTAGTACCTCGAAGCCTGCGTTGTGAAATCTGCGCATCGTTCCACTCTGATCCACAGTGCGCACACTCGGGACTTTTCAAAACCAAAACCGGGACTTTTCAAAGCCTCCGACAACGCTACTACTGGCGAGGAATGTACAACTACGTTCAAAAGTTCGTTCGCTCATGCCCCGACTGCCAGCGCCGGAAATCTTCACCGCAGCTCTCGCCAGCTGGTCTGCAGCCTCTACCCTGCCCTACCCGGCCGTTCGGGCGCGTTGGCATCCATTTGTATGGGCCACTTCCCTTGACGTCGGCTGGTAACCACTGGGCCATTGTGGCAGTAGATCACCTTACACGATACGCCGAAACCGCCGCTCTCCCACAGCTACAGCGCGCGATGTTGCCTCGTTCCTGCTTCGCCGATTCATCCTGCGGCATGGTCCACCTCAAGAACTGCTCAGCGATCGCGGACGCGTCTTCCTGTCGGAAGTAGTTGAATCGATTGTCAAGGAGTGCCACGTTGTTCATCGCACGACTACGGCGTACCACCCTCAAACGAATGGCCTCACAGAACGCTTAACCGTACGCTCGGTGACATGCTTTCAATGTACGTCACCTCCTACCACACGAACTGGGACGCCATTCTGCCCTTAGTAGGATAGGAATAAACTTTATTTTTCCAACGGTTATGGCTGTTGGTGCCCGGGGCTAGGCTGCCAGGGGTCCATCGCCGGAGAAAAATCTTCCGAGATCCTCGGCAATGGCCCTGGCCCACTGGACGGCCCACTCCTGGTTCTCGGGTGCCTCGCTTAGGAGGGCGGCTTGCCATCTCTCAGCGAGGCGCCCCTATTCAGAGGGTCCTGCTGTTGTCTTCTCCCTTCCTCTTGGTGCTTCTTGCTCATGCCGTTGGCATTCCCAAAGCAGATGGGCCATATCAGCCCGTTCGTGCTTCGCACCATGGGCAGCCGGGCGACGGGTGCAGCGCGAGCCACAGGCGGTGCAGGTGGTAGGGGTTAGGTGAAAGTGCCTGTCTGCAACCGCCTTAGGTCGACTGCCTGGGACCTGTCCAGCCGCCCGTGGGGTTGTGGATATTTCTTACGTTTTTTCTTGTAGTGACCGAGAACCTCTCGGTACGAGGCCGGAAAACTCCTCGATATCGCGGTTGGCGTCCCCGTGGCCCCCTGCTCCGTCCGCCGCGATTTGGGTTGTGTTGGTAACTCCTCCGTTGGGGTCCCGCACAACAACGGCGGCGGCTGCCCTCTGGGGGATCGCGTCGCGGCGGGTAAGCTGCCTCGTGACGAGATGGGCGCGCTCGTTGTGGTTGGACGGGATGCCGGTGTGTCTTCGGCCGTTAGTATTGTTGTTGTCGTTGTTGTCGCGGCTATTGTCTTTGGTGGTGCCAAGCTCCCCGACGTGCACGGGGAACCATTTGAGGGCCTTGTTCGTAATCGTGCCGGACACGAAGTCCCCGACTCTGGCGTTGAGCATGCGCGCCACATCCGCGGACACCCAACCTTTGGTGTAGTTCCGGATCGCTGATTTGGAGTCGCTAATGATCAGGCTATCCTCCGTACTTCCGTGGAGTACCTGCGAGGGCTATGGCCATCTCCTCCACTGCTTCGGCCGACGGTAGCCTCGCTGATGCCGTGACTCGGATCCTTCCATTCGTATCTACGACTGCTACGGGCGCCGCCGCCGTCGGCTGGCCGTGTCGTTGATGTTGGCGCTTTTGCTGCTGGCGTTTTTATCGTAGTAGTAGTAGTGATGGTGGTGTTGGCATCCTCGGTTCGTCTCACACATTCCGTTGTAGTGGCGGTGGTGGTCGTCGTCCCTCGTCGCCATCAACATTACCGGCGGGCCGCGGGTACCTGGCTGCATCGACGAAGAGGACGCCTTCTCGTCTTCCGTGCTCCTCGAGGATTGCTACCGCCCTGCGTTTACGTCGTCGCACGTCATGCACCGGGTGCATGTTCTTCGGCATGTTTTCCGTCTGTATGGCGTCCCTGACTTCCGGTAGCAGTGTTTCCTTCATCCCCGCGCCTCGTGATATCGAATCCCGACCAGGTCGAGGATTCGTCTTCCCGTTCTGGTGCCCGACAGCCTCTCCAGCTGCGCGATTCTCTGCGCCTCGGCGACCTCCTCGAGCAGTGTTGTGTACGCCCAGCTCGCGGAGCCTGTGGGTTGGCGTGTACGGGGGTACCCACAGGGTGGTCTTGAACGCCCTGCGGATCGCCACGTTCAGCTTGTCGGTTTCGCTCCTGTTCCAGTCGGCGTACGCGGCGACGTACGATATGTGGCTCAGCGCGCACGCCTGTATCAGCCTCGTCACGTTGTGTTCCTTCATTCCTTTCCTCATGTTCGCGACCCGCCGCACGAGGTGCGTGGTTGCGGCCACTTTCTTCTGCAGTCGGGCAACCAGCTGGCGGTTAGCACCGTTCTCTTCCAGCCACAGGCCGAGCACTCGCAACTTGGACACCGTCGGTATTCGGGTCCCCCCTCTCGTCGTGACGCGCACGCCCAAACAACGAGCGTCGAGCACGCCCTGCGGGAGGGGTCCTTTCTTGCGCGGTCTGTGGAGTAGGATATCTGACTTGTCGGGTGACTGCCCTTCGTAACCTACGCGTATAATACCGCTACGCAGAGCACCACTGGATTTTCACCCTATTTCTTACTGTATGGTCGACAGCCTTCGCACACCATCGACACCATTCTACCGTGCCGGCCGGATGCATCCGAGTGCGTGCCTATTTCTTCCACGGTCAGACATGCAGAAAAGTGCCGCGACCTACCACGGGCCTTTACTTCCGATGATCAAGAGCGCCAGAGGAGCTCTCGCGGTGACGCCACTTCCACGGTCACCTTCGATCCGGGAGCGCTCGTGTGGCTCTCAGTCCTTTTCACTGCCCCTGGCTTCTCATCAAAACTGGTCCCGAAGTATGTATGAAGGCCCTTAGCGTGTTCTCGAACGCACATCTCCTGTGAACTATGTAATAGAACTAGTTGAGCCATCTTCAGACATGCGCCGCCGTGGACGAGACATTGTCGACCGTCTAAAGCGTTACTACGACCCGCTCATCATGGACGAGCTGTTAGGTCGCCGGACGGCTCCCTTATCGCTACCGGGGGTGATTGTAGGGAAGAAGAGACGCTAGTGGATTCAGCGCTACTGGTTCTAAACGCTAGTGGGTCGAGCGCTCTCGCTCAGCAACGGCTCTCGTGCTTGGAAGCTGTGACTGCCCTGCCCGTCGACGTTGCGCTGCTCCGAGCTCTGCCAAATAAACACCTGTAGAATATATATATATATATATATATATATATATATATATATATCAGTGAAGTAAAGAGTAACAGGAGCGGCACAGAAGTAGTTCTATATATATATATATATATATATATAATATATATATATATATATATATATATATATATATATATGACCCGCCGTGGTTGCTCAGTGGCTATGGTGTTGGGCTGCTGAGCACGAGTCGCGGGATCGAATCCCGGCCACGGCGGCCGCATTTCGATGGGGCGAAATGCGAAAACCCCGTGTACTTAGATTTAGGTGCACGTTAAAAGAACCCCAGGTGGTCCAAATTTCCGGAGTCCCTCACTACGGCGTGCCTCATAATCAGAACTGGTTTTGGCACGTAAAACCCCATAATTTATTTATTTTAATATATATATATATATATATATATATATATATACCATATTCAAAAAGTGTTCATAGGCCCTACACCAACGAACATTCAGTCCGAATTTCGACTGGTACAACATTCAAAATCTTTATTTGCCATAATCCCCACTTTATCCAACAAATACAGCATAAACATATTCATTAATTTCTAGCGTTCGCTTAAGTGGGCGAGAGTCGATCCTATAGTTGCGAAATAAGACTGAAAAACATCTGGAACGACTTTGGTGCTATCAGGCGTACAGAACTGATAAAGCGCGGTCAATAGTCCACAAGCGCATCGGGGCGATGCACACACAGGCACGCTGACGCGGAAGAGCCGAGAGAACGAAAGTAATGAAACGGGCATTGTTTCCGCGGTGTCACGTGGGCGTTGTCCAGTGACACCGCATGAAGGCTGTTAGCCAGCTGCTATTTTCGTTCGCAGCGTCCGCGCGATAGTATATAGTGCACTACAGCGATACTCGCTAACGGAGGGCGATATATAGGCGCTCCGTATTTAACGACTCGAAAGTGGACGACGTGCTCGGGGGGCGGCTCTGTTTGCTCTCACTGCTCGCTCGGAGAATGGTATCAGCGGCCTTTTGCCGCTCGGTCTCTTCTCTTCCCCACGATACCTCCGGAATGAAAGAACACGACCTGTTTGCACGCAGCGCTTGCGTAAATCACTCTCCACGCAGCCCACACCTACATGCGCCCGCTTTTATACAATCGATGTATTAAAAAAAATGTTTTTATCCCCTTCACAGCTTGGGCATGTCGGCTGAAATCAAGTGGTACAGCGTATACTTTCGCGTGGGTGCGACCGGAGGCCATGTATTGAAAGAATTCCACTTGGCCGGATGTGGTAAAACAAATGTTAAGCTTCTTTTTTGTTTCTTTTTTGCTGCTTATGCTGTGGTCTCTAAACTTTTGCTGGCGACTGTGCATGGAACCGCGGCTTATTGCGTCGGAAGCATGGTGTGAGAATACATCGTGGTTGGATGTCAGCAGCTATAGAAGTATCTAGGAGTCACCCTTTTTAGGCGCAAACGTATGAAAGCCCCTTCTAACGTAAAAAATAATTTACTACTTGTCATTTGTTCGACCTAAACATGGAACGTGCGTGCGTCGTTTAGGATACCTACACTGAAACTAACATCAATAGCAGTAAAGTTTGTTCAGCGGCTTAACAATAACCTTGAGGAGTATCCAGAGAAAAGCCTTGATCACCAGGCTAAACCCGCCTGTTGCTACAATTCATCACCACCACCACCACCACCACCACCACCAGCCTATTAGATTTATACTCAACAAGTTTTTCAAATCTGGTTCTCCCATCGAACTAATGAAAATTAATGACACCCAACCGCTCGTGCTTATAAGAAAGAAATATGAAGACTTGACTTCCTTATGCTACTTAATACTATATAGCCAATTATCCTTCGACCCATCCCCATATTTATCGCACTTATTAACTATATCTCGCTCGTCGCATTGGGTGATACGTGTTAACGCCGCATTTTGCACGAACAAACACATATAAGTATCCTCCCCCTCGTATTTTAACACAATGGAACTGGCTAATTGAATTCAGGTCATGATCTTGAAATAAAAATTTTCTGTTCTTCATTGTTGTGTCATTTTTCACTGCTTCGCTGGTTGCCATTATATGTATTTGTTGCCCTCCCTGCTTGTACCATTTGTCCGCAGTAATCACTAAAAAACAAGAACGATGAAAACGAAGTTAAAACCAGTCTTGCTTACTAAAGGCATGCATTCACGCTTACTTTTACAACCGTGTCGACCGCAGAATCTTCCGGCGTGTAACTCGGGGCTCGACAAAGTTAATGTTTTTTTTTTTTTTTCTTAAACGGAAAATTTACGCATTGCCGTTTCTCGTACGCCGTTTTGCTTACAGCGCATCCAGACTTCTTATGAAACGTGTACAAATATTTCAAGCAAATCGCAGATTATATTTCACAAGGGGAATCAGACACTTAAACGTTGGTTCAAAATTATAATAGTTATCGTCCCAAGAAGGAGGAGAGCATTTTTTTTTCGTTTACCGTGACCGCAACGCACGGTACACGCGAGTGTTTTTGCCATGGAGGAAGCATTGCGTCACGCAGCCAGCATTTGCTAGCCAATTCGCCGTGAAGCCATCCGCTTCGCCTTTTGTTTCTCAAAACGTCCGCCTCACAAGTGAAATGTGCTCGGCGGACTCGGCCCAGTGTGCTTGGTTTCCAGTAAGCCTTAATTGATACGGCACTTGGGGGGTGCTTTGCCAATCGCTCCGAGCACATTTTCTCCAGATGTGCTCGTGAAACTTCGGTCATTTATTGCAACGTATGTAGCACATTTATCGTCTTCACTACCACGTGCGAGTGCGGGAGCCGCAAGCCGCTGTCGCAAGCGTTCTCTTCATGGAAGAGTGAGTGTTTTCCACCACCGCGCTAACCGCTGAGCGCGGTTAGCGCGGTGGTGGAAAACACTGAAACTCACCGCGACATGACCACGTGTTGGGCCGACTTTCCGTGGCTTCAATTTTGTTACATAATGCTCCTTCCTAGTTTCTGTTGCTTCCTGCGTGGTTAGAGTGTACTAGAAATATTTGGGCATGCGTCTCGGCCTCAGGCTGACTGTGGCGGGCGAGCAATCGATGACGCGTGACTATGACGTAGCCAGCTGCGCCGACAACGCTCTGACGTCACATCAGATGTCCTTTCTCTAAGTTGTCCTCCAAATTTTTCTTTTTCTTTCTTTTTTGTGCTTTTCTTATGACGGGGGCTGAAAATTACTTGGCGCGTCACGTGCCATATCTACGGAAACGAAGGAGATGGCCAGCGTGCACGGAGGAAGGAAAAAAAACAATGATGTGAGATCATATGTAGAGTGTGTCAATGGTTGAGTGTGTCAGCGACAGACCTTCGTTGATAGTTTTGGAGTAAACACTTGACTCAATGCAAGAACTTGCTACAACACGTCAGAGACCACCATAAGAAACATGTGGAGGACAAGACATATGAGAGGCGACAAATGCGGCAGTGACTTTCCTTCGTTGGAAATTATTTTGAGACCGCAATAATCGCACCATGACGACGCACAAGTTGCTGGCTGAGTCCGTGAATTTGCTGTTAGAAAGCGCTAAGGTTTTTAAAAACTACGTTGTACAGTGCAGTTTGTTCGCTTGTTTTCGGATTTGTCACGAGGAAGATGCGCACAGCTGTAAGCAGACGGTTTCGGTCGATGACTGTATGCAAGAAAAACCATTAATTCATTGTTTGAAATAGACAGTCTTTAATGTGTATGAATGTGTGGTGCGCGCCTTTAATTCGCATCTGCAGCTGCGGTGTAGAACTGGCTTCTCTGGTGATTTCCTCTTTGTAGCACACCCAAATCAGAATCAGAATCAGAATTTATTATTAAAGGTTGGGTATACAGAAGGAGAAAATTATTACTCGTGTTTAGGTAAATCTAATGGCGTCGTACTGAGTAACGAACATGTTGAGCGCAAAACTTTCCCCCTGATAAAATTCGAACACGGCATGCCTGAGTTGTTTTGTGTACCAAAATTGCCTTTGGTATTGCAACGATGTTTTTGTTAAGTCAACTGTCATCACGTGTTGAAGTAACTCACTTCCTTAAAATATCGCATTTATAATTAACCCAGCCTGTCGTCTTATGTATTTCTGCAGGAATAGTATAGATGTCGTACATTGTCGTCGATCAGGCGAATATTTGTGCAGTACGGTACAATATTATAGGTTGAGTTAACAGACGTCGCATTGCAAATGGATAAGTATCTATCAGATAATGGTTGCACTGAGCTGTAACACTCCGCCCTCATATGCCGCAATTTTGGGCGAGTGGCGTGATTATCTAGCTCACTATAGGCGTGATCTGTCATCAGGCCGGGCAAAGCGGCCACGTTGCAGCTGGCTGCATAGTGGTGCTTGGCTGTGCGAGAATAGCCGGTCGCCACGCTGCAGAATCATTTCTTTGGCATGCTTAAAAAATATGTTTCTCTCTGTGCATTTGTGTATGCGGTTGTTGGGAAAAGTAATAATTACGCTCTTTATCGCGCCGTCTGGCGATAATATATTTCGCAAATGGTTTCGCTTAGCTGGGTGTACCCGCTCTGCCATATTCAGTGTGATTGATTAGTACTATACAAAAAAAAAAAAAAAAAAAAAAACACAGATTGCTGAAAAGCTACGTTGCGTTTTGAGCAACGCACTGATAGTTGTCCGTACTTATATTTCCACGCGTTTATTTCAGGCTCACACTACCGTGCGTTTAGGAAATAAATGTTGCGCATCAGCGTATAAATGTCACAATGGGAGTGTTAACGTGTTAATGGCTTCTTTTGCAGCGTTCTAGAATTAGGACCCGCGGGCGGAATTAACGTGACACAGCGCTGTGTCGCGTTTTCTTGTGTGCGTACGTCCGTGCTCTCTAATCAATGACGGCAGGTTTTGTGCACAAACTAGGAGACAATAACGTGCGAAAACACGGACAAAAGCGATTGTGTCTGTGTCTTCACATGTTATGGGCAAAACCAGCCATGCACCATTAATATAGAGAACAACCCGGCCAAACCAGTACCCTATAGTCCGTGTTCTCGATCGAGCGCTGCATAAGCGATTTATCACCCACTATAGCCCAGGTGGTGGAGGTGGTGGAGCAGAGGTAGAATACCCGGCCTCAAATCTGAAGGTCGTAAGTTCGAATGCTACTCCAGTCCAGTACATTTTCAGGCATGGAGCGGTGCCTGACACGGGCGAGAAAGAAAAAATATATATTGCCGAGAACTAGTGGGGCTATACTAGTTCAGGTGCAACCAAACCAGGAAGGCCCACTAAGCTTCATCAAAGTCACTCCCTCACCAGAACAGGAATTCGCCTCCCTGGTGCAGTATTCGGCCACTACCTCCCTCATGACTCCGACAATTAACCCATGGCCCTCAGTCTCCAGTGGCTGCGGAGCACCTGACCAAGGCGGCGGTCAGACCTGCTACGCGGCAGAGGGTGCTAAGAATCTCTGGGTCCGGACAGGCCGCCAATGGCAACTGAACCTGGCAACGTTCAACACGCGCACCCTCTCGAGGGAGGCTAGCTTAGCAGGACTATTTGAAGAATTATCAGGCATTGCCTGTGATATTATTGGCCTTAGTGAGGTTAGAAGAACTGGTGAGGCTTACACAGTGTTGACTAACGGCCACGTCCTCTGTTACAGAGGTATTCCAGATAAGAGAGTATCCGCGGTATGATTTCTAGTCCATAACAACATAAGCGGGCAACATTGATGAATTCTACAGCATTAATGAGAGGGTAGCAGTCATCGTATAAAGCTGAATAGGAGGTACAAAATGAAAGTAGTACAAGCCTACGCCCCAACCTCTAGTCACGATGAGGAAGAAATAGAACAGTTTTATGAAGATGTTGAATTAGAAATGAGAAAGGTGAAAACTCAGTATACTGTAGTTATGGCCGACTTCAATGCAAAAGTGGGGAAAACGCAGGTTGGTGAGCAAGCAATTGGCAACTACGGCATCTATTCTAGGAATGCAAGAGGAGAGATGTTAGTAGAATTCGCGGAAAGGAATAGGCTCCGAATAATGAATACCTTCTTCAGGAAGCGCAGCAACAGGAAGTGGGCCTGGAAAAGCCCTAATGGGAGAAACAAGGAATGAAATAGATTTCATACTCTCTGCCGATCCAAGCATAGTGCAGGATGTAGAAGTGTTAGGTAAGGTAAAGTGCAGTGACCATAGGTTAGTGAGGTCTAGGATTTCTCTCAATTTGAAGAAAGAAAGAGTAAAATTAGTCAAGAGGAAACAGGCCAACCTAGAGGCATTAAGGGTAAAAGCAGACCAATTCAGGCTGGTGCTCGCAAACAAATATGCAGCTTTAGAAAAGAAGATAAAGACAACATAGAGGTAATGAATGAAACCGTAACTAGGTTGATCTCAGAAGCAGCAATTGAAGTGGGAGGTAAGGCACCAAGGCAACCAGTAGGTAAGCTCTCCCAAGAAACAAAGGACCTAATAAAGAAACGACAAACATGAAAATGTCCAACTCAAGAGATCAGATAGAATTCACTGAACTGTCAAAACTGATCAACAAGAAGAAAGTAAGGGATATTCGAAATTATAACGTGGGAAACATTGAGGAAGCCGCAAAATATAGACGCAGCATTAAATCAGTAAGAAGAAAGCTTGGCATAGGACAAGGCAAGATGTATGCACTGAAAGATAAGCATGGTAATATCATCAGCAATTTCGATGACATAGTAAAAGCAGCGGAAGAATTCTATACTGACCTGTACAGTGCCCAAAACAGCCAAGCTACTTTCATTCGAAATAGTGATGAAGCGGATACAGAGGCTCCTTCTATAACTAGCGATGAAGTTAGAAGGGCATTGAAAGACATGAGCAGGGGAAAAGCTGCTGGAGAAGATGGAATAACAGTAGATTTAATCGAAGATGGAGGAGATATCATGCTTGAAAAACTTGCGGCCCTTTATACGCAATGCATCACAACTTCAAGTGTACCAGAGAGCTGGAAGAACGCCAACATTATACTAATCCATAAGAAGGGAGACGTTAAAGAACTGAATAATTAAAGACCCATTACCTTGCTTTCAGTATTGTATAAAATATTCACCAAGGTAACTTCCAATAGAATCAAGGCAACACTTGACTTCAGCCAACCAAGAGAACAGGCTGGCTTCAGGAAGGGATATTCTACGATGGATCATATCCATGTTATCAATCAGGTAATCGAGAAATCTGCGGAGTACAATCAACCTCTCTATATGGCTTTCATAGATTATGAAAAGGCATTTTATTCAGTAGAGATACCAGCAGTTATAGAGGCATTGCGTAATCAAGGAGTACAGGAGGCATATGTGAATATCTTAGCAAACATCTACAAGGATTCCACAGCTACCTTGGTTCTCCACAAGAAAAGTAGAAAGTTACCTATCAAGAAAGGGGTCAGGCAAGGAGACGCAATCTCTCCAATGCTATTCACTGCATGCTTAGAAGAAGTATTCAAGCTCCTAGACTGGGAAGGCTTAGGAGTGAGGATCAACGGCGAATATCTCAACAACCTTCGGTTTGCAGATGACATTGTCCTATTCAGCAACAATGGAGACGAAGTACAGCAAATGATTGAGGACCTTAATCGAGAAAGTGTAAGAAATGGGCTAAAGATGAATATGCAGAAGACAAAGATAATGTTCAATAGCCTGGCAAGGGAACGAGAATTCAGGATCGCCAGTCAGCCTCTAGAGCGTGTAAAGGAGTACGTTTATCTAGGTCAATTACTCACAGGGGACCCTGATCACGAGAAAGAAATTTACAGAAGAATAAAATTGGGTTGGAGTGCATACGGCAGGCATTGCCAAATCCTGACTGGGAGCTTACCACTGTCGTTGAAAAGAAAAATGTATAATCATTGCATTCTACCGGTGCTAACATATGGGGCAGAAACTTGGAGGTTAACAAAGAAGCTCGAGAACAAGTTAAGGACCGCACAAAGAGCGATGGAACGAAAAATCTTAGGACTAACGTTAAGAGACAGGAAGAGAGCGGTGTGGATCAGAGAACAAACGGGGATAGCCGATATTGTAGTTGACATTAAGCGGAAGAAATGGAGCTGGGCAGGCCATGTAATGCGTAGGATGGATAACCGGTGGACCATTAGGGTTACAGAATGGATACCAAGAGAAGGGAAGTGCAGTCGAGGACGGCAGAAAACCAGGTTGGATGATGAAGTTAGGAAATTTGCAGGCGCAAGTTAGAATACGCTAGCGCAAGACAGGGGTAATTGGAGACCGCAGGGAGAGGCCTTCGTCCTGCAGTGGACATAAAATATAGGCTGATGATGATGATGATGATGATGATAGCCCAGGTGATGCTTGCACTTCAAAGAAGCTATTTCAGCAGAACCGTGAACTCGCGCTGAACATGGATCCTGCCACGTCGCCGAATCAATCAGCGCACTGCCAGCTGAAGCAGCTGAAACGGACGTCATGACTGAAGATGCATCTTCACATGTAATTCGCCATCTAGCATCTGCAACTTCCGAAAGTCATTTTTGCAGCCGAAAATAGCATACAGGTAGCTTTTAGGCTGGAGTCCCCTGACATGACATTAATTGCACGCGAAACATGTAATCACAGTAATTCGCAATGAGACCACTATTGCCGCTTGAAAGCATTGCGGTCCGCACATACCACTGCGAAGGGGAAAGTGGTGCGGAAGCGAAATTGCACTTAGTTCGAGGCGTGCCGCCTCGTGACGACAAAGCGGGTTACTTCTCGGGTGCAATGTTAAACGGGGGCAACACATGGTCCTTGCGCATCGAAGTCACCTGTTGCAGGGGTGTTTCTTATTCGCGCATTTATAATATCAAATGAACCTACTGCGCGACTGCAAGTATATCTTTCTCAGTTATTTAGCACGTAGCCCCGAGTTCAATTCGCGGCCGCGACCACCGCATTTCGATGGGGTTGAAATCCGGAAACACTCGTGTACTCAGATTTAGGTGCTCGGTAAACAACTCGGTGGGCAAAATTAAACTACGGCGTTCCTCATAGCCGACTGTATAGTTTTGGGACGTTAAACCCCACATTTTATATAATGTTACCGGAAGGAAGAAGCGTACTAGTATTTACAGATGGGTTTTAATACCTGCGTAGAGAAGCGCAAACCAAAATCTTCTTCGTCGTCTCCCAGGCCACCAACCACATACGTCCTCTTTTTTCCACATTACAGACTATGACATTACCCCCGTCGGAAGAAGCACCTTATTGGTGCGACTCACTGGTTCCAGAAAGGAACGGTTTGAAGCTGCTGACGTGGATGATTTCAGATAGAGGTAAATGCATGGTAGCATCCAGTAGAGACACTTCATATGTGACAGGCGTCACCTGGCGGAGGATGCGATAAGGGCCGTAGTATCGCGAGAGGAGTTTCCGAAAGACCGACACGTCGAGATGGAGACCAAACTAGCACAAGAGCACCTGGTTCGTATTCGACGTCGTGGTGGCGCTGATCGTAACGGCACTTCTGACATGTCTGTGAAGCAGAGAGATGAAGACGGGTAATCTGGCGCGCTTGGGTCGCTGTGGTTATGACATCACGAGCGTACTCTGTCGGCAAGTCGAAAGAAGAGTCTCGAAAGGCAAGGTCAGTTCACGGCCGTATAGAAGGTTGAAGGGCGAATAGCCAGCTGTGTCGTGGCGCGAGGAATTGTACGCAAACGTGACAAATGGTAGAGCAGTGTCCCAGTCGCGATGATCGGAGGAAACATACATCGCGAGCATGTCAGGTATTGTCCAATTCAGGAGCATACAGTAAGACCGTTAGTTTGAGGATGGTAGGCTAGCTGTAGTAAGCTTGTGTTTAGTAGCACAAGGTCGGCGTAAGTCGTCGATAACTTTGGCAAGAAAGTATCATCCGCAATCGGTGAGAAGTTGACGAGGCGCGCCGTGGTGTAAGATAACGTCGTGAAGCAAGAATTCAGCGACGTCTGCAGCGCAACTGGTGGGAAGGGCTCTTGTAATGGCATAGCGGGTGGTATAGTCCGTGGCGACGGCAATTCACTTATTTCCGTCGTTTGATATAGGGAATGGTCCGAGAAGATCAACGCCAACGCGAAAAAAAGGATCGGTCGGTTTATCCAGAAGCTGCAGCAGACCAGCAGGATGTACAGCTGGTCGTTTTCGGCGTTGACACGACTCACACGCGGCGACATAGCGATGGACGGAGCGGTTAAGACGGGGCCAGAAAAAGCGTCGCCGAATTCGGTCATAGGTCCGAGAGACGCGAGGTGTCCAGTGGTGGGAACGTTGTGCAGTTGTTGGAGTACATTCTGCTGAAGATGAGTCGGAATGACGATTAGCAGCTCGGGCCCGCATGTTGCGGCGATACAGGTTGTAATTTTGCAGCACGAACATCTGAAGGGATGGGTCAGACGGGTCAGAGAGCAGGCGTTCGATAAGGTATACCGTAATGATTCATCGCGACGTTGTTCAGCCCCAATGTATTTTAAGAGAACGCAGATCGGCGCGGTATCCACTAAATCGTTCGGTGCATCGACGGGGTGACGAGACAGGCAGTCGGCGTCCTGATGTAAACGACCCGACTTGTAGACCACAGTGAATGTGTATTCCTGAAGGTGTAGGGCCCAGCGACCGAAGCATCCGGTGGGATCCTTGAGGGAAGAAAGCCAACAAAGGGCGTGGTGATCGGTTGTAACTGTAAATGGTCGACCATATATGTAGGGTCGGAACTTGCCCACAGCCCAAGTGAGGGCGAGACACTCCCGCTCGGTAATCGAATAATTGCGCTCGGATGGGGAGAGGAGGCGGCTGGCGTAGGCGATAACGCGGTTGTGCCCACGTTGGCGTTGGGCTAAAATTGCGCCGATGCCATATATCCACTGGCGTCAGTGCGAATTTCTGTCGGAGTGGAGGCGTCAAAATGGGCGAGAACAGGAGGTGGGCTGAGTAGCGTGATGAGGCGCGAGAAAGAAGTGGCTTGTTCAGAGCCCCAGCAGAAAGGAACGTCTTTCTTGAGGAGGTGAGTCAGGGGACGAGCAACATGCGCAAAATTTTTTCACAGACCGGCGGAAGTAAGAGCAAAGACCGATAAAGCTGCGAACATGTTCGGAAGAGGTTGGTACAGGGAAATTCTGCACTGCAAGATGAGCCGCAAAAGTTGGAGAGAATACGATGACGTCATCCAAGTAGCACAAACAGATGGACCATTTCAAGCCCCGCAAGAGCGTATCCATCATACGTTCAAAGGTCGCCGGGGCATTGCACAAGCCGAAAGGCATTACCCTAAACTGATAGAGGCCGTTAGGGGTGACGAATGCGGTCTTCTCATGGTCCATTTCATCCACGGCAGTTTGCCAATATCCGGAGCAAAGGTCTATTAATGAAAAATAAGTGGCATCGTGGAGATAATCCAGAGCATCGTCAATCCGTGGAAGTGGGTAGACATTTTTCTTGGTGATATAGTTTAGATGGTGATAGTCCACGCAGAATCACCAGCTGTTGTCCTTTTTGACGAGAACAACAGTGGCAGCCCACGGTCTAGAATAGTGTTCAATAATCCCTTTGGCAAGCATTTTGTCAACTTCGCTCTGGATAACTTGTCGCTTCAGAGGGCGAGACCCGGTATGAGCGTCGGCGAACAGGTGCCGCATCGCCGATATGTATACGATGCTTCACAAAGTTTGACCCAAAGAGCGATCGTTCAAGTCGAAAATGTCGGCGTAGGACTCGAGGAGGTCACGGAGCTCTGCGGCAGATTGGGGTGCGAAGTCCGACGCAATCATCTTTGCAATGTTGTCGGGCGGGGCAGATGCAGAAGGTGCAGAACGAGTACTGGTCGGAGATGGCGCAGCAGATAGAGCTGAAATATGGCACTCGCGGGACGGTGACAACGTGGCAAGCGACATCACTCGAGGAAGTATACCTGAGGGTACTGGCCGAAATTTAGGATGGGAAAACAGGTCTGATTGGCTGCTACAGAAATGACGGTCTGTGGGAAGGAGACATTGTGGGAAAGTAGGACTGAAGTCGCGGGAGTGAGGAGTCTCCGTCAGGAACAGGTTGACAGGCGAAAACGGTGATGCAGGTTTCTGCTTGGGGAGAAGACGAATAAAATCCGCAGAACAAAGCTGAGTTGGGGCTTGAGCAGGAAGGTCAATGGAAAGGGGTAGGTCAAGTTGGACAACACCGGCTGAGCAGTCAATCAGAGCGGAATGGGCGGACAAAAAGTCGAGTCCGAGGATCACATCGTGGAGGCAGCGTTCGAGCACACTAAACAAAACGGACGTGTGGCGGCCGGCGACACTGACACGTGCAGCATACATTTCGAGCACAGCGGGAGGTTCCACCGTCGGCGACCTGTAGCAGTCAAAGGACTTTCTTCAGGCGCGTTCGAAGGTCTGCACTCATGATGGAAATTTGCGCTCCAGTGTCGATGAGTGCTGTAACAGGGCAAACCATCCACATCCACGTCCAGAAGGTTCCGATCAGTAGGCAGGGCCAACAGAGAAATTTCAGGCCGGGGTGCTACAGCAGTGTCACCTCCCGGAGCTGCCCCAGTCAGTTTACCATCGGAGAGCGGCTACGGTAAGCAGGGGATGGGGAACGACGCAGCTGGGGTGAACGGGAGCGACTGCTGTGCGGTGATGGTGAGCGGTTAGTCGCAGTGGCTCGAGCGTTGTCAGATGCATCTTCGAACTCGGTGGAGGGCGCAGGCGGGCGAGGATTCAGTGGGGAGCGGCGGTAGGCGGTAAAGCTTGGTCGAGAGAGGGCCGGCCAGGAACTTCGGCAATGGCGAGAGATGTGGCCCACACGTCCACAATAGAAGCAGATGGGTCGATCATCATGTGTGCGCCATTCGGCCGGGTTGCGATAGCTCGGGTAAGGACCGCACTGGTTCCGGTGAACAGAGGCAGAGGCAGCAGACGAAGTGAAGTCAGGACGGTTGGCGGAGCAGATGGATTGCAGACCCACATTGGAAACATTTTCTTAAATTTTTGCGCGCAAACAAACAGGGACGAAGAAAAGGAGACACAAGGACGAGCGCTTTCTAACAACTGATGTTTATTATTGAAGAACCACCGGCTTAAATACCCACAGATCTGCGCGATCCTGTCAATAGAACATGTCAAGAGCGCATAAAATAACGCTTGTCATGAAATGCTGCTACGCGGTCAGCATAAAAAGCAGCAATGTTCATAAAACAAGCACAAAAGGCGAAAACGCGTTAAAGATATGATGACAGCAGCGAATTCTCTTTATCTAACAATGAAACAGAAGGATGACTGATGCATTTTTCTTTTAGTTTTTCAATCCAGTGAGCTTCCACAATTTCTCTCGCGGTTTGATTTCTATGCCTAAACAAAATAGCGGTGCTTTCAAGGCAAGGTGAGCACGCATGTTCTTCACAATGCATCGCCAAATGCGTACTAGGGCGACCTTTGAGACTAGACAAGTGTTCCCTTAGTCTCGTGTTAACGCATCTCGAAGTCTGCCCTACGTACACATGACCACACGTCAAAGGAATCTGATAAACAACGTTCATCGCGCAATCAACAAATTGGTTCTTACGTGGATGTTTTATACTACATCCTTTCTTAGCATCATCCTTACTTTCAAACTTACTTTTGACCTTAGAACACACACTACCTATTTTGTTTTTTGCTGAAAACACCACTTTTACTTCGTAACTCCCAGCCACCTTCTTAAGTCTGTGTGAAAGGCCATGAACATACGGAATCACTGACACCTTAGAAGCTAAATCTTTCTGTCTTTGATTACTTGTGCATGATTCTTTATCCTGTTTTAGTTTTTTCATTAATCGAGAGCATGACGCCAGCATCACAGCGAGCGGGTACCCAGCCTTTTTCAACCGATTGACTTGTTCAAGAAATGCAATGTTTACAGTGTGATAACATGATTTCAACAACGCTGACCTGAAACATGAAATGACTATACCAGCTAATACACACGTAGGATTCTGTGATGAAACGTATATACAGGCAGGGGGCGTGTGCATCGGGTCAAAGGTAGCTCCCATCCTTAGTAGCATTTTTCTGGGAAGCATAGACAGAGAGCTGGCAAAAGATTTAGAAGGTGTAGTATATAAGGTATAAAGATATGTAGATGACTACTTGATTTTGGGCTGTCATGTAGACAAAGATGTTTTCAGAAATAGGGTAGTAAAATCCTTTAATTCTCTGGGCAAGGGCTTGACATTCACTTCTGAAGTACCAGTAGATAATAAGCTACAGTTTCTAGATGTCAAGTTAGAATTTCTACCGGAACATGTGTGTTGGTCATTCTCGCCCCGAGATGGAAAACCGCTAATGAACTATGCCTCTAACCATTCCAGGCTTGTGAAGAATGGTATAGTCATTTCATGTTTCAGGTCAGCGTTGTTGAAATCATGTTATCACACTGTAAACATTGCATTTCTTGAACAAGTCAATCGGTTGAAAAAGGCTGGGTACCCGCTCGCTGTGATGCTGGCGTCATGCTCTAGATTAATGAAAAAACTAAAACAGGATAAAGAATCATGCACAAGTAATCAAAGACAGAAAGATTTAGCTTCTAAGGTGTCAGTGATTCCGTATGTTCATGGCCTTTCACACAGACTTAAGAAGGTGGCTGGGAGTTACGAAGTAAAAGTGGTGTTTTCAGCAAAAAACAAAATAGGTAGTGTGTGTTCTAAGGTCAAAAGTAAGTTTGAAAGTAAGGATGATGCTAAGAAAGGATGTAGTATAAAACATCCACGTAAGAACCAATTTGTTGATTGCGCGATAAACGTTGTTTATCAGATTCCTTTGACGTGTGGTCATGTGTACGTAGGGCAGACTTCGAGATGCGTTAACACGAGACTAAGGGAACACTTGTCTAGTCTCAAAGGTCGCCCTAGTACGCATTTGGCGATGCATTGTGAAGAACATGCGTGCTCACCTTGCCTTGAAAGCACCGCTATTTTGTTTAGGCATAGAAATCAAACCGCGAGAGAAATTGTGGAAGCTCACTGGATTGAAAAACTAAAAGAAAAATGCATCAGTCATCCTTCTGTTTCATTGTTAGATAAAGAGAATTCGCTGCTGTCATCATATCTTTAACGCGTTTTCGCCTTTTGTGCTTGTTTTATGAACATTGCTGCTTTTTATGCTGACCGCGTAGCAGCATTTCATGACAAGCGTTATTTTATGCGCTCTTGACATGTTCTATTGACAGGATCGCGCAGATCTGCGGGTATTTAAGCCGGTGGTTCTTCAATAATAAACATCAGTTGTTAGAAAGCGCTCGTCCTTGTGTCTCCTTTTCTTCGTCCCTGTTTGTTTGCGCGCAAAAATTTAAGAAAATGAATCTGTTCCAACTAGGCCGACTCGCAGTTATGCTTCACATTGGAAAGTTCTTGGCGAATGACCAATTGAATGAGGGACACGAGCGGTCGGGAATTGTCAAAACACTGCGTCACTTGTGTGGTGGGAGACGCTGCTTCAATTTCTCGCCGGACTATACGTACGACGTTCTCAGAGGGGGTGGGCTCACGTGGAAGACAAAGGTCTTCGCACGTCGATGAAGCAGCGGTGTTGGGTAGACGCGTCAACTGCTGAACTATTATGACACGGTTCATTCGTTTTTTGAATGCTCATTAGGTCTGGGTCATTTGGAGTGATTCTGGTGCTTTGTAGATTATTCACTGCTCGTGACCGCGAGTATGCAGAGGACGGTGTCAGCTGAAGCACGATGCTTATTTTTTTATTTTTTATTTCAGTATACCCTAAAGGCCCTCAGTTGGAGGGTATTACATAGGGGGGAATGCAACATCATCATAGCTAACTTTAAAACATCTTTCCAATGTCAAATTTTGGGTACCTCTCGTGAATGCTTGATCAATTACATTTCCGGTCCTTGCAGTGTTGGGCATTATATAGGTTCGAGGTGTAATTTACATCTCTAAAGAAAGGATCTAGTTTTTTGTGACGCTACCTTTAGTGTGACCCAATAAAACGATTCTGTGAACTAGGAGAGTAAGGTTATAACACATGTGTAAAATATTTATTTTGCGGGCAAGGCAGTGCGGTTGTGGAAACAGCGCCCGTATAATAGCTTTAGGGTTCTGAGTTCAAACCCAACTAATGATGGGAATCTGTTCTTTCTAATTTTACGTCGGTACAGCTTCGATGCCAGCTAGCTGGCCAGATTCAGGAAAGTGGATGAGGAAACGCGTCAGTGATTTAGCGCCATTGAACTATTCTTAACTCACCACCTTGCAGAATCAGGTCGTGGTCGATGAAAAAGGAAATCGCAAGCATCTTCGTTTGCGTGACCGCAAGAATATTACCTGTACTGGCAGCATTAACTACTGGTGGTTGCTCATTCCTCTGTAAGATATGTCTACTACGCCTCAAGTTCAGCAACATTTATAGAGGTGCGCATTTTCGCTATCCTTTCTCCTAAGATCCATTGTACAATATATTGCACATTGCCTTGATTTTATATTAAGTTCACTCGACAGCGATTACTCAAAATATTCATTCTTGAAATGAAGTACGGTGCATGTGTAACTGTCAAGAAGGGGTTTGCTCATATTCTTGCCATCCGCTTTCGAGAAATTCGACACTAAGTTGATCTAGACCTCTGTGTTGTCACAGACGGCCGAAAGCACCCTTGAAGTGTGTTTTGAATTCTCTGATATTGCGTGAATATCCAGGATGCAGCAGCAACATGGCAATGTACTACACGTAGTTCAATCTTCATCTCTGCGTTTAGGCAATGAAATGCATTTTTACTATTGCAAACAAAAGGAGATGAATACTTCTTCCACGTACATGGAGTTTCTGCTTTTGGCCTCTATCCATGGTATTTAAATTTTAAAAAAAATGTTTTCCGCATTCATGACCTACCAGTAGACAATAAAACCAGCTTGAACAACAATTATATCCCATAGCTGTGTTCGGGTCTCAGTATAGGATATATATAATTGTAGCCGCCGCTATTTTAGGTCAAGCAATGACAACAGGCGCTTAGATGGTTCGGCTATTTTTTGTAATGTGTTTGCATTTTGTATTTTTTTTGTAATTATCACTATTACTCAAATTTACAGGAGCAGAGCATACACTCAAGTTCCAGGTTTCATGTTATGCACACTGCATGGTCATCGGGCGCTTGTCAATGCAGTTATTCATTGTTCACATATGTAAATTTTACTCCCATTGATGTTTACTTTAGGCATCACGAAAAATATTCGAAACCTTAACCAAAGTCGCGCGGACATTGCCATAATTTTGAGCAAAGAGCGCCGCTTGCCTTCCGTGAAAAAGTGCGCCTTTATAAAGGGTATAATGCTCACAGTCTCGGACAATGAGTTGTAGTTTTTAATTATCTGTTCCTACTTAAAGCATAGGGAGTAGTGAATTCGCTCTGAGGATCAATAAGAAATAAGGCGAAAAACTTGCGACAATGTGTGAGTCGTGAGTGAGTGATTTATTCTGATGAAATTGGAAATACAGTTGGCAACAGTTGTGTCGCCGGTTTCTAGCTCCCCAAACAATAAATTGCCCAATGAGCTAAGGATGTTAACGCGGAGTGATATGAAACAAACAAACAAATCGTCCGGCAATAATGCACATTTCGTAAACATGCTTGAACAACGACAGTCAATATAGAAAAGGGGGGGGGGGGGGGGGATTGCTCACAAATCAATCTATAACCCGCACTAAATTCTGCAACAGAACAATAACACACAAGGGCATGCAAAATGTTAATACATCTATATACAACGCCACTTTGAGTAAAGAAAGTTA
Organism: Dermacentor silvarum; assembly: GCF_013339745.2. Lineage (NCBI taxonomy): Eukaryota > Metazoa > Arthropoda > Arachnida > Ixodida > Ixodidae > Dermacentor > Dermacentor silvarum. The sequence goes on along the minus strand of NC_051154.1, from coordinate 225,536,559 downwards.
TGAAAGCAGTCAGAGCTTATCGCTGTAATGATGCGTTATCCCATGGCCCAAGCAACATTATGCTGAAAGGACGATTATCAAGGGTGATCAATGCTGCCTTCAAAGCACATTCTTGCTCTTTAAAGCTATAAGACAGCTTAATAGAACGTGTTCTACGTTCTCCCATGAATCGCCGCACGTGCAACAAGGCATATCTGAACGACGTATACGATACAAAAGGCTACCTTTATACGCCACTTCTAACCTGATACGATGAACGAGACAGTCTATATGACACGGCTAGCACCAGCAGAGATCGGAAACTCTAGATGGGGGTCAACTCTATACAAAAGATTGTTCATAAAATTGGCGTCGAATCGATAAACCTGTGGTATCTATAGACTTGCATAATTGTTTCGTTCTAATGTTAGCATCAGCCCTCGTGATTGAGTTATTGCGACTCGAGCGGATTGGTGTGCTTCTATATAGCAATATTTCGGCTGCGAAGTTGCCTGCTATACTGACATGCCCAGGAAACCATTGCAGCTTCGTTTGATGGCCTGACCTCGCAGCTATAGCTGTCTTAAAGAAAATCTGATAAGTCATTTCCGTTTCAATCATGAGGGCAAAAGCGCCGCAAGCATTGAAGAGATGAGTTTGAGTCCATGAGAATAGACCACACCGCTAGTTTCTCCTGTGCTTGAATGAATTCAGCGGCCATTAATATTGCATCGAGCTCTGCTACCATTGATGATGTCCCATGTGAAAGACGACAACTTTGACGTATTCCGAGTGATGTAATTACAAATGCGGATGTAAACTCGTCTAAACATCAATGCCAGACTGCAATTGCTGCAGCATAAGCAATGGATCCGTTCCGGATACCCGTATGCAAACATCATCCGCGTATATCGTGATGTGCAATGGCAGGGGAAGTTTTGACGGTATTAGCAATATAACAACGTTAAACAAAGTGGGACTCAGCACATCGCCAATAATCAATGATGAGCAACAATGATCAGAACAAGGTCTTGTCGTCAAGACTAAAGTAATATATATATATATATATATATATATATATACAGGGTGTTTCAGCGAACACTTTCAAAATTTTGTAAAGGTTGCCTGTGGCAGATAGCACAATGCTAGTTAATGAGCTGGTCTACTCGAAGAGGCGGACATAACTTGCACACAAAATTGCAATGCATAATTGACTAATTAACAAAAATTCACTAATTAAGTTTTCAACTAATTACCTGATGCAATTTACAAATTGTAGCCGCGGAGTTCGCAGGGCGGATCTACTTAGAATGAATTTCGGGATGACGCCAGTTTCGAGATATTAATTCTCGAACTTTGCGGAGAAATGCATTGGCGTTCTGATACTTTTACTGCTTCAATGCAGTAACTTCAATGCTACTGCTTCAATGCAGTACAATGCTACTGCTTCAATGCGGCACAATGATACGTTTGTGCTTCAATGCATAAAGCGACGTTTTGGTAGCAAAGTAACTGTAACGCCAATGCATTTCTCCGCAAAGTTCGGGAATTAATATCTCGAAACTGGTGTCATCCCGAGAATTCGTTCCAATTGTGGATCCGCCTTGCGAACTCCACGGTTACAATTTGTAAATTGCAATATGGGCCATCAGGTAAATAGTTAAAAACTTAATTAGTGATTTTTTGTTGATTAGTTGATTATGCATTTCAATTTTTCGTGCAAGTGCAAGTGATGTCCGTCTCTTCGAGTAGACCAGCTCATGAACTATAATTGTACTATCTGCCACATGCAAGCTTTAAGAAGTTTTGAAAGTGTTCGCTGAAACACCCTGTATATATATAATATATATATATATATATAGAGAGAGAGAGAGAGAGAGAGTTGGACGTATTTTATTTTTCCGGGCCTATGCCACTGCCTTGCGAGGCACCTATATTCGAAGGTTTCGATGTCACAGGACACCGAAAACATCGTCGTGAGGCATGCGCAAGCCCCCCCCCCCCCCCCCCCCCTCCCAATCTACCATCTACACACAAAGAATAGCCACTTCTGATCAGTTTTTCAACACAAAATTTCTTTCTGAGGTTTTTTTTACCTGCCAAAACCAAGATTGCATTATGAGGCACGCCGTATAGTCGGGGACTCCGGATACCCAATGCACGGTACACGAGTGTTTTTGCAATTCGCCCCCATAGGAATGCTGCCGCCGTGGCCGGAAGGGAACCCGCGTGCTCAAGCTGAGCGGCGCAATGCCATTGCCACTGAGCTACCGCAGCGGGTACCAGCTTTCTTCCTTCGCATACTTCAAAAGCCGAGGCATTCTCCATCGGGCGTGCGGTAAAGTATGCACATTTTACACTTCTGATCATTCATATTCAGCGCCTAACGCCATTTATTCTTGCCGCAGGGCCCCACTCCGTGATCACGTTTTTCTTCCAGCCTCCAGGTCATATCTGCCGTCAACACCCGCTGATGTGCATGCACATAGACTCGTATAGCTGATCCAGGAAGCCCGCGCGGCGTTCTGGATGTAAAGTGGCAAAAGGTTAGCAAGGGCGCTGGACTCGACGCAAGTAAAGGATTATTTCTGGAACTGGCCACGTGTAACTTCTTCACGCTAGAATGATCTCTCAGGCGGAGCGCGCGTCAACGCAACATCCAAGATCACAAAGCCGCACGGCAGCATAGGATTAGGCTTAAACCAGGCTTACGCCTATGTGGTGTACTCCGTTCGTTTACTCCGTTCAGTATAGGAGATATATCCTGTTACATTCCCAGCCGAATACTTGCTCTGGCAATCACATATCCGTTTCTTGCGAATGCTCCAATGGCACTGCCAAACGCGCCAAAGTCAAGCCGCTACAACTGTCAGCCTTAGGAACCGGATGTTCCGGAATCCTGGTCTTGTATGATAGGAAGCAACACAGACGACTTTGTGGACATTTCGCCATTCCTCGTGTTGAAAATATGACGATTGCGAGGTAGTTTGATATGTCGTTCGACACTTGCTCCTGTGCGCGCATGTTTCTCTCTTTTCATATTTTCTTTCACAAGCTTATTTCGTATCCATTTTTCTCGCGCGGAGTTCCCAAGCGGAAGTATTTTGTTGCGCATATAAGGACCCACTATGTTTTTTTTTTTAAAACTCCACTCTACGTCATCTGCATGGTGCCTGTCACAAGGACCTCACATCTCACCACAGCAATATCTGGATGGCCGTAAGGGGCTCCAAGGCTAGACGATATTGATAGACGATCTCACAAGCTTAAGAACGAACCTAGCTAAGAAGGAACATGGGAAAAAACGAAACGATGGTACGTTAAAATCCTAAGCTTCATTGCCCCCCCCCCCCCGTCCCCCCTTTCCTTATTCGTGAAACGCTACTGCTATATAAAATTTCAGGTCGGCGAAAAAAAAAAAAAGGCCGGGGGGGGGGGGGAATAAAGAGGAAAAAACAAATATAAAGCCGGCAGCTGAAATTCGCTTAGACGGATACGACAGGACATTTGAAATCGAGATATGAGCATGAAATCGAGATACATTGTGTGAATGCACCACCACTGCACATAACTCCGTTTGATAATGCTGCTCTCATATCCTTCCAACAATATGTGAACTGTAACCAATGACGCACCGACGGCGGGAAGGGAGGGTTCGGGTGTTGTAACCCCCCCCCCCCCCCCCCCCCCCCTGAGGCCGAGTCAACCCCCCACACCACGCGTCCAGCCCCACCAGTCCAACGTGTACCTTCAGCGCTCTGTTCACATTGTCATTACAATTCAGGAGGTGGCTTGAGGTCGAATTTTCCTGATTAACAAAAACACTATATCACTGTCTTGTATTTATTCATTCACTCTTAAATTACTTACTTAAATCACTCTTACTTAAGTAAAACGCTGAAGCAATAAACATCGTCATCATCCTTGGTGTCATTATTATAATTCTTAGGCATTTTATTTGCTGTTGGATTCCTCTGGCTAAATCAAGGAACTTGCATATTATGCAAAGTGCTTGCCCTCTCCCCCCCCCTTCCCCCCACACACACACACAAATTTACCCCCCCCCCCTCCCCCTGGCAGAGATCCTGGGTGCGCTACTGACTGTGACGTTGCGGTTTTCTATGAGCCGCCAATTTACTTTTCTTCTGCCGTAATATCCCGAGTCATCGCCCAACCCCGAGTCATCGCCCCCCCCCCCCCCCCTTTTTTTTTTTAGGAAAAAAAAATCGATTATGTCAAAACCACCGAATCATCGCCCACCCCTAGAGAACATAAACCGCTGACCTCACAATTTGCGAAAAATACCCTCAAAATCCCGGTTGCTTATTTCTTTTTTCTTCCTTTTTAATTTGCGGTTGACGTTTTTCTTTTGTCTTTATTTTTTCGTACTGCGTTCGCTTTTGAGCACAGGTTTATCGCAGTCAAAGCTTCGAAATGTGCTCTTCAGGAGTCGCCCTCCCGCGACTCAAGCAGTGGATTTCGCGGGCCGTAAAACATCGTTTTATGAGTCTTGCGAGCAAGATAACATGCCGTGATAAACGTTGAGTGTATCTCTTGTCAAGCCACGCTAGATGCAAACAAAAAATGAATATTTTCTAGTTTTTTTCCATTTTTTGTTTGATCCCCGAGGCATGGCCCACCTAACTTCTATGAACTTCAGGTGGCAGGGGGGGGGGGGGGAGGGGCAATGACTCGGGATATTACGGTACATTGTTTCCGCTCGCCCATGTACGTACACCCGTGAGCAAAAGTGTACGGAACCGGGATTGCGCGAAAAAGCCGATTTTTTTCAACTGCCTGAGAATGCAACGTGAAATTGAGGACTGCAATCCAAACTCGACATTGGAAATTTCCAGTATACTCGTCAATTTCCGTTTAATCATGCTAATTACGGAAGAAATTCAGTTTTTTTTTTCGGCTACCCTGTGGTCCGTATACTTTTGCTCACGGGTGTACGTATAGGTACTCTGAGGGACAATAGAACGTAGGATTGCTAGTCGGCTCATTCTCTTAGTCGCCCTTATGATACTGAAAGAGGGAGAGGGGGCAGACTCAGTGTACGTACCCCCCAGGCTACGCCACTGTGTATAATCAATGTCGCCAAATAATAGGAAAGGCGATCAAAACCTGTACAGTACTCATAAATTCAAACGCGAACGATTGCAAACTTTTCCAATGCCTTATTCGTCGTCTCCAGTTTCACCTACATTTGTAACAACGGCTTAATTCAGACTCCCAAACGTACACTTGGGACTATGTGATGCGTAGAAACCGGCTACCGAGCAAGTGCGCGTCGCATTTCCATCTAATCACGCGCAAAAAAAGTTCGTCGCTGTTCGCCTTTCAATTTATGAGCGCTGTTTACAAGCTTAACGATAACGACGAAAAAATCCTGCATTTGCCCGCACGTAGCGCAACCACGAATATAACTCTGGTTCGGGCTTTGAAGGCGACAAATTCTTTACATTTCCACCATCACCACAACGCGAACCGACGCTGTGTAACACGAACTCTTCCAGAGGTCCTGGAAAATAGAAATGACACACACAGTGATTTAAAAGCAGTCGAAGCGATTGATGCCTCCGATTTGGTGCCTCCGAAGACAGGAACACCGCGAAAATAATAGTGTAAGAAAGTGATAACAATAAAAAAAAAATACTAAAAAAAACACACTGCAGGCACAAACAAGCTATACCAAAAGACCTGCATGCAGCACGAGAAAACGTTGCTACAAGATTAGCATGTAACCTCGCTGTTTCCCATGCGCGAGTGGTTGGGCAAGACGAAAGCGGAGGCCAAGTTAATCGAATTCTAACCGACTGACTCGGGCGGCTTTCTCCGCTGTTTGTTTTGGCGAAGAACCGGCGCTGTGGCACGCTGTAAAGATGACGGAGACAAGCCACAGCGGCTACACCCCACGCACGCACGCACCATTCGGGCACACATTTAGCCACGTCAGAGGACTCGCGATCTTGCAGCAGCTGTGAGGCCGCCGCCCGCACACACTCGGGTGACCGTTGCGCAAGTCCCATCACGGGACCAACCGCATTTCACCCGCCGAGGAAACAGGCACCATCGTCTTCAAGGAGAACACGGCTGTCTCCGCCGGCTGTGACGGCACGCAGTTTTATTGGAGGACTCCGCGCTGAGCCAGCGCCGCGGCCGTTCACCGGAGCACGGACTCGGGCAGCAAATGACCCGCTCGTATACGCGCGAGCCTTGCAAGTCGCTTATTTGCGCTCAGTGAACGAAAGTTTATAGCATTATAGTAGAGGAGTATTCACGTGACGTAACATACGCCATTTGGTCGTCCTGTTTACAGTTTGCACTGTGCTGCTGGATATTATTATTATTAGATATGAAAACGCACATACACACTGAGAGAGGGAAATAGAGAAGTATTATAGCATAGCAGCATTCACGTGACCTCAGATATGCTATTTTGTCGTGCTGTTTACAGCTTGCACTGTGCTGCTGGATATCATTCTTCTTCTTCTTCTTCTTCTTCTTATTATTATTATTATTATTAGATATGAAAACACACATACACAATGAGAGAGGGAAGTAGAGGACTACAAGAAGGTGGTAGTTGGTAGTTGCTGGCTGGCAACTACCACCGAGAGGGGCACAAAGACTGCCTATATTTTAAGAAGGAGGGGATAGAAGAGAATCGAGATAAAGCGCAGCTTTTCACCATGCTGACTCTGCAATAATATGGCTGCTTCGATGGCGTCAGTTCATACATTTTACAGTTACGCGCCGATCAAGCGGACCGCGCACCTGCGGTTTTATCAGCACTTCGCGAGGCATGAGGGCGTGTGCTGGTCGCCAGGTTAGTAATAATGGTTGGGGCTATCGCTTATTTTGGGTTTGTATGAAACTGCTTAACGCCATCCCGAGGACCTCTCCACGGCTACACGTTTAGCATCCATATACTCGATGCCAGAAGAGATAAATTTGTATTCGATGCGCAGTTGCGGGTGGTCGCCTATATATATATATATATATATATATATATATATATATATATATATATATATATATATATATATATAGGTACTCCTCACTCAACACCTTTGTCATGCGCGCTAGTGTACCGATAGGAGAATGAATAGGTTACACTGGGACGATGGAACGTGAATGGAACAGTCACACCTTTCGTGGGTGAAATTGCAGCAGGTTTAGGGGCTGCAATTTCAACCAGGGATTCCATCCACCTCAGCCGTAAGCGTCAATGTTATCGCCCACACAGTACATTTTATTTTAAAAAAATTACATGGAACACATAGCGCGTTTTTAATTGTTCAAGCGAATTACCTGAGAAGGCGTACATTACTTGCACGACAAATTACAATACCCACGTAGCTAATTAAAACATATTCACTAATCTACTTTTGAATTATTCATTTTCGGATACATGTCTAAATCGTGAAATTGAAGCTGAGCAGTAGTGAAGCCGTGCCTGCTTGGCAGAAATCTTAAATCTAACACCATTTGTGTAATATCCGTCCTCAAAATGTGCGACAAAAAACACTGGCGTTCTATTTAACAGTTTCACAAAATAGTCCCTTTATCAGTTCGGGACGATACTAAGTGATACGCCAATGCATTTATTTTTCATTTATTACTTTTGTATTGCATTGGCCGGGTGTCATCTTGCAAATGGGTCCTAGGCATGAGATTCCATGAAAACAGACATCACTCCGCCAATATCGGCTTTAATTTCGCAATTTAACATCTGTCCTAAAGTGAACAATGAAATGTTATTTAGAGAATGCATTTTATTATATGCTTGAACATTGAGATTTCTCATGCAGTTATTTTGTGCCTCTTCCAGGAATCCACCAGAAAGGACGGAAAAGCACTACCTGTCACAGGGGATCGACATTAAAAATAATAGTTTCTAAATAAAATAAGGAAAAACGATGAAAAATAAAAGGTGGTATGCTGGAATACATACGATTACAGAGCCAGAAGAGATAGAAAATGCAGGTGAGAAAATAGAAAAACTGAAAACGATCCTAAATGGCTCCTTTCAGTTACGCTTTCGCATTTTCAATATGTGTGCAGTCAAGAGAGCTTGCATGTGCAGGCATGTGCAAGTTATCGCACCCTGAACACAGTAACTTCAATACAGCTGGTCATTTTTACATTTTTATAGCTAACCTGCTCTATCTGCCCTAACTAATGCTGAGATGACCTGAGTAAAGGCTACAATATCAGGTATAATGTATAACGGGAGGCCTAAAGTTCACATCTGTTGGAGTAAACTCTACAAGATCCAAAAGTACGTAACGGTGGCGCCAGCTAGGTATCGTGTTACAGCATGTATAACGCGGCGCATGGTACTTAAGTTGAGCGTATACGGCCTCTGTAAATGTTAATAACATATCGATGCTGTCTTGAGACTAACTAACGGAAACTAACCAAAACATCCGAGCCCGCGCGTCTCCTGCAGTTATTTACGATATTCAGCACCCCGGACCACGCGCGCTCGCACTGCAACGATTCCGGGACCTTTGGCTTCACCTTTGTCACGGTGGTCCTTGGGTGAAACCTAATTTAGGCCACCGCCGGCGTCCGTTAAGCGACAATCACACGGAACGTTTTTCGGTCCTGAAAGTGCCACTTATTGAGAGATGTCCTCCCGCACGTTTGCGAGGAAAGGCATCAGTGGCGTTCCCGTTGTCAACAACAGCAACAACGATGACGGACAACGCGACGAAAGTGAGTCGAATGCCAATACGCGGGCACTTCGAGATAAATTTTGAGGACGAATATCGCGAGGCTGGTGTTATGGTCCAAGTATTCGTGTTAAGAGGATATGCCATCGGCAGTGGCCGACCTCAATACACCAGTCGAAACGTGTGGTCTAAGGTAAGTAATCGTAAAGGTTATTAGTGACTCTTGTGTAGACAGTTGGCTAATTAGTGTCTAGCATATATGCACTCGCTGATTTCCGGCGTCGCAATAATGCTTCCTGAAGAAAAAGAAAATAAATAAATAAATAAATAAATAAATAAATAAATAAATAAATAAATAAATAAATAAATAAATAAATAAATAAATAAATAAATAAATAAATAAATAAATAAATAAATAAATAAATAAATATCATTTCTACTGCGTTTTCTTCAGAATAGTTTAATCTGCTCCCTCTAATCCAGCGGCATAAACCTGGGCCCGTATTCACAAAACGCTCTTACACTAGAATTGCTGGTAAGAGTGAATTCCAGCCAATCCTGTTTCAGGGCATAATATTAGTGAAGGCGGCCGGCCGATGGCAAAAATCACTCACGAATGAAAATCCTTGTTAATTCTGCTCCAGGTGCAGGAGTACGAACAAGCAAAAATAACTGAACTATAAGATCCAGTCTAGAAAAACAAAGATAACTTCTCATCTAAATAATTATTTTGGAGGGCAGCTGATTCAGACGTCACCTGTCTTGTTGGTATGCGCTTAACTGGCCTAAATAAAGCACTGTTGGCTATATTTGGCTGTAATTTAGAAATTTTCAAACGCATGAACTAGCGCGCCAAGGAGTCGGGGGGAGGGGGGGGGGGGGGGTATAATCTGTTTCAGAGCTGCCCAAGCAATGACGGCACGTGGACCCGGGCGACTGTTGATGCAGTTGTAAAGTGCGACTGCAAGACAGAGGAGTGCAATAAGCAGCTTCACAGCGGCCATACTTGCTTTCTTGCGTGTTTACTTAGGTTTTTCTTTTGTTTGTTTCTCGTTTGCATCTTGTCTTGGCGTACCGTCGTGAATGTATATGAAGGTATCAAGGAAAATGTTTGCATCGAAAGGGGGAATGAGCGCATGCAAACACCGCTAGGACTTTCTTGCTAACAGAACAGCCTTTACTAATGTTTTGTAAAAAAAATGTAGTGGTATATCTTCTATAAAATGTTTCACCGACGACGACGGCGAAAGTAGGCACAAGTTCGCCTAATACAGAGTGACATGCTTAACTCACACTTTTGGCAATGTTTCGGTTCTTCATCGTCACTACAACGTGGCAATATATACCCGAGCACGTGTCCTCGCAGTCCTGATTCACACAGCCGTCATCCACACCGTCCCGTCACCGTCACGGCACCGGTGTTCGTCAGTAGAGAGCTTTTCTTCGCCGGTCTCTCTTCAAAAACGAGACGCCGGCGACGTTGACCGATGCTCTTAACGTCTCATGCTCATTACTACGAATAAAAGAAGACAAGCACGCACGCACGCACGCGCACACACACACACACACATGAAAAACATAACACAACACAAGCAGAGGCATTGTGCCAGCACCTTAGGCAGTCCGCGCAGAGGAAGTCGGCATCGACTCGCCCTCCTGCGACAGTGGTGGGAAGCGTCTTTGAATAAACACGGTTCTTTTTAGCAGCTTCTCCCTCCACCGTATAACGCGAGGTCAGTTGCGGAAACAGCTAGATAGTTGCTGCGCTTTATAATGCCATACAGCGGAGAAAAAGTTCACCGCGGATATACGGGGTAAACGCGCGTGTTGGGGGCTTATCTCTTCGGTGTTAGAGGATCTGCTGTCTGGTGTAGGGATGGAGACATGACTTATGGACCACTTCGCTTTGTGTTTCACAGGAGAAAAAGATAGCGGGCAAGGGTGGGGCGCCCGGCCTACCGTCGGTAATCAGCATTGGTTTTTATTTGTCTATTGCACTACACGAATAATTAACGTCCTTCCCGAAGACTCTTCAACAAACTATATAGCGGTGACATTCTAACAATTGCATTGAAGTGGGAACCTCAAATGTTCATTACAGTGCTCTCTTGTGGCACTCCTATATGGCAGGCCTTCGACTTTATTAATGGTGGCTCCGGGTTTGCTATTACTGAAACTTGGTTTCTGCCCTCTCGCGCAAAGGGGAGTTGCTTTTGCCGCACCCTACTCTGACGGAGTACGCGAACATCCTCGCCAAAAGTTCTTGACGTGGCTCCAAGTGGCTAACTACGCGAAGAAAACAGGTCATCGCATCGAGACACAAGTAAGACGTACAAAGCACAGCGATATGCATGTTTTACTTGTGTCTCGACCTTTCCACGCCTTTTCGCGCAGTTGGCTTTGTGGAGTCATGTAGGAGCTGGCATGAAATCAGATCCTTTTTGGCGTGTATTTCAAACCGCTCATAGATATGAACCTATACCATTCGGACGACCAATAATGTATGGCTCAAAGAAATATTGTCACAAACGTTTGTTGTCACCTTACGGCGCACGCGAAATGACAGGCTCCCAAAAAGTTCGCAGGTTTAGAGACGCTACTTACCGCAGAACCAATGCCCTAAAGAAAAAAGGCTTAGCTAAGCCACTTAATCCTTCCCTCGTTAACAATGGATGTTTGAAACCGCTGCTCTCTGCGCGTAAGACAGGAGTCGAACAGCAACGGCTGCCGAAGCGGGCATGGGTGACCGAGTGGCGTGAGTATACACAACAGGCTCTGGCGCGGTGCATCTAACGACTGGGGGAAAACGAGCTCGCAGGGATCGCTCGCAGTGAACAAGCGGGGGGCTATGGGCGACCGCGGGGTCCCGCGCTGCAGGCATACGCCAAGGGGAGGGGCTCCCGAAATAAACGTTTGTTGAAACCGAGGAAGCGGGCCCTGAAAATAGGAGCCCATGCCAGAAGCAGCAGCAGCCGCGGGGCCTGCTTCTCCTCCTCGGCGCCGCAGAGGCAGCGCTCGACAGAAGCCGCTCAGGGAAGAGCCCAGCGGTACCGCGCGGGCAACATGCTGCTCCCGGGACTGTGGGCCCTGCAGCGCAGGTCCGCGTAGAAGAGCGCCGAAACCCGAGCAGCGAGTCCATCGCGTTGCCTGCTTCCGTGGGCTACAGACCCCGCGAAAGGTGAGGGGACGCGCCGCGCCGAGGACAGTTCTTGACCATCCAGGAGGCCTGGTGCCGTCGGCGGAACATCCTGGATCGTCCTTGTGCCTACACACCGACGGCACATAATCGACACGAAGCGAAACGCACGCGACCGCGGGGAAAGTGTATATCTGGGACGTGACTTTGAACCGTTACACTGCAATAGCCTCTCCGTGCGAAGACACCCGTGGTTCCGGCCACGTGCACCTCATAAATCCTGCAGAGCTCCTCTGCGCGCATCTTTCGTAAACCGGGTACGCAGGTTATACCCTTCGAAGGACGTCGGGCGAGGCGTCAAGGAAAAAAAGAAGTGCACGGCGTCGCAACCAGCAGTGCACAGCCTGACTCGTCGACGACGCGTGCCTGCATATCGGACTGAGCTATAGGAGTGTGCGCAATAAGGTGGTGCGCGCCTTGGCAGTGTGCTGCCGCACTCAACGCACAGCTTGCACTTCGGTTTGAGTGAAGAGAGCAAACAAGCAAGTTGGGGAGCGAACAAGTCAGACGCGAAGAAGTGTCACGTCACGAACGGCGAGTGAGGAGTGAGCTAAAATGACAAACCAGAACAGCGTATGATACGTGGTAACAGTGACATCGTAACGGCTCGTTACGTGCCTCCTTTTACAGCGAACTGCGCGTGAAACATTTGATCGCTTTACGTCAGGACGGCACTTCGCAAGAACAGCGGTTGACCTAATTATATACCGGTCTGTCGCCAACTCACGTGGACTGGTTGAGGCAAGGTGTGTGGCCGAGTGTATTGCTCTCTATATATCAGCTCGCAGGAACTACTGCTATACACTGGCAAAGTTTGCTTAGCTGGTGTGTTCCGAAATACTTCGTCACACAAAACGGACGAGCATCCATGCGAACGCCAGATAACGGACATCCGATAATGAAAAGTGCCCCTGAGTGTTGCTCTTGGATACTTCCAACTTCCGGTAAGCGTGCAGGAGCACATGCATGTCTACGGTATGCATGTTCATGGTGTGTACGTTCATGGCGTGCACGGTCATGGCACCTGCTGTCATTGTTTTTCTGAAGCCCCCACAGTTGGGCATATAGTTACAGCCTCAGAGAGTGGTTTAAATCATCGCCAGATTCCGCTGCAGTACCAAAAAGGTTTATCATTCTACTTCAAGTTAAAGTGGTGTAACGCTGTACATTACGGCTCGCAGTAGCTTAGAATATTAAGACGTACTCGAACGACAAGCAGAGAGAACGTTCGCGCACGAACGACTCTGAATTTTGAAGTGAACCGGGGAGGGAATTCAAAAATTCTCGCTGCTTATTTCACGTCGCTTGACGTTATTCACGGAACCGAAGTCCTAGTTTCACTCCGCATTGAAAGCAAATGCAGCGTGAAGCTATAGTACTTCTATCAGTGACACCGCATTAACCACCGCATACTATAGCTTGCGATCGTATATTTAATTTCTTTCTCACAGAAATCTAAGAGGATGAAGTTGGGTGGATCTAAATACGTTGCCATTTTATTGATATGGAGCTATGGTCATTATTGTAGAGGTTCCTAAAAAGAAAAGGGATATGCCACCGTAACATTAGACGACCAAGAGGCGTGTGAATTGGATTTTCTCATCAGACAAAGCTGCTTCTCTGGATTGTCGCCCGGAATTGCAGTGAAAGAAAACTGTCACTAAAGCACTCGGAGGCAAAGCGGCCCAGTGTGGTATGAAGCGCGAGCTTGTCAGAACGAGAGAAAAAAAATAATAAGCCTAAACGTCGGAGCAGTAGATCATGAGGCACTGTTTTGCCCGAGCGCTAACCATCCTCATTTATATACGGCTATTGCTCCCACGAGCTTTAACATAATGCTGATGATAATAATAATGCTTTATTTCCACCATACTTATGCTCGTGTGACATGCTGGTGTGCCGCAGCAAGGACATTATTTGGAAGGGGCAGAAGGAAAAGGGAGAGGTTTCAGCACGCCGACCTATGTTCGGTACGTAACTGCGTACGTGTACGTTTATGCGCAAAATGGCAGCGTGAGAATTTCAGCCCCTCGACCTACACGGCACTGCACAATAGTTGAAGAGAGTTGTAAAACCTTTCACACGCAGCTGCATGTCCCCGCAGACTGACGAAAATAAATCATTATTTCATCACATCAACAACAATCAAATAGCAAGCCCTTCTATATAAAACAACAACAACGTAATTGCAATTATTGCATTGAAGAAACTGTTACAGAACAGCGAGCACCTTAATCACTAACATGTGCAGAAATAAATAAAAGACAGGAATGTTAGCCGGAGCTAGCACTAGTTGGCTGGCCTGTACGGGAACGGGGGTAGAAAAAATAAGAGAAAGGATAAAAAATGGAGGAAAGAAATAACTGTTTGAGACTATCTGTACAAACGCTGTCACCCAGTCTTTCAAAGTGTTACGTAGATTATAACAAAATGAGAATTCACAATGCGTGAACAAGCCCAAGGTTTGCAGACGCACTCTTGGACAGATAGGTTGCAGCGTCGTCTGGGTATAGCCGACGCCCTCACCCATCCGCAACAAGCCCAAACTAAACAAAACGACGCGCGCATTGTCTATGAACACTGACCAGAACAAAAAATGAAAAAAAAAAATGTGACCAAGGCAATTTATGACACGATTCGATTGTGCTGTAAGGAATATAAGGACATATTCGGCCATGTATACATAAAAAAAGAAGAATCAAGTTGCCATATGTAAACAATATTATGAAATTCCTTGCAGGCCATTCTGTCATTGACCCTTTTAACAGACTATAGGAGGCTTGTTCCGCCGTAATTTGTAAACCGTATGAATGCCTTGCAAGTTTTACAATCGTAACAAACTTAAGGGATGTTTTAGGACATGTACCATGTATTAGTGTTATTCTTTATACGGTACATGTCATCATATATGAAATGTATTCCAGAGTAACACCAGTTTCTCCGTGCATTCTGCTCAAGTTTCAGTTACCGTAGAACGCTCTCGTTAGCATGAAGGCCATCTTTTGCAAATACGCCACCTTGATAAGAAGGAAGCTACGGAGGGATTCTGTAAAAGGGCTGGGGCCAAAATCTTACTTGGATTCGTTAACACGCGTACCGAAGTCTTGGCACAGCGGCGACGTTCCTTTATTTTGCCTCCGTCAATCTACGGCTGTTTTGTCCAGGCATCGAACCTACTACGCAATGTGCTCGGCGAGTCCCCGCCTAGGGCATCCATCGGTAACGTTCTTACGCGCACATACACGCAGAGGCGCATGAACTTGCTCAGGCTTTCTTCTTCACGGCCCTCGTCGTGAAGGCAGCTCGGGAAACAGAGAGAGGGAGACTGAACAGCAACAACGACGGCGACGAAGGGTGTAATTTGACGTAATGACACACGCGATATGCAACAAAGAAGGCGTATCGCCATCAGCGGCCGCGCAATGCCCTTCGTACATACAGCAATTTCTTTTCGGCGATCTCACAAAAGGCTCTCATCCAAGGATGATGAACGAAGAAAGAGGGGAGACGCGAGCAGGAACTCGTCCCGGATCATAGGAGCCCGTCCGTGCGCTCCGTGTCGGTTCTGTCGAAACAGAGGCGTCCTGACCTCTCCTAACGCACGCGTAATATATATCTCGCCACCTCCGTATATGTTGCCGACGCGCGGACGCAGAGGAAGCAAGTGGAACAGCTGTAGCGCACAATGGCGGCTTTCCAGGGAGGGAGGGAGCAGCGGTCTCTGAGCCACGGACCCGAGCCGGCTGGCCGAAGGTGGGCGTGCCGGGAAGCGGCGTCCTTGGTGGCTGGGGTCGCCCCTCGGCTAGACCTCGGCCAACGCCCGAGGTCACGGCCGCTCCGTGCTCGGCGACGCGCCGTCTCTCGCAAACGCTCTCACAGCTTCACGCCTGTGCAGGGGAACCATGGGGGGCAGCCGTCTGCGATGTGTAATAATTAGGCACCCCCATAAAGGAGCACAAGTCAGGATGTATACGGTAAACCCAGCCGGAGCAGCGACTGCGCTGCATCGCCGCGCGGTTTACGGGCTGGGTGCCCGTATGGGCGATGTTTGCTTGTCTCCTTGCGATCTACGACCCTCCCCAGCCACATCCCGGTATAGGGTAGCAAACCGGATTTTTCGTTCTCGTTAACTTCCCTTCCTTTCTTTTCTTTCCTCTCTCTCTCCCTTTCTCTAGACTAGTTATGCCGAATACGAATGGGCCCCGCCACAAATGACCACAAACCTTGACCCGTGTTCTTAAAAGAACAAGAAAAGCTCTTATGCTAGAATTGTTCGTAAGAAAAAAAAAAAAAAAACTCCAGCCAATCTTAATGCTGGATATATTACTAGCGAATGCGGCTGATCAATGGCAGCGAGCACTAACGAACGAAAAGCTTTGTGACTTTGGTTTGACCACGCTGTGAGATATCGCGATGGCCCATTGCGATCTCCGCTTCACCGATGTGCTCAGACTTTTGCTCCTCACAATACACCGCTCAGGCTCCATGCAGCGTCCGAGCTGCTTTCCTTTCAAGCTGCTCCGGCAGCATGCTTTCTGCGCGCATCAAAGGTTACTTTTTTCTTCTGGCCGTCTCCTTTTTATTTACTTTTTGCCTTCTTAAACTTGCAAAGGCTTCTCCACCCGATTTTTTTTCTTGCTCTTTTTCGCTTATTTGTCGCAGTCGTGCATCGACGTGCCACTGGAGGCACCTGCGCAGAATGACTTGATCGCAAAAGCAGCAAAAGAAAGAAAGAAAGAAAGAAAGAAAGAAAGAAAGAAAGAAAGAAAGAAAGAAAGAAAGAAAGAAAGAAAGAAAGAAAGAAAGAAAGAAAGAAAGAAAGAAAGAAAGAAAGAAAGAAAAGCTCCAACTTACTCAGTTCCGAACATGGCTGCTCAATCGCGATGATGGGAAGACCTCAGCCAATATGTCATCGGCACTCTCCTTTTTATGTCGCTTCCAAAGAAATGATCTCATCGCCAAAAGCGTGCTATGTCGAAAAGAACTACAGCGTATATTTATTCCCCCTTTATTTCGCGAAACCCTGGCTTGCACTCGACCAACTTTGATGGCGCACTTGGTTCGCGCAGATTTGGGTGCCTATGTATCGCGTTCCTCGGTGGCGCTGGCATCGAAGCATTTTCTAAGCCCGTTTCACATGGCGAGAACATGCCGCGAATGCGCAACTGCGATGCCGCTCGTGCGGTGGGGACATCGAAGGCACGTGCCGGGCTACGCAGGATTGCGAACTGTGGGGAAATATATCGTCACACATTGCGGCATGAAGCCTTTCGTTGTCCTTGATCACCTGACAGAACAAAAACAAAAATAAAGATAAGCGAATATATTTTAATTTGGAATAGTAATGATAGGATGCTTGATTTAGCAAAATAATAATGGGACGCGTTATATGTTCTATAATGTGAGTTTTATTTAGGCGATTAATGTCGTCCTCAGAGAGTCTTTATTGACTTCCTGTATATGCAAGACGGCCGCTTTTGCCATTATAAATAGTGAGATGGCGCATTCTTCGTTTCGGCAAAGAGCGCTCGCCACGGACTATGGCCCACGAAAAAAGGCTAGAAACATATACCCGATACGGAAAAGTTGGGGGTAACTCGCTAAGACAGAATTCGCCTTTAAAAATAAAGTCAAAGGGTGTGCGCGAACCAGTGACACGACTGCGTTTCTGAAGCAGAATGCACAGAGCTTACGCTCGATGTCTCGGGGACCGATGGTTCCTTAATTAGTTGCGCACTACAGCTTTGAAGAACGTGCGTATGCACTGCACAATGCACTTAACCGCGTAACGACACTCATGAAATGCATCACGGGCACAGTTTTGACGCAGCAGGCCACGTCGATCTGGAAAGAGTTCAAAAGCGTATTTATGTGCGACGAAAATATGAGCTTGTCGTGCTGCATGGTTACGATCTTGCCCATCACCCGTACAAAGACATCACGTTTGCTTTCGGGACGTCTTTCAAATTTGAGGCTTTTGTATGCGGTCTCACATGCTTCTCGGAAAATATTTGCAATCTTTTCTTATTGAAAATAAGACGTGCGCGTTGGGAAGAAGTATAAGGAGACGGACATTGCTGAACGAAAACGGTTATAGCCTGTCAACACATTGTATCTTTTCCTTTTTTTTTCTCTCTCTTTAATATACACGCTGTCTGTGTGCAGCTTCTGCCTCGTCCTCATTCCCCTTTCAATCCTGCACGCGCATAACGCAAGCGTGCGTGAAAAACCCCGGCATGCGTATACAGTATGTCGCTGTTGCTGTGTTTGTATCGCTATGGTTCTCTGATGTAGGGTTGGAGTGACAATATATACCGCGAGTGGTCGGCGGTCGTTTTCCGCATTCGGGCTTTCGCAACCACGACCACTTTCTCTCCTCCCATGCAAGCGCCTTGATGTGACCAGCGCGCCTCCGCAGCCGCGATCCCTCCATCTCCGAGGTCCTAATCGGGCGCGCAACTCTCGCCTTCGGCGCGTATATGACCCGCCGCAGGGCACGTCGATCGCACATATACTATATACGATCGGTGTGGCGCGCGCTATAAGCTCGGCGCTGACGAAAGAGCGCGCAACGGTTTTCCACCGCACAGACCAGCGGGACGGGGCGGCGCCACCAAGGTCTTCTCCTTGGGGCATGGTCGCGCGGCTGCCCCTGGGGGCGAGGCGATGGCGTTGGAAAACCGGGAGGCTGCCGCCGTTGTAGACGTCGACAAAGACGTCAACGGGCATCGCGCGATGCCACCCTCTCGCCTCCGTGGCGTAACTCGCGCATATGCGCGCGCGCTCTTCCAGTGTTGCGGCCGACCGCAGGACGGCACGGCCTTGGCGGGCGTGCGTGCTTTGGGAGAAAAGACGACGCGCGGTCTGCGCTGCAGGTGTGTTATAGGGAGGGGGGGGACCGGGCGTTCCTGGGAAGACTGCATCGTGCCCGACGGCGTCCCATATGTCACTCGTTACGCGTGTGACGCGCTTCACTGATCGCGGCAGCCGGCGGAGTTCTTCCCCGGCCATTCCCGAGATTGTTATTCGCAATTAGTTGTCCGGAAACCGGATATCGTCGCACGGGAAAACGCATCGAGCACAGAGGAACCTCGCGCGGACGCGGGTCATCCGATGTGTCGCGCGTGTCGATGGCGGGAAACGTTTCCATTGCTGGTGTTCTCCCTGCTTGCAGCAATGCGCGAGGTTTCAAACAATGCCTTAACCTCACTCCTCGTGCTTTCGCTGCAGTTGTGGTTGAACTTCGTGAGCTACAGCCACGGTGCGAGTGTGCTTTTCGCTGACACACACACACGCACACGCACACAGACAGAGATGCACGTACACCAGTGTTGTACTGATTGTTTAAAATATATCGCTAAAGTGACATTGATAAGTGTTTACATTTTCGCAAAATTTTCCTGCAAAGTAGCTAAAAGTGTCGCTAAAGCTTTTGAGTAAATTTTATGTAACGTAGGCTTTCTGGAACACCATTTTTTAATCAAGTATGGCGTAAATTATTTACTGAAGCGTCTTACGTTTGCCTAGGGTTCGTGTGAGTGAGCTTCGAATAAACAGTTAGTTTACCAGCAGTGTGTGGTGGGCTTTAACTTTACTATTATGCTTACATAAGCATAGGCGCCGACTACGGGGAGGCTCCGGGGCTCGAGCCCCCTCCGGAAATTTCCGGGGGGGGGGGGGGGGGGGGCAGAGCCCTGCACTCCTAAAATGTCAGTACCAGAGTCCTGTTACCCAAACCGTTTAAGGTTTCTTTTGAGTTGCCTCTACATTTTCTCTTACAATGTTATTGTGGCTAAAAGCTCACTGCATCATTGTTGACGTGGACGTGCACGGCTTTGATTCATAATTTCGCTTTATTTCTGAAAATCCTGGCAACAGGAAAACAAGCGCATTAGAAGCTCCAACGGTGGCTCCCTCATCCGTATTTTTTAACTCCGACATGTTATTTAAATTTCCAGTGTGAACACCATTCACAGACACATTATATTTCAATGTGTACACAGGACAAAGTTTATTATATTTTCAAACAGAAAGAGCTAGCCAACTAATAATTATTTATAATGATATGGATAGTCTATGTCTAGAGAATCAATATGTTGCAACTCGCTACAAAATGCTTTGCACACTTTTTTGACACTGAAAAAGACCTGCAGACTTCAGTGACCCCATCGGCAGAGTCTTTTTATCAACGGTGTGTGAAATACACGTGAATGATATGTGTCTCAGCATTGCTTCTCTTTCCTGTAGGAAATGCTAGCGACTCATGAAAACAAAACTCATAATAATTTACAACATTTATTGGGGATGTAAACACCGCAACGTGCATGCAGAGGTAATATATATATATATATATATATATATATATATAACTTAGTAACCGAAGTGAGTCCAAGCCGGATTCACTCGAAATCAGTATCAATAGCAGTCATGCGCATCAGAGCTTCTACTAGGACTCAGAAAAAAAAAGATCATTGCACCCCCAATGATTACCAACAATTGAATACGGCACGCGGGCCGCGTAAGTGTCAACCGCACACAGTAATTTGCAGCTGCGGCAGGGCTAGATGAGAAGACGCGTGCTCTCCTCCCTATGCGCGCATTTGATCACGTGACCTCCAACTAACCCGAATATTGACGGCGTGGGAAGATAATGTCGATCAAGCCGCCATCCTTTTCGGCTCAGTGTTACGCGCTTTTTCTCCCATCCACAGTGTATAGGTTGCTCACTCTTAAGACTTTTGGACTTTATACGGATTATCACAGCGACGACGACAGCGAAAACTTGCCTGGGGTGTCGGTACATGCAATTGCAGTCGCAATAAAAGGAGAAATATAAAACAGGCATCGAGGTCGCTTCCACCGCGGCTGCGGATGTGGCAATGTGCACCGGCTTTGTTACAAACACAGCATGAGCACCAACGACAAAACCAATAGTGAGCATCTCGCTTATCGGTACTTCGCTAGAACCCGTCTGACGCTGAAAAGGAAGCGTATTTTCCACCGTATAAGCACCAGCGGAAGCATAACACTAGGCGCGCGGGGAGACAGCGCACGCGAAAGGACCAGCCATCTCAGATGGCCCAAGCTTGAACTCGGCGCAGATTAACTCCAAAATAAAGCGCCTGACCCACGTATGTATGGCAGAAGCAGGACAAGTAGGAGTTGAGGACCCGTGTCTTCTAGCTGCTAGGCAAAAGAAGACTCCACGCCGCTATCAAGAAGGTTCCTCAGCTCACGTGTTTCCATCAGCGAGTGACATGTACCGCCAGAGGTTCTATGAAGTACTTGACACAGTGCTGTCTTTGCTAAACAACGGGTATCCACCTGATATGTGGCAGCATAAGTCCCACATTAGGCAGCTTGCCATAGGGAAGGAAGACGAAGCATATATAACATAGTTCTACGGTGACGACCTTGAACCAGGACTCCTGATTTTTGACAGAGATATGCTGATTGAAATTTTAAGCCAGCAAAGGTCGGCATCATTGCACACATTTGGGGACGTCGTGCACATGTTTACGGGGGGCAAGGGCGAGCACCTGCGAAGCTTTTTGCCGGAAATGGCCAAACTAAAAAAATTTCCTTGTCCATACCGGTCTCGTCGACCACATCTGAGAGGTCCTTTTACCACGGCGGCTGCATTTCGATGGGGGTGAAATGCGAAAACACCCGTGTACTTAGATTTAGGTGCACGTTAAAGAACCCCCGGTGGTCCAAATTTCCGGAGTCCCCCACTACGGCGTGCCTCATAATCAGATCGTGGTTTTGGCACGTAAAACCACATAATTTAATTTTTTTGAGACGTCCTTTTCTTGCCTTCAGTGACTGAAAATGTACTTGCGGTCGACGACTGGACACGCCCGTTTGAACCATCTGACAATTTTTTCACGCAGACAAAGAACTGTCCCGCCAAATTAAATTTGAATAAGATTTCCGACGACTTCATTTCCAGATCAAATGCCCTTTTTTCAATGATGTTGAAATCATCGCATCAGACAACGAACTGATGTCTTTAATAGGAGAGAAACAGGCACCAACTTACAAGTCAATGCAAACCACCTGGCTTAGAAAACAACGCAAGAAGTTATACAAAGGAACGAAAATGGGGTCCAGAACAGCGCAAGCAGAGTGAGGGCATTCGGGTAAGAAAAGACGCGTGGTTGCGCTATTTGTAAAACTCCCTAGTCTATCTGTGCATATTCCTTATTAATTTTTATTTGTCGTATGCTGCATTTGCCTCTCAATAACACAATCCACGTTGTTCCTATATTTGCTATCGAGTCCTTTCGCGCTTTCGAGATACCGCTGTCTTATTTATTTATTTGTTATTATGTTTATTTATTTGGGCACCTGATAATTTTTACTCTATAGTCCTTTGTTCTGCCTCCGGAAAATAAACGAAACCAGTGGCATAAGGCATGCTTTGACATGTAATGAAACTATGGCATTACGGAATTACATTATACTTACGCTAATAATTCTAGCCATAAGTTGTGGTCAGAAATTGTTACATATCGTTTAATGTTTATGTATGTTAAGTCTTATCTTCTCACTAACTGACCTTTCGCCAGGAAAAGATTTCTTGATTGAATCTTTTCTATTAAATCTTTTACAAGGCGTTACATTGCTTTGTCATAGATGTGTACTTGTGCGACTTAATAGGCACAAAACACATGTATCTCCCTAACGTGTTTAACTGAAACCACTTGTCGCATGGCTCAACCAAGAGAAGCCAGTCTCTTGGCGGTGCGAGGGGACTCAGGCTGTAAAACTGAGTTGTCTGCTACTCTGAGGTCTTGCAAGTACTCATATATATAAGCTCGTCACTCCAGTGAACAATCTTTCGAGGTCACAGGAAGTTTCCAGTGTAACTGTTAGTAAAGGTTATATATATATATATATATATATATATATATATATATATATATATATATATATATATATATATATATATATGCATACATGGGTGGGGCTCGGAAAACTGAGGCTCCAGCCCCCCCCCCCCCCCCCCCCCGGAAAAATGAAAACTTTCCGCCTATGTATATAAGAATGGACGATGACATCTTAATTTCGGTGTTTACCGTCAGATGATGACGTTCGAAATGCAGCACGATTCAAAAGAACACAAACAATCTAATTTTCCTGAAAATGTTTCAGTTCTCCGTGCCCCTGAAAGGATAGCAAAACTTTGAATGACGCAGAAGGTGACATGTTAACACGGTGACATGTTACGTGACCATTATGCCGGTCAAATACTACGTTTCCGCCCATTGGTCTACGCGAAGACTCTTCGCAGTATTGCTTTGTCCAAAACCCTTGCGATAAGGAAACAGTGTTATCAGGCTCGCGTGAACAAGGTCAGCCGCTTCTATGTATAGGCCTTTCTACAGTCGATTTATCATATTAGTCATCTGCTTACGATAAACCTTGCAAATGTCCTATACTTAGTGAAAGTGCAGGGCGCAGATAATTAGGACCCATTCAAATAATTTTCGTAGCAATATATATATATATATATATATATATATATATATATATATATATATATATATGTGTGTGTGTGTGTGTGTGTAACGTACGCTTATATATAGCACAGTGTGTAACGTGTAACAGTGTAATATATATATATATATATATATATATATACAGGGTGTTTCAGCGAACACTTTCAAAATTTATTTAAGGTTGCCTGTCGCAGATAGCCCAATTCTAGTTAATGAGCTGGTCTACTCGAAGCGGCGGACATTTCTTGCACAAAAAATTGAAATGCATAATCGCCTAATCAACAAAAATTCACTAATTACGTTTTTAACTGATTACCTGACGGCCGATATTGCAATTTACAAATTGTAGCCGTGGAGTTCGCAAGGCGGATCCACTTGGAATTAATCCTGAGGCTGACACCAGTTTGGAGATATTAATTCCCGAACTTTGCGGAGCAATGCATTGGCGTTCCAGTTAATTTTGTGCTTCAAGGCATAACGCGACGGTTTGGTAAGAAACTAACTGCAACCCCAATGCATTTCTCCGCAAAGTTCGTGAAGTAATATCTCGAAACTGGTGTCATCCCGAGAATTCGTTCCAAGTGGATCCGCCTTGCGAACTCCATGGCTACAATTTGTAAATTGCAATATAGGCCATGAGGTAATTAGTTAAAAACTGAATTAGTGAATTTTTGTTAATTATTTGATTATGCATTTCAATTTCTTGTGCAAGTAATGTCCGCCTCTTCGAGTAGACCAGCTCATGAACTATCATTGTGCTATCTGCCACAGGCAACCTATAAGAATTTTTGAAAGTGTTCGCTGAAAGACCCTGTATATATATATATATATATATATATATATATATAGCACACTGTGAATCCTGTGAAGGAAGCGATTGCATCATCATGCATGGTGAACAAGTCTACGCGTCATACAGCCAAGTTCGGTCGCTCAAATGCAGCTTTTAAATAATAAATGACTCCCGCCGCGGTGGCTCAGTTAGCTATAGGCGTTGCGCTGCATGCTGAGCACGAAGTCGTGGGATCGAAACCCGGCTGCGGCGGCCGCATTTCGATGGAGGCGAAATGCAAAAACGCCCGTTTGCTTGCGTTGTAGTGCACGTTAAAGAACCACAGGTGGTCAAAATTAACCCGGAGCCCTCCACTACGACGTGCCTCATAAACAGAACTGGTTTTGGCACGTAAAACCCCAGAAAGAAGAAGAACAATAAATTGCGTTCTAGAAGGATATTTTTGAAGTAACCTTCCTTAGTTCGAGGTCGCTAAAATGTCGCCTGTTGTTCTGTCAAGCCGGTGAAGTCGTTGGTCGCTAAATTGAAAAATTTGTCGCTAAAAAGACAAGAAAGTCGCTAAATCTAGCGACAAAATCGCTAAACTGGCAACACTGACGCGCACACACACCCACACACACATACGCACGCACGCTCACACAGACGCAGAGAGAGACGAGCGCACGTGCCCATGCACACTCATACACAAAAACGGACGCACATCAACACTTGCTCACGTACGCACACAGAGTGAGAGAGGCACACATAACACAGAAAGGTACGCACACAGAGAGAGAGACACGCACCCACAAAGACACACATAGAGACGCGCATACCTACACACATATACACAAGCGCATGCACAGATAAAAACAGACGCCCACACGCACATACACATGCACACGTGCAAACACACGCACAACGTCGCCCTGGATATTGTGTAACGCGTAAGAAACTAGACGCGTGTGGCATTGCAGATCAGAGGTGAATCATGTTATCTTTTTTAAATAATTAAGAACTGAATGCCTTCAGGCGGCGTTTTAACCACCAGGTTACAGCCAAGCTTTCGCAGAGTGCCGCTCTTGTCACTGATCTTGCCAGAGTGGAACCGTTGCCGGTCATCATGTAATAAAAGTTTCTACCACCACCACCGGTCATCATGTAAGAGAGAGAAGAAACATCTGCATTTCCTTGTGGATCCAGGAATGTATGCGCTATGCCCCTATAGGTCGGCAAAATAAGCGGAACTCACTCAGACGCACTTACAAAATATATTTTTTTCTTCGTGCTCACTCGGACTCAGACTGACCAAAATTCTGCTCAATCGGGCACATTCGTACTCGGACTCACCAAGACCAGAGTCAGCCGTGCTCACTCCTACTCAGACTCAGCAGAATCATACTTGGGCAAGACTTAGAAATTATACTTAGGCAGACTCACGGACTCGCACTCGCTCGGGCTCACTCAGATTCGCAGAATTACGGACACACTAATACTAACGGAATCGTGGGTGCTGACTTCCATTCAAACTGACGGAATTGCCCAATTATCCGTTGATTCGAACTCACAGGTTTATAGCTCATCTGAATCACCAGCTCATCAAGGCTCACTGATTCCGAGCAAGAGGTCGGAGCTCGCATCAGATTCACGTTCGCACTCGCATCTACTCGCACACTCACACACTCGTCTGCTCACGCCCGCACATATACTGATTCACGCTCATAGTCACATCCACTAACACTCACCGGCGTTCACGGATATTCAAGCTCATGTCAATTTATACTGAGCGGCACTCTCTCGTGTTCACACTCTTGCTGGTCAGCACTGACTCACGCTCACCCTCACGTATAAGCGTACTTACTCGCACTTACACTTACTTGGACACTTACTTGGTGCCACGTAGGCGACCCATTCAGAAAGTGTAGCATGTTAGCAACATGAGTGGTCATGTTGACGCTGCATCCTGGATTTTCACGTCATTCCGCGCTTTGGAAACGCACTTCGAGGTTGCTTTTCGTCGTTTGAAACGACACAGCTGTTCATGTCAAATTAGTGTCAATATTGTCGAAATCTGACGGCAAGAACATAATTAAACACCTGCAATACAGTTCCGCGTGCATTATAACGTCGAATCCGGGGTGAATATGTTACGTGATCGCTTCCTAATTAATTTTAAGAAGAATTGAAGACACTGTGCAATGTAATGTACAAGGGGTCTCAGAAGGATATCCTTCCGAGTCGTCACAGTGAGCTGGTGCAAGAACTTCAAGGTGGTGTTGTCACCCGTCTTTCGTTTATTTTCATCCTTTCTGGCTTACGGCTCATTATGTCACAATGCGACTCGCCTATTTGCTGTTACAGAAGTGTTATCTATCAATCTAACTTAGTATTTCTCTTTGTCTCTTCAAGTATACGGGTGTCATTGTCTCCATCTTGGAGCCTGATACGGCTGGTCGGTAAGTATAAACCGCAGCAGTGAATACGCAACCTCTAGTTATCCAGAGAGAGGATAGACGGTCACTCTTCTTTCCTTTCATGTTTACACTGAGGCTACATAAAAGGTTATGCGTAGCGCTTTTTTTTTTTTTTTTTCATCTGCGCGATGGCCAACATTGTATATATATCAGGAACCTCGGAAACCGTCGAAGTGCATTGTGTTTTTGCGTGGACTCGTTAATTTCAGTTTGCTCGTGTTGCCTTTGCGGCCTTTAATGCCACATTTTGCTCGCTCGGAACGTGTAGCACGGTCGGTCCATAATCTGAATTCCCGTATTTCTACCCTGAGCAACCACGAGGCCGCGACAAGCGAACGAAAACATGATTATGTTTTCCGTAGCCGGGAGGCTCAATTTGCTGCGACGCAGGAAGTCGCCGTCAAATAGACCCTGGAATCACATATTTGTAAACAGATTCTGGCCAAGTAATGAACGAACGTTGATGCATAGAAGTAAAGATGTGAACCAAGACAATAATTAAATAGGGCCGGGACAATTTAGTTCGCTTTTAGTTCGCAGGGTCGTAAGAACTATGAAAAAGCAGCACAATAGTGTTGTATATATATATATTGTGGTTCTGATGAAGGCCGGACCCCGGCCGAAACGTCAATAAACCGCTTCATACGCGCGTCTACTTCACTGTGAATATTTACCCGGATCCAGAATCGCTTTTTTCTGATATATATATATATATATATATATATATATATATATTAACAACGTCGGAAATAAATT
The DNA here is from genome assembly GCF_013339745.2 of Dermacentor silvarum. NCBI lineage: Eukaryota > Metazoa > Arthropoda > Arachnida > Ixodida > Ixodidae > Dermacentor > Dermacentor silvarum. The sequence continues at coordinate 225,509,194 of NC_051154.1, read as the reverse complement.
TATTACGTTGTTCAACGTGAATTCCTTCAAAGTATTTTTACTTACAGCTGTTCAATTCCACATTTGTTCGATACAAGTTCATTTGTCCAGTTACACGCAATAATGGCGTGCAACGCTGCTATACGACGACCACACAGCTTGTAAGTTTTGAGTGTCGCATCTTGGCAGCGCGGTAACTTCCGATCGACGCCATGCAATAATAGTAATAATAAGTGCGGATTATTCATATACACTCTGATAGTATATGTATAGCGTGCGGTCTTTGAAAACAATTGACTTACCCATTAACACTGTTGCAATGAAATTTTGCTATTTATACGTTCGGGAGAATTATATTCTTCTTCTTTCTGGGGTTTTACTTGCCATAACCAGTTCTGATTATGAGGCACGCCGTAGTGGAGGGCTCCGGATTAATTTTGACCACCGGGGGTTGGGAGAATTATATTGCCACATTGAATTGTATAATGTGCTTGAGCGAATGAGGGCGTTACTTGCGGTCGGCACTTCAGCACTTTACACCGAGAAGCACACCTTGGCGCTTAACACATGTCGAATGGGAACAAGCGACGGAAAACGACAAGGACAAGAACGCAGCGTACACGTGCTGTACCAGTTGGTAGCTGGCGTATACATGCTGTTGCTCTGTGTTTCTGTCCTCATCGTTTGCGCCCTTTGTTCCCCTTCAACGTGAACGACCAACTAGCTCAAAACGAGATTCCGCTCAACACAGTTCCTGAATGGTTGTGCCATGATGCCAAACTTGCGAAATGCTCTAACGTACTCACATTCGCTGAGCTCAAAGTTTATACTGACAAGTGTAAGCACGTCGGCAACATAACAAGGAGCGCACATGCAAGAATAACCCCAAGTTCAAAGAGAGAGAGAGAGAGAGAAACAAAAATCCAGAGCCCATCCACTACTGTGAACATGGAAGCTAGCGAAGCTGTGACTATGGTGGGTCTGCTGCAGTGAATATTGCTATAGTGAATTTATATATTTTCATTATTGATTATACTGAGCGTCTTCGGCATGTTCTTCAAAGAGCAAGGACACCGGCGTTTTGTTTTCGCCCGGCGCGATGGCCAAGTAGTGCGTTTGCTGCGCCAAGTCCGCCCCATCGTCATAGACTATATCCTATGAGCCGCAGCGTTCATATAGCCGCGGCACACTGCACGGCAGCGTCAGGATCCTGTGAGATCTCTCTCGCTCCTGCTCTCGGCGGCTAATACCCACATATCCAACGCGGGTATCAGCCACACGTGATTTCTTTCTTACTTTGCTTTTTTCTTTCTCTATTTCGATCCTTCCTTTTTCCTTCTTTCTTGTCCCTGGCTCATACCCGCATATCCAATGCGGGTTTGCGCCACACGTGATTTTATTATCGTTAATCGTGACGTAACTGGCGAGCATGTGATGTTATTGATGTCATGACCTGCCAGTCATGTTGGTCATCCGTTTTGACACCTGTGTGTGCGCAAAATGTTGTGCGTGGCTCCATGTGCGTGGCGGTTTCGCACAACTGGCGCGAAACCGCCACGCACAAGGAGACGAAATGCTGATGATGATAGTTTTTTTTCTACACGCGGACACGATCCTGGGGAGCTAGCTAGCCCTTAACAGCTTCGCTGTAAAAAAAAACTTTATTGCAATTTTTGGGAGATAACAGAGACCCTCAGTCCAGGCCCTCACTTGGTGCCCAAGTGAAGATTCCAGCGTAGAATTGCCAGGGTTCCTACACTGTACTGTCCATATCCATGCGGTGTAGCTGTACCATATTAGACTCACGTGTACAAGCTATTATCAAGAGGCTGTGAACGAGCAAGCGCGTGGAGGTTCGTGTTCGCCACACCATTCGGTGTGCCATTCTTGGCTTTTCTGGTAAGAGTGACTTGCAGCCCAGTTGAAGCACATGGTACATAGCGCTCCTAATAGGGCGCTGTTTACGATGTGCGCTTCCGGCCCACAACACGCGTTCGCTTCCTTATTGTCCGAAACGAGACATTCCTTCGACGTTACTGTTGCGATGTCAGTCGGAAAGGCGTCCGTGGCAAGCGCTTTCACAACGCCGATTCTCCCGAGTCCTGATTCACAGACGCGAAAGAAAGTTAAGATGAGGCGGGAGAGCGCGGCGCACTTGAATCAACCTGGTGACCGAGATCACCATCACACCCCCCAGCACCACATCCAGCTGAGTCACCGGTGATGTATTCGTGAGGGAAATGTGTTGCTCGCGAAAAGAAGTGTTGCGCGCGTGCCAACACAAGATCGCGCGGTGCCGCTCACCCCTCGTCTTTCGCGGCCTTTCGAGGAGAGCGCCTTGTGAGCGGCGGCGGCGGCCGCTGGCTGCGTTCCAGCTGCTCCGACGGAGCGTCAACACAGTCTGAGCGAGCGCTTCGCCGTGAACCGGATCTGGGCGAAGAGAACCGGCCGATTCATGTTCTCTGGCGCCCCTCCGGCCGATTCATGAAAGGCCCGTCGAAGAGGCGTGGCACGTTGCACCGGTGCCCGAGCTTTGCCGTTGTGGCCGCGTCTTCTCTGGCGCGCACGCACCACCGGTCACGAGGCGAATGTTCCGTCGAACAATTAAGCTCGTCGCTCGAAGCGGGCGCGACGTGCTGTTTCAGGCAATGATGTTATCGCGTTATTGGCATTAAAGCGCCCTCTCTCGGACACCAAAACATACACGCGGAAAAACCAACCCCCGACATCACTAAGTTACGCCGCGATCGACATCGGCAAAGCACCGACGAAGATTTCGAATTCTTTAGAGACCGGAACATGCTGAAACCAGTCTTTCACACGTTTGCTGCCTTTGTGGTCTGGCGCACGTTGATTCGAGAGACTATGCGGTGAAGTAATCTGACACAAAAAGTAGCCTCCGATATGGCGGTGGCGCAGGTTCGTTGAATGATGGTCCTGTATACGGTTTTCGCTTTTGAACCGGGTAATGAGGAGACTTGGTGAAAAAGAAACGAGTGAAATAAATACATTACTGACGCTGCTCCGGTCTGGCAAAACCGAATGCCAGAGAAAAGTGCGTGAGCGGTTATTCCCGTGCTTTTTGTGCACACATGCAGGAGGCCTTAAAAACACTTGTGAGCATTGGTGAGCAACACTCGTGAGCATTGATGTGTCTGCGAAATTGAGGGAATGCACGAAAGGCCTGACTACCGACTGGACCGAGATACTCCATGCATTGCCAAATTAGTTGTTTCTGTGGGGTTGAGACCCAAATCTTGGGGCGAGATAATTTTAAATTTACTTGAGGTCGAGCGTTTAATGCTATATTTTATGCGCTGTTCTTGTGTATTGCGCCTATAGCACAAAGAAAAAACGCCTGCTGACCCAAGGACGTGGACACATTTGCTGTCTAATGAATTTGCCGCGGTGTCTCCCCAGCTGGAGTGTTTTGCTACTTAGAACAATGCCGCAGATTCAATTTCTGGCGTTTCCGCGATCTCCGATAGCCCAGGTAGATTTGGTGCTTTAAATATTTGTAAATCAATTTATCATCGTAATTGTATCGTATCGCTTTCAATCAGATAATTAGTCAACGATTCAGTAGTCAGTCACTCAGGTCAGATCAGGTAAGGTCTGGTCAGGGTAGGTCTGGTCAGGGTAGGTCAGGTCAGGTCAGGTCAGGTCAGGTCAGGTCAGGTCAGGTCAGGTCAGGTCAGGTCAGGTCAGGTCAGTCAGTCAGTCAGTCAGTCAGTCAGTCAGTCAGTCAGTCAGTCAGTCAGTCCGAAGGACAACATAAGGCTAGCCCTGCATGTCGTCCATTGTAAATGAACGTTGCATGATCACGTTCACAGCTCATATAAAAAATGAGGATCTGCTACATTGGAGGATTGTTAATCACTTGACTGCTGGCATTCCTAAGCGGGCACGAATGTCTCATGCACCTCGAAGAAAGAAAGAAAGAAAGAAAGAAAGAAAGAAAGAAAGAAAGAAAGAAAGAAAGAAAGAAAGAAAGAAAGAAAGAAAGAAAGAAAGTACAACGTCGTCTGTTGCTATTAAACAAGTAAGTGAAACGAGAGCGCAACTGTGACCATAAGGTGGATCTCAGAATATATCGCGGTCACACAGAAGTGTAAAGAGTTATTGAAGTTCACTTGCACAACTTAAAGGGGTATCGAAGTTTACGTATGCTACGCGCCCATACGTGGGAAATCGATTGCAGTTCATTGTTTTCATGTTGTCTTGCGAGGCAGTTTGAGTGACTGAACAAAAGCGGTGGTTTTTGAAATAGGAAGATGTTCCCAGTGTTCGTATCTTTTGTTTTTAAGCTTCCTGATTTAGTATAAAAAAAGAAAAAAGAAAAAAAAAAGTTCTTGAGCCGCTGTGCAGCGTTCGCTATCCTTCTGCCAGAGGGCCTCAAAACACACGTTTCCGGTCTCCGCGTTGCTTTTTCCTGCACCAAAAAAGCGCCGCTCCAAATGCGAAGGCCGCATCCTTGGGTGCAGAATAGCCCCGCAAGACGGCGACGCAGTATATAAGCGCTGAAGCGAGCACGCGCGCTTTTTACTACACCGGCGTGCTGCTCTTTTAGTGGGCGGCAATGTATTTCTGTTGCCCTCCATTCATTCACGGCGCATTGAGGCTCGTCGAGGTCTTGCTCCATGGCGCTTAATTTTATTTCTGTCACGGGAAGCGCAAGACAAGCTTTTGCGACACGGATGACCTTAGCACAAATAAAACTTGCAACGGCTGTCCTCTTGCTTTCTATTTCTTACTTTCTTTTTGCAAACAATGCAAACAGTGCAAACTCAATCGTTCTCCGGCATTCTTTGACATCGCTTGCCTATGGAGCTATGGAGAATGACTAAGTTATAGGTTATTAAATTATGCGAGCCTCGCAAAATAAGCCACTATCACGCAAGCATCACAAGTAAATTTTATTGATTGATAATGTAAGAAACAAATGCAAGTATGGAAAGGAAAAGGACATAAAGAATAAAACACCACGTATACCGGTCGTTACAGGATAAAAGTGGGTACCTATACTCTATGCATATTCAGACAATGCATTCAGACATGCATATTCAGACAGCGCATTAACTCATACTTTCCGCACATGTAACTAGCGCATCTGTACAGCCATGTACACGCATAGTTATGTCTCTACATCAATTAATCTTCCTTGACACTCTTCGGTTTCGTTAGCGAAAATGTAATTATAGACAAGTGCATCGGGGTACTTTTATTAAGACTGGTACTTAAAGGCAGAATCACTGTCTCTTCCCTTCTCCTCTCACTGGCCACCTGCAAGCCCTGTATGGCGGAGTCCAGCGGCTCTTCAACGAAAAAGGGTCCCACGCTCAGCGCCAACGCCTGTTTTCTGCTCTTCAGTTTCCAGCCGCCGCAAGATGAAAGAGCGGCCAATTTATTAATCAGCCTTTTTATAAGTTTTAGCGAAGCGCTTCAGAAAAAAAAAAGGAAACGCAAGGGCGTTTTATCGTATGAAAAGCCACTTATTATCGCCGAAAGTCACCGTCCGTCGATTCTATCTTGTTCGTTTACAAGCGCGACAAGTGATTCGCTTTCATTCGAGGTCGAATGCCTGAATTTATCCTTCGCATTTACTGAACAGAAAGAAAAGATTAGCTCCTTCCTTTAAGGCGTTGTACACGAGCTGTACGACCAGCGGCGACAAATATACGCACCTGCGGCGACCAACAACAGTGATCCCTAAAGCCGTGTCCCCCCCTGTCCCTCATTTGCATGCTCTATACGGCAGAAAACAGCGCCGGCAAGAAGGCTGCCAACGTGGTGACATCACGCGCGTATATATTGTCTTGAAACGCGCGCGGGATGTTATCTTGTGGAAAGGGCGAAAGCGAGCATCCCTAATGAATTATGCTCGAATAGAATTTGTCTCATGGCTTGTCATTTTCTTCTTTTCTTTCCTCAATATACCAATGACAACACGCTTGTGCTGCTAACCGGCCGTGTACCTTTTTTTACTGAGTTACACCGACTGCGATTCTCGACACATGCGCTCTGGATAGGAGGCACACGCGACATCTCGCCGTTCGCGCAACGTGGCATCGGATGCCGACGTATACTTCGGTCTCTTCGCGCGTCTTATCACCTGTCTCCTGCTTGCAATGTCTGCCCGCTGCGCGGCGGGCGCTCTCCTGCGCGCAGCCGAGTCAGCGCGTAACGCGGTAGCCGTGTGTATGGGGCAACGGATCTTCCGGACCTTCGTGATTCATGGCTGTCGTCGCTTGCTGCTGCCTGTTGCCAGATGTGTTGCCGACAAACACAAAAGAAGGGCAAATTTCCATCTTTCAACGAGGTGATTTAAAGGCAGGGAAGACAGAACAGAAAAAAAAAAAGGCAAGAAGGTTAACAAGAAAGAGAACCGCTTTGCTACCCTGCAGGGGGCAGGGAGGGGGGAAGGGACCTGAATCACGCGCATACGGGATGTCCCACGTAACTTGTGCCAGAATTTTAAAAATATGCGAGGGTCACGTAGCTGGACAGAATCAAGGTAATGTGGCTTGCCGTCGCTAGGAGCAAGTGAGAATATCTTATGTATTTCGCCAAATTATATATATATATATATATATATATATATATATATATATATATAGTTCTTAATAATGAATGAACTTCTCAAATATTACAATGCAAGTTCTGCAGAAATTAACAGTTATTGTATTCTGTTGAGGCCGATCACAGGGCATCTGTAAAACAAAATGCATGAGTAAGCTTGCAAAACATATATAGGTAGAAAGTTCCATTAAACGAGAAAACCCTGCAATCTGGGTACTTTTTTCCGACACTATGCTGAAAAATGTGGCAAAATTTTCTAAGAATGTCTAATGATAAAGCCGGCAATGTTCGGACAAATATGGCGTTTGAACAACGCAAAGCACAAACATGATCTTTCTGAGGACAGCGAAAAAAGAGAGGGAAAGACAGGGAGGTCAGCCGGTCTAACTACCGGCTGGCTACCCTGTGATGGGGAAAGGGGCAGAGGGGGAAAAAAAGGTGATTGTAGGCGAGAAAGTATACAAAATAGAGACAGAAAGGGAAAGCCCTCAGCAACGCGCTACGACTGTCACAGTCGGTCACTTAATCCAAGTCCTTAAGTATCGGAGCAATGCGCTTAAAGCCATACCCGGTGCTGAACCCGGTCCAGACCAGTGCCCTAGGACACCCTCATCCGTGAAGGGGCGATCGTCCAGTTTAGGGCGTAAAGGGCGATGGCCTCTGCTACAGGGCCAGTAACTAAACGGAGCACGGCTCTGCGCTGGCGCGCAGTTACCGTCTAGTGGAAGGGTTAAATGGCATTGACCATATTCAGGAGGCGAAATGTACTCCTTCGCTGGTAACCTCGTTTAATAGATCAACACACTTCTTGTATCGCTGCTGGCATTAATTTGTTCCCGAACAACAACCTCAAAGAAGAGTGAAAAATAGCGACAATGAAGAGGCGGATAATAGCAACGAGAAAGAGAACAAAGCCTGCCTACGATACCGAGAAAGAAAGAGAGATGAAGAGATATGCAGAAATAACAAGTAAAGACAGAGAGAGAAACAAGACCACGGGGGAAAAAAAAAGAGCGCGACAGTAAGGAACAGTACAATATTCAGGATCCCCAGTGGCAAAACACTGACAGGACCTGTCTGACACCGAGCTCGTCGACGCATCTTTTTATTTTTATTTTTTATTTTTTTTATTATTTTTTTTTGCCTATACCCACGAGGTAGTTCTCTCCTCTCGGTGCGGTCACGTTTGGTCAAGGCCGGTTCAGCACGTGCGAAGTCCGCGATACTTGGCCAACCGTGCGTACAGCAACTCATGCGCGTTCGTTTCTTTTTTAGATCTTTTTTTTTTTGTCTATCGACAGGCGAACGTGACGGTTCTCGGCGGGTCAAACGAGCCCGCAAGTGCTGGCGTTCGACGGCACCTGAGAGCGCGTCTTTTACGCCGTAAAGACGTCGAAATATTGAAACGCAGGAAAGGGTGAACACGGGCGTTGGAGAGCGTTGATGGGCGATAATAGAGCAGTGATAAATGCAGTACTCTACAACCGCCCTGGCTGACCTATCTCCAGCTCATACGTCGTCTCGTATTGGCTCTTGTGAGAAGGAATTTTCCAAAGAGCCGGTGTTCTAAGCGCAGTCCTTCACACTTTCATTCTGCACATCTCAAGCGTTTCCGGTTCGCACTTTCACGCGAAGGAAATAATTGTGCTGCTGCTATAATGAATCGACGAGTGGTAAGTGCCAATATGAAGTTCAGTCATGCCGAACGTATTTTACAAGGTCTGTATAGGGCTTCCCGGCAAACCGGCTGCGCAATCTGATTTGCGCAGGCTTGTGCGTTGTAGTGCACGTTAAAGAACCACAGGTGGTCAAAATTAATCCGGAGCCCTCCACTACGGCGTGCCTCATAATCAGAACTGGTTTTGGCCCTTAAAACCCCAGAAAGACGAAGAAGTGCGGCAAGTACTGCGATAATCGTCATTTGATTCAAGCCACGGCCAATAAGCTGCGCCACTTACCCGTTTCACCTCTGACATCGGTTATGACTTACGTTTATACTGCATACACCTGAAGACTATTGTTCTAAAATGAAATTCTGGGACTTTACGGACCAAAAACCACGATCTGATTATGAGGCACGCGACCACCGTTTCCCCAGACTAACCCATCTTTGGGAAACTTCCCTACTGAGCGCACGCTTCGGAGCGTCTGCATGCGATCATCAAAGTTGATGCCCTGCATCCGCCACTTTAATTCACTCGATGATGCCGCGTGTATAGCAGCGTCGACGCAACGCAGTGAGGTCACCGCGACATTCGGCACGCGCGATGTCATTGCATGACAAGGATGAAATGAAGGAGAGAGAGAAAAAGGTGGAGAGTTGAAAGAACATCCGAGTTAAACTCTACACGCACGATTAGTGAGAAATGGGAAAGATTAAGGAAACGTTTATCGACCACATGTGTGCGCAAGGAAAACGTTACAAATGTTTCCTTGCATGCCGGGCGGCTACATACCACTGACTTTCTTGGAGTTACCGCTATATATAGGGCAGCCTGGCCCCGCAGCTGTTTTACCTACCATCACGCTCATGATTAGGCATGCGTCGAGCTCGCTTAACTCGACTGTGTACGATCGACCAAGAAAGTTTACGAACCAAAGGATCTGACAAAAAGCTGAACAGCTCCGCAGCCTGGTATTCCCATTTCCAGCCTCTATATGCGAACAACATTGTGATGCACGGTTTTACTGGCTACTTTTAAAGGCTGCTCGGATATTTAGCGTTTTCTGAGATCCCGTGGTCCGTAAACTTTTTTTTTTTTTGGTTGATAGTACATACTTGTGACTATACCCTTTATTGCTTCCTCTAGGTCGAGTGTTAGTGCCGAATTCACACGCAGAATCTCTTTGTAACAAGGAAATGTTTGACCGTGAGAACGGTGCAGTTTGTGAAAGATTCCAGTGCACTAAATCGAAGACGCTTTTTTTTTTCTATGGTTTTTACGTGCCAAAACCAGTTCTGATTACGAGGCACGCCGTAGTGAAGGGCTCCGGATTAATTTTGATCATCTGGGGTTCTTTAACGTCCACTGCAACGCAAGCACACGGGCGTTTTTGCATTTCGCCTCCATCGAAATGCGGCCGCGCCGCGGTCGGGATTCGATCCCGCGATCTCGTGCTCAGCAGCGCCTTAGCTGACTGAGCTACAGCGGCGGGTGCAGACGCTTTTTAAGTGCATGTAACAGGAACAATCCTTGGGGGATGAATAGTTCTCTTTTTTTATTTATTCTTACTTATTTCTTTAAATATTCCTAGCCACTGACTCAGTTGTTAATTTTGGCTTAGAAAACGCTTCGAGATCGCTACCCTTCCACTTGAGATAAGGACGCGCCACAAAGCAGAATCAGTTAAGTGGAAACAAATCTTGTGTATTTCATCAACAATATAACACTCACGTAGGTAAGTGATAATTTTACAGTGATATCTCGGTGCTCTAGTACCCGCTGTTATCGAGGTGCATATCATCTTCACGCGGCCCTTAATGCGGAACAAGTGGCGCGCATTGACGTTAGCGGCGGACGATATATATATATATATATAAGGTGTCCCAGCTAACGTTAGCCAAGCTGTTCAACGACAACGACAAAAAATTAAATACGTGGTGCAAGGTACGATTTTAATAGCTATGGAGTTCGGTCGTCAGGCCTCTGAGGAAAGAACACCTTAATTTATCACTTTTTTTTCCCTTGAAAAGCTTAGCTAACGTTAGCTGGGACACACAGTATATAAAAACCCGTATTTATCTATGCAAGCACCTGTTAGTCTGAAATAAAAGTGATATGTGCCGCCTTTTCGTAACTGTCTCGTTGCACATGAAACCGTGACGCCGGCTGAAGACTCAAGGCCCGTTTTGCTTGCACGCTTTGCTTGAAGGTAAAGGTAAATTTTACTGGTATATTATAGCCCGCAGGGACGAACTTCGACATAAATCAGATGCTTTAGCTTGTCTGCAACATTTTATTGTCAACCAGTAAGAGCCTGAATCTTTGTGGTTAGACTGTAAATAGGACTCAATACAAGCAGTCAAAATCGCTCTCGTCAGGGCTGCCAAAAAAAAAAAAAAAGGGGGGGGGGGGGGGAGTCAAGCATGTCGGATTAGACAAAAAGCTCCTCGATGTCTTTATCACCTTCAGAATCTTTAGTTCTTGTGCGCGGTCGACTACACTGAGCATGGACAGTGCCGTGAAGATGCAGCATTTGCTTGCATATTGTCACGGTGTTTCATACTATGCGGCGTATATTTCATACACCCTAAGAATATCCCGAGCTGCCAGAAAGAGCTGGAGAGAGAACAACTTTATTTAAAAATAAACCCCAGTCCGGTTCCTGAGCTGGAAACATCGCTCGTGTGCAGCGACGATCACTGCGGAGCTGATTTTGCTATATTATTTATCACGGGAATTATTCGCAGGTGCAGTCTGTCCTTTGTCATCTTCAAGCGCGCCTCCGACCTTAAGACATAAATTCATGTAAAGTCTGCACCCATGGATAGTCCATACTCCGCGGAAATTTCAACTTTCAAACTTGTGTAGTCCGCGGACTATAGACCGGAAATTACGTTATTCAGATTTGATTTGTAAGGTCTTAATCTATATAAAAAATAAACTTAAAAGTATATTGATTGCCTTTGCATTAGAGGCGTGCGCGAAAACATGTTACGGGGGCCTTGGTAGTTCGTATCTTCTTGGGTGGTTCACATGAAGGTGGTGGTCTGGCCCGCCTTCGTCGCAGACATCTTCCTGCTTGCTGGGGCGAGGTCGAATCCGATCTTCCAATGTTACTGCGTGGACTTTTCGCGGTATTCCGTCCAAGACGCGTTTCCAGATTGTCTCGAGCCTTGAACAATCACACATCACATGTTTTGTAGCGGCTTGTTGATGGGATGTCGTACACTTCCCATAATTTGGCTCGTAACCAGCGAAGAGATGTGTTTTGTGCGGCGACCTCGTTGTGTGTGTGACCCGCCTTTACGACTTGTGTTCCTCGTTGTAGCTGGTTCGGTATTTTCGGGAAAGGGACATCACCAGTAGGATTCCCTCTGTTGTTTTTCGAAGCGCATTTTGACGGGATAGCTTTAGTGTCGGTGTGTGAAGATGCACGGGGTATAAGGCTTTGCGTACGCACGGCAAGGCATATCAACTTGGAACGAATTCTGAGGATGGCGCCGGTTTCGATATATGCGCGTCAAACTTGCGATAATGATGCACTCTTGTTTTTTTTAATGAAAGCCATGTTTTATGCATTGAAGCACAAAAGTAACTGGAGCGCCAGTGCATTTCGTCGTACACTTTGAAAATGAATATCTCGAAACTGGGGTAATCCTGAGAATTCGTTCCAAGTGGATATGCCTTGCGAAGTTTCGAACGAAAATTCTTAGATTGAAATATGTGCCGTAACGTATTTAATTAAAAAGTTGATTAGAGTAATTATGTTAATTATTCAACTGAGCGTTTTGATTTTTGTTCATCGTGTAATTTAGCTCAACGGTTACAATTGTGCAATCTGCCACAGGCAATTTAAAAAAAATGGTGCATCTTAAGAAATACACTGGTATACTTGGAGCAGACTTTTCTCCCTTTATTGCTCTGCAGAAGTGAGTGCGTGCTTGTCTTGCCGTTTATTCTTGGTGGTAAGCTTAAGTAAAACCTTTTCATATAAGCGAAACAGAAAAAGTTGCTTCAAACTGACCGGTGAAATGCGCCCTAATTGTACGATACATCGATCTGAGCCCGACACTGAGCGCTTGAAACTCTTGCTTCCTTGCTCTGATCTAATGGTACGTTTGAAAAACCCGTTAAAATTGGCAAGATATACGTCGAACAAATTAACAACACTGCTCGAGTACTTCGACGTATCCTCAAACTGATTACGGCATCTATACGCTGACAGGTAGACGCCGGAGCTACGCGTCCCGGGCCGAATGTGATTTATCATAACGATTTTCCTTCGTAAGTGATTTTTGTCATTGAGCCGGCCGTCTTTGCTAATAATAATAATTTCTGCGGAAGCCCTCAAGGTGGAGGGAACTTCACTGAAAGGGAAAATAGCCACCCACCCGACTGTAGCACGAGGCTACAACTTTCACTTTTCGTGAACCGAATTCATCCCCCGGCGGGCTTCCGCAGAAATCATTTCCCATACACGGAGCTTAATTGTCGATTTTTTTTTGTATACGATGCCACTGTTGGTATAAGAACACGCGCCGGCCAATCGTGAAAGCGAACATATCAGCGAGGGCGGTCAAGTAATGACAAATGGTGCTTACGAACGAAACGCTTGGTGAATTTTGCCCCTGGTGTAGATTGAAGCAGGCACTTTAGGTAATTCGTAAAAAAAAAAAAGAAAAGAAAAACAACAACAACAAAAAACTGTGAAGTTGAGATAGAAAGGTTGCTAATTATAATTATTAATATTATAATAACAATGATTATTATTTAGTGACACGCTCTTCGCGTCGGAGCGAATCAGACATTTTGCGATAATTACTGTTTAACCTTTTTGTTTCACTAAGATTCATTATTCATTCTAAATTATCCACTTTAAGCTAGGTGGTTAGCTTGCGTAGAGTAGTTGGCTACCCTGCGCTAAGGTCAGGAGGTAAAGGGAATGAAAGGTAATAAAAGGTGTGAGGAGATAAAACTTTCACAAGAGAGAGAGAGAGAAATACTACGCATAAGCACGGTGTAGCACCTGACTGAGCCACTCAGTGTTCAAAGCATGTCAACTTTGTTGGAATTCTGACACTGGCAGCACTTCCGGGGAACAGCCATGCCCAAAATTTGCCACGAAATGAATTAGTATTGCACATATACTCTCGTTCTGCTGTAAGCTGTAAGGAAAGCTTTCGGAGAAAATGAGTGGGACGCTAGTGCATTTTGCTGCAAGTTTGCGCCGACGGATTTCTCGAAATTTGAGCTGTATTTTCGGTATATGTATAACTGCTAGGCGGACAGATCTTGAGCGCCGACTGACTTCAGCCCCGGAAATCGCACATCTTCTACAGGACAAATAAATGAACGTAATTAGTGAAATTTAGTTAATATAAAGTTCCCGTGGTTATAGCGCGATTTATAATGTCCACGGGCGCGAATAACCTCCTTGTATGAAGTGCGCTGTTTTTTTTTTTTTTTAAGAAATACTAAATGTATTCGCTCAGCCACCCGAAACAGCTGGCCTTATTGTTTCTTCAGAGTAGGCAGCTGGCCGCAGTGCGAGTACGTCGGTGCAACTTGTGGAACATTTTTTTTCCCCCCACATCACGTGTTTCGTTTTGCAGAGCGCTGGCACTGTATCCCTAGAGAAATATTCTGTGTCGCCAGTATGTCTCGCCACAGACTGCACGGGGAGTTCGTCACGGGACTTCTGTTCACGTGCGGCGCAGCGAAAACGTCACGTGGAAGAGTGCGCGTCACCGGCAGTGCGCCTTGTCATCAGGGAAACGGTCCGGACAGAGTGCATATTTCATCTAGCCTGTTATCTGCGCTCAAAGGTAACGCTGCAGTAAAACGACAGAAAACTGGGTCGGTGCGCGATGCCGCAGCACCGCCCCGAGATTAAAAAGGCCAGCCGCACACGCGTTCGTCTCCCGAGGCGACAGCTGCGCGGCCGCCCGTCACCTTTCTTAAGATGGCTATAAATAAAAATTCGAGACCCGCGTCCCGGCGGCCCACATCCCGACCGTGAGTGAGCGACAGGGACAACACGTGCCGTGGACATTTTGGCACGTTGTCCGCGACGCCGACGCTTGCGTACGTGCGCTTGCGACGCTCGCCGTTGACGACGGCCGCTCTCGGAGAAGCCGCATCAGCTGTCAGACGTCTGTCGCCGCTTCGTTAGGCTCAGCAGAGAGCAAAAGCCGTTTTCGGCGACGTTTAAGTGCAGCAGCAGCGTATATTCACCATCAAGGATAGCCGTATCTAATACGAGAAGATCGCACGTGTTTTGGGCCTGTACACCACGTGAGCGACTTTGCAATGAGCGCAGTCGGCTCAGCTCTTTTGGGTTGATGGTGTCGGACCTTGTTTGTCTTTCACTGTGAGGGAGGCAATGATCGCTGCCGAAGTGTGCCTCTGTGTGTTGGCAGAGAAGTGCCCTCGTGCATTAAAAAAAGAAGAAACAATTACTTCTTAATCCCGCGATGGCGTTGGCCATGAAATGACTATTTAATTACTTCATCACACCTATCTCTATACACGCTCGCTGCCATCATCGCCACCTTTATCTGTGCGCGTGCGTATATGTTCGTGCGCGCGCGCGGTTCAAGATGGACATGTCCGGAACAGTGACTTTTCTATTACAAGCATATGACCACATGCATATATATGAATGTCGAAGCCTTACATATGCTGCGCTTGCACCTGCATGAGAGCCAAACAGCTTAGACGTGTACGATACCATGATTCGTAATCCGGCCAGTATTTAACGTCCCTTATTCACGAGGCCCTGAAGCTTCAGAGTCCCCTACCTTTCATCCCCTACGAAGCCATGCCGAAGTGGAATAGCGAATGGTAAATGAGAGAGCGGGACATGTAGACTTCAATTGAAAACTGGAGATGTTAGCCTGGATGATCGCTTGGCACGCAACTCCAGCTGCTGAGTGACATGGTATGTGCAGTGATCACATAAACACTCAAACAGTACATACACTCTCAGACACACACATACGCAATAAATGTGGAGGGGAATAATAAACGAATCGTTAAAGTATACTGCCAGAAGTTTCTTTTTTTATTATTATTTAAGTACTGTATATAAGGTTAGCTGACGGCGGATTTCACAATACAGAGTGATGTAAACAAGTACGTATGTCGCTAATGCATTGCAAGCTTTGGCGAATGCGAAGGTGTGCCAAGTACAAAAAAAAAAAAAGCAAAAAAAAAAAAAAAAGCCATCGCAGTGTTTCAATACGTGTTCGCCGTTTTATCGTGACTAACAGACCATTTCTGAGCACTATGTGTCAACGAGGCCCGAAAGCACGGTACAATCATAATTCCAGGAACAAGAATCGCCTGGGCGACTCGTGCGCAAATCAGTCCAGCAAACTCGCGGGGGATGGTCCTCATAACAGTGAAGGGGTTTCCCTTGTTTCGAGAGAGAGCTCTCGCCGATATACTCTCTCTGCAAATGGGTATATATTTCGTATACACATAGCGAACCGGCGCATGCGTCCTGCATAAGTATATAGGCTGAATGAGGACGCGTATATGCATTGCTGCGCGCTATCTGCATTAATACAAACGCGAACAATCCGGAACCCGCCGTGGTTGCTCAGTTAGCTAAGGCGTTGCGCTGCTGAGCACGAGGTTGCGGGATCGAATCCCGGCCGCGGCGGCCGCATTTCGATGGAGGCGGAATGCAAAAACGCCCGTGTGCTAGCGTTGTAGTGCACGTTAAAGAACCCCAGGTGGTCAAAATTAATCCGGAGCCCTCCACTACGGCGTGCCTCATAATCAGAACTGGTTTTGGCACGTAAAACCCCAGAAAGAAGAAGAAGAACAATCCGAAACGAATTGAGTTTGCAGCTGTGTTTCCAGCTTATAGGGTCGACTGCGTTTGCAATGGTGGCTTAATTTATGGTCCAAAACGCACGTCTGGCACCACACAATGATTAGAAACTGCCAACGAAATAATTGCACGCCGCACTCATGTAATTACGCACGACACGGTTTTTTTTTTCTTGTTCGCGTTTGAAGTTATGTTGATGATATATGTGTCTGAAGTCACAACTGTTTATGTATATTCTTGTATGCATATAGCCAGCATGAAATTATTAAAAAAAACATTTCACCGCTCATGCATCCCGTACAGATGGTAAACCAGCGAAGCTGAAATGTGCGGCCCCGATATGAGCCACACGTGATTTCTTTCTTTCTTTCTTTCTTTCTTTCTTCTTTCTTCTTTCTTTCTTTCTTTCTTTCTTTCTTTCTTTCTTTCTTTCTTTCTTTCTTTCTCTCTTCTTGTCCCTGGCTCATACCCGCATATCCAATGCGCGGGTATGCGCCACACGTGATTTTATTATCGTTAATCATGACATAACTGACGAGCATGTGATGCTATTGACGTCGTGACCTATCAGTCATGTTAGTCATACATTCGTACCCTTCCAAGCCAATTTTGGTATATACCAACTGAACGAGACGCGAGTTTTCGATAGCTTTTCGGTAGGTTTATTTCCGCCGGAGGGTTTCTGTGGTCGGACCACGAGTGTTTCAGCCTAGGCATACACAGCTTCGCTGTCAAAATAAACGCAGTTTTCTGTTCTGTTATGCTATGTTATGTTTTATTGCGACAGCAATTACACGGACGCTCGAGGCGCCCAGCGTAGCTCGCGTGCGGAGGATTAGAGGGTATCCAGAGATGCGCAGTGGTTTGGCTGCGAAAACGACCAAGCGAAGGGGACTTCAACGGTGAGCTCAGTCGCCTCGGTTGGCGGAACAAGGGCAGCGATCTGCCTTCCGCTACTGGCATGAGCGTTGTACGCATGCGCACATTTCAGGGCGATCATGTTTAAGTTTTTCCCGAATCTTAATTGAAATTGCCCGTGGCAGATAGCATAATTGGTGTCCTTGAGCTGGATTATTCGAAGAGGCGGACAGTAGCTAGCATGAGGAATCGAAACACATATTCGACTAATTAAGAGAAAATTACTAAGTAATCTTTAATTAGTTAATTTACGGCACATATTGCAACTTACGAATCGTAGTCAATCAATCAATATCTATTTTGAGGACAAAATCAAGTACAAGGTGGGTGTAAGTACACATTCGGAGGTCCCGAAGTAACAACTGTCGGGGGGACCTCCTAACGAGACATTGAAAAGGAGGCTAGTAGGACCATGGCAAACAGTGAGTCATGTCGTATATTATACAATTTCTACATAATCGGAAATGAGCGGTAAGAGAGAAAAAAATCTTTTTAAAATATCACAAGTATAATCACACAGTTAAAAAGAAAAAAAAATTGAATAAATCTTAAAGATAACTTGCAGAAATTCAAACGAGGATAAATGGCACGTAAGACTAACAACGAGGAGAAGTATCAATTATAGTCAAAATTCAGTGACTCGGTAATTTGAACAGCACATTGCATAATAGTAAATCAGAACAACATCTAATTAATTCTATGTTCGTTAAATTATACTATGTGTCAGATAAAGTGTTCATGAAATGCTCCTTCGTTCTACGCTTGAATGATAATAATGTAGATGACTTCATATCAGATGGTATTGAATTCCAAACAGAAATGCCTAAAAACGCGACGGTAAATTTCCCATAATTAGTTCTTGCTTTTGAAAGAAGAAGACTGAGTTGTGCTGAAAATCTTGTGTTGTTAGAATTGATTAGGCTAGAGCTAGTAAAGCCTGAAATATTAAGCTCGGTATTTATAAGACGAAACATAAGCAGTGACAGCTTATGATTGAATAACATGCGTAAAAGTAAAACATTTAGGGAACGGAATATGGGAGCAGTCGATGAGTTTGCAGGACGTATCACCCTTGAAATGAAAATCTCCATTATGACACCGGTTTCGAGATATTATTTCCCAAAGTGTGGGACGAAATACATAGGCGTTACAGTTACTTCCGTGCTTCAATGCATAAAAGAGCGTTTTGTTAAGAAGTAAGTGGAAGAACAGTACATTTTTACGGCGAGTTTGAGGGTGCATATCTCCCAACTGGTGTCCTTCTGGAAATACGTTCCAAGTGGATACGCCTTGCAATCTCACCGCGGCTACAATTTGTATATTGCAATGTGCGCCGTAAAGTAATTAATTAAGAAGTTAATTAGTGACTTTTAATTCGTTGAATATGTGTTTTGAGTTCTCGCGCAATGTCCGCCTCTCTGAACACTGATACAGCTGAACAACTAGAATTATGTTCTTGGCAACAGGCGGTGCTTTGCGAAAACAGGCGGGGCGAAATGCGAAAAACGCCCTTGTCCCGTGCATTGGAGGCACGTTAAAGATCCCCTGGTGGTCAAAATTAATCCAGAGACTCATAATGAAATCTGGTCTTGGCACGCAATTAAAACCCCGGAATTCATTCAACGCTGGCGGTTTCCAGTGTCGGCCTCGTCTCGTGCGACATCGAGGTTCGACGCATGCAACGCCACTGGCGGCGCTCGTCCTCACGCCAGCATTGTAAGACGCTCGATATAGCTGCCGGGATGCTGTCGCTTCTGCCCAGCAGCAGTTGCCGTGTGCATGGTCTGCATCACACGGACACGTCGCCCCCGCGTATAGTTAGAACACCGTCCAAGGAGTTCAGTCGCAACAGTCAACTTTTGCCATCGCTGTTAGTGTTTCGCGCTTTCCAGTGAAACTGCCAAATTTTTGTTTATGACTTTCAACCTATTATAAGCCAAGCAAACACCGCTCTTCGTCAACGATCTCGGCGCTATATGGGTAATTTCGTTACACTTCGTACGGCCCAAAATCCTTCATGCTAGCGGCAATGTTATGGTTTAACGGCTCAGACGTAGCCACGCAAGACGAGGTCGCTCTAATTATAGCCCAAACACAATCTCTACGCCAAGTTCATAGGCGAAACACTTTCGCGGTGGATTGTATTTGGCTTAGCGCTTGCTGGGACGTGGCAATATAAGGCAACAATACATTTGCAGGGCAATCTATACACTGCATTAATACCATTTGCCCTGGCAGAGAAAGTCGGCACTTTTTTTTTTATTTGTTTTCCTTTTTTTTTCGATTCATATCCCTCCTACAAGAAAAAACGCTGTGCACAACTTTTGCAAGGTGTCTCCGCGCTGAAAACGTACCAGACACCTCTGCCCTGAAAACTGAGTTGCTCGCTCACCCGGCATGCGCACTATATAAAGGGGACGCCTTCCCGGCGAGTCTCGTCAGACCTAACCTGGATGGCGAGATTTGGACTTGAATCCTAAATAAGTTATTAGCGCGCCGACTGGTGCCACCATGCTCTCCTGCCACATTTTATTTATTGCACCATTCAAACTATCCGAACGCGTCAGTCAGCTTCGACAGTGTTACGAGCGGGGAGTCGGCTATCTTTATAAAGATATATTACGGCAAGTTCGACGCGAGGTTTCTTTTCTGTTGACGCACTGAGTCTGACAACTGGTACTCTAGTTCGCGGCCACGTCAGCCCGCCGAAGGCCTTGAGTCCTGGGTCGGATGGCGGGCTTCCAATACAGGTATACATTCATGTGTCAGTTGCGAGGTCTCAATGTGGGTGCTTGTGGATTCGTTTCTTTGATTTAATTTTTCGTCTTCAAGCACAAGCTGCTATGACACAACTTGGCTGCGTGTCTTTTCTACAATCAGACTCGGAGGCACTTCCGTCTCCTACCCCGCGAGACGGATCTCGTTAAACATCTTTATTTCTGCGTGGTTGCTCTGCAAATTGTTCCTTCTCGGTCCGCTACGCAACAATAACGGCATGCTCGGCTAGTTAATAAGCATCAGAGACGCTCACTCAACTAGCCTACCGACTGTTGCTTACGAGATTCCATGTCTTCAACATAATTACGCAGTGGCGTTCTTCTGCTGAGCGCGAGGTCGTTGGTCCTATTCCTTCCTGGTAGCGGGGGTTGCATTCCGGTGAGAGCAGAACGCAAAAACGTACGTGTACTTAAATTTGGATGCACTTTACAGAAACCCACTTGTTTGCCCATGTTGCAGTGCTCAGAGGCAAGTGATGTGCGCAGTGGTTGATATGCATTGGACAATCGTTCACTATCAGAACAAAAAGTAATAGGCCAGTACTCCCAAAGGAACTCCGCATATAAGGCTATATTTGCGTTGCTGAAGTTCCTCAGGTACACGGGCTTAAATTATAGATTGTGAAAAAAAAAACGTGTTTAAAAATTCGTAAACAAAAAGTGTGCTTGATACGGGGCTTTCGATATTAACCTTGCGTGGGGTGCGAATGCCTGCCGTGTTGAGCTTTCGCGCGTTCTAACCGCGAATAAGGCTAGTCGAGTAAAGCGCTTGTCTCGGCGGTTTTTCTTGCGTGTATGCGTTGCTTTCCACTAATTACCGCTTCGCAAAGCATAAAAGTATCTTAGCAGGATTCTAAACGTTACGCATTCCCTCGGGGGAATCAGTAAGGGTATTCTTGACTACAGGCTGTCGCGGTCACTCAGTACCTATAACGCTTTGCTGTTGAGCACAATGCGTAGGCTCCAACCCTGACCATCTGCACCGCCCTCATTCTCATGGAGCCGGAATGTAAGAACGATCGCGTACTTACATGCACGTCAACGAACCCCACATGCACGGTCAAAACTATTCTGGGGCACTCCACAGAGGCGCCCTCTATACAGCTCACTGTGCATCATTTAGACGTAGGGCCACATCCATTATTATTCTTGACATTATGACACGAAATAAGTACCATAGACTTTATGTTGACATGTAAAGTAAAACAAACAAAAAAAGGCTATTGTACAGGGCTCAAAGAAAATCCTAAGCTGCCATCCAAGACAGCGGTAGCTGTCCCTACGAATACGGCGACAAGGTTAACGTTGACGCGACGACAATTGCAACCACGGCGGTGACGGCATGACGTCACGACAACAACAGAACCACGACAACGACGGTGACACCGGCAGGGCGGCGCACGCATAGCGGGCCAGGGATCGAATCCTGTGTGGAGTTTTCTTTCCCGGCGACTTCTTCAGCGAGGAGAGTTGACAATGATGATGAACATCATATTCAGGAGTAGCTGCAACAAGCGCCAAACATTTGCCCGAGTATCCCTTAAACCTGTCGCCAAAAAAAAAAAAAAAAATGGAAAGAAAGAAAGAAATCAATTCTTTTGCACATAAGTCATTAGGCCTCCTTACAAAAGCAGATGAAACAACTTTTATCGAGTCAAGCGATAAGATTAGTATGTCTGTTCTAGAAGTACTCGTGTATATAGACACAACACCACAAGTGGACACACACGCCTGACCCTGCGGCGCCTTCAAACGAACAGAAACTCAAACTCTCTGACAAATGTCTTTAACTGAAACCTCGCGCTTATCGTTATCGGAATTACGGAGATAAAAAAAATGCGCCTTTGTTCCTGCGCGCCGACATTATCGTCGAGGACTACAGAAGCCACTTCTCTGCGGTAAACATATGTCAGGTGCTCGAATTCATAGATTGACGTTGTAGACTATATCGTAAGAGATGAACGTCGTTCAGAAATGCTGCAGCAACTTTCGGATGTTACTACGCATTCGCTGCGGACGTGACGCGCAGTGCCGGATGGCGGCGATGCTCCTTCAGTAGCACGTTGCGTGCACGCGATCAAGCGCTAACATTTGAAGAATGTGCACGCGTCGGCAGCCCCGCGGCGGAAGGAGTGTCTTGGAGTCCGGAAACGTCGGCGCGAGATAGCGGATGCTTCTCGAAGTGTCTTTCGATGAAGGACCGTGTTGGCCGCGTCGAGTGATTGCCCAAAAGGGGGGCAAGCCTCGACCGCCCCACACCCAACAGGCACGGCGTCAGCACAATGGCGGCGATAGCGAGGCGCAAGTAATTCGGCCGCCGGCTCTCGTCTATCTCTGCGCGTGTCTTGAGGAAAGCTTATCTTGCGGCGGTCGTGATTCGGAGAGGTCTTGGGCGACCTGCTCCTATCGAGCGAAGCTCAGCTAGCACTATAACGGACGCCGTTGTCATCTCTCCGCAGCAGCGCTCAGCGGACGCTGATTAGCATCCCACCGGGCCACAAGAATGAACCGCAATCACCGACGCGCGGACCTCGCTTTCGGCGACTAGCGGTTCTACTTTTGGCGATGATGTAGGTGCTTCGGTCCCGCCGCAGCGCTTGGCACAATCACGTGTCGCCACACACGGGCGCCACTGCGACTGTATGTTTGGTATGTGACATGCTTGTGCGGCGATACCGCACGGCGAACGTGCTTGTCCAGGTGAAATTGATCATTGAAGTGCCGTCCGCGGTTCCGTTCGTAGTTAAGGTTCGAAACGAGCGTGGCACCCTGGCGCCCTGGCAACGAACACTAGTGCTCGAACGCATCAGTGTTTAGGGCGATCATGTGTACGGTCCAGATAAAACTGGGAAGCCGCGCGCTACCATACATAAGATGCCTAAGCGGCTCTCTATTTTGCGTTATTCATTATTCAGCCGTCGCTCACTGTCAGCATCAACTCAATACTAATAGGGAATAAAATCTTGTGTATCTTTAAAACATTTAAGCTTGCAGCATGTGTGTGTCCTTGTAAGAGGTCGCGGCGGATGCTCGTTAGTCGGCCGTAGCCTAAAGATAACTAACCTGGCATTCAGCACAGGCAACGCAGAGGGTCCCTATTCTTTGTGGCCTTACTGCCAACTAATGAGTACCGCTCTGCAGCCAGCGCATAATTTAGTTTCCCTCTAGAGACAGAGAGAGAGAGAGAGAGAGAAACGAACAGGGGAAGATAGGGAGGCTAACCAAGGACGTGCCCGGTTGGCTATACCCTACACTTGGGGAGGTGAAAAGGGATAGTGCCGACAGCGTAAAGCTTCTGAACGCATGCCTTGGAAAAGCCCTGACGGGCGCGGGTGACCGAGTGCATTATTACGAGAGATACCAACTGCCTAAACTCTTTCGTCTTCGTGGCATAGCAAATTAATTTGTCGTGGTTCTGAGTATCACCGTTTTCCCACTCGCAAGAATCAACAATAAACGTACGAAAATGTATGTCGTTAGTTGGTGTATTCATTAAAGCAAGTACGCAAGAAACTACGCGAAGGCGCTTTGAAAAGTTCTTTCTCGGAGTGCGCGTTAAAAAAAAATCATTAGCAAGAGGAATAAATCTCCGTTGTGATAAGATGGGGTTTTGAAAATTATGTATTTCTGAAGCATTGATTTATGCCACTTAAAACGTGCACTCTAAAAAGATCTACACACGTGAGGGTGTTGGCTTGTCCCTGTGGGTGTTGTCCCATGGTGTCCTATACCGTTAGGGCTTTAACCACTATTATAGAGCACGACAATGAGCTCTAACTAGACGCGCGATGAGAAAAGACATGGTTGAAAACTGCGTGATAATTCTGACGGCCTTGGGCGCAGAGAAATATCTGACAAGAGAATTTGCAGCAATAACTTTGAAAGGTTATTTAATGCACTTTCCCTGTCGCATCTATCATCATTTTTACGTGCCAGAAAAAGTTCCAAATAAGATACCTACATTGGTACTCACCAAGGATTCGATCTTATGTGAGGGTGTTAACTATGCGACAACCACTTAAAAACCACCTTTTATACACCCATAAAGGTGTAAAAAATGTTTAGTGTGTACTCGAAAGTTTACTGCGGGCAGCGAAGTGTCACTAAGTTGACATTTCTGATGTGGGTGTTATGATGGGGAGAACAAGTCCCTCGGTATAAATGTTGTACAGACACACTCCGCGCAAACTGCGAAGGAAACACTGCCCTTCCGCCCTGTCTCTTCCTCTCACGTCAGACTTGCAGCTCCTTTTATTCTTCTACACTCCAGCGTTTTTCCAACGAAGCGTAGGAGTGCGGGAATAGCTAGCAGCATTCTTTAAACGTTGGATTCACGTTCGCGAACTTTTCAAGCACTCTATCCGGTGCGTGTAAGAAGTGTAAGGCTTTTAAAACAGTTTAGGTCGAAGGCACTGCGGCGGTAATTTTTCCTGTATAACATAAGAGAAATTGAGTCAGCCGAGGTACTCTCTACCTCAATCTCATCACAGCAACCCGTATATAACGGAACAGAGGTCAACGCGGCTTAAAATGTCTCTTCGCAAGCATAGGTGATTTTGCAGTATGGTTGGTAACAGACCATCGGGGCTGTCATACTTTCCCGCCAAAGAGAATCACGCCCCGCTGACACAGCGCGGCCTCTGGAGACCATTTCATACGTCTCCTCCTCTGCCGCTGCCGCCGGAGTAAAACATATACACAGGAAAGGGTAAGCGAGGAGCAGGGCTGGCAACTGCCACCATGCAGAAGGGGCACAACGCCTGCCTACTCTTCGGAAAGGAGGAGACAAACATAGAAAGGAAAGATAGGAAGGAGGGGAGGAAAGAAAGAGCGAGATGACCAATAATAAAGAATAAAGTAGAAGACACAGTAGGGCCCGTCACTGCAGATCACGCTACTAAAGAATGTAAAATAGAAGAAATGGTTGCAGGGTTACAAACCCGCCGGAGTGCACCCCGCTACGATTAACGCGCCTAATTATTTACGATTTCGTAAAGCAATTTCCAATGCCCACATCGGCTCTCTGAGGTACTCAGATATACCTGTGCGGAGTTTCAACTTGTAATCCTTATTCCGTTGGTATAGCGATCATGTTGTAGCAAACCAGTGGACACCGGGTCATTGCGGTAACCACAGTGCGAATGAGGCCGCCCGGTCAGCCCGCGATGGTATTCAATGTTTCCCTATAGCACTGTCGAGAGCCGATGCAGTTCGCTCATTACCGCGCGAGCTTACACTGGCACAATGGAACTCGACGCCGTTTATCAACCCTCGCCTCGGGTCCACGTCTATACAGCTACGTTTTCCGCTTGGGATATCGCGAGCTGAGGAAACACCCTGTGCCGCCCATGGCTCGGCGGGACCTTTTCCCAAACGCCTATTCATTCCGCATTGGAATGGCCGGCAGACCATCATGCGACAACTGTGCCTACGAGGAGACGACTGCACATCTCCTTTGTGGATGCCCTCGCTACAGTGCGCCTAGAAACGAACTCTCGACCACACTACAGAAAAATCGCTCCTTGTCGGACACTGGTCTCCATGCCATCCTCAGCACCGATGGCGTTGAGCGCGTTGTTGAGCTTCTTTAGCCCATGCAGGCTGAGTGACAGACTTTGAGAGTTCTCGTGCGCTATACATCGCACCTTATGTGCAATTTTTTTTCTCTCTTTGTGGATTTATTTTAGCTTGCGTCCCCCTTTATCACCTTTAATTCCCTTTACCCCCTTACCCTAGCACAGGGTAGCCAGCCGGTGTACGCATTAGCTAATCTCCCTTTCTTTCCCTCTATTCCTTCTCTCCTAAAGCGATATTTGTTAACATTAATTTCATCTCTTTGTGTGTAGTTTTAATTGGCCTCGCTGGAAGTACTGGGTAATCTGCTGTGTCTCTCTGATTGGCCCACTTACTTTAAATGTTCCCATTGATTCTGGGCAATTTTGCCCGTCTCCATTAAACCACGAAGCCAAGTCAACGACAATGAAGCCAAGAAAAGTATAGGGAAAGCTAATTTCTATTTTTATTGAAACATATAACTAACTATGAACGAGGGTTAAACTTGCGGTAAGCTTAATAATGGAAAAGGGAAACAAAGGTGGAAGAAAATACAACGTGCATGCTGCCGATGGGAGCTTAATAAACACTCGAGCAAAGCTTGCACTTATCGGCTCCAGGCTGCGACATCATATGAGTGCTAGAAATCTGGGTCGCCGACGCCGAATTACGTGAAATGGTTTACTGCTTGAGCAATACCTAGGCGATTCCTTTATTTGCCATCGCAAGTATTGCAAGCGACAGTGTGCGCACGAACAATTCCCGCCCTGGAGATAAAATTATTTTTGCAAGTTTTGCCACAATATGTCTTTCGGATGATGGGATGATTCATTTCAGAGGTTGTCGCTATATCTTTCAGGACATTATGAGGCCTCGGAGTTGAGGTCGCAAGTTTCTAGTACTTTGGTGCACTTTGAACGTGCACCTGTACAATGAACTTTTTCGGGATGCGGAATCCGCCAGATAGCTTAGAGAGCGAAATGAAATGGAAAAGCTAGGCCAGAAGGTTGACCCGGAAAGAGGCTGCTGGTTTGCTACTCCACACTGGAGGAGGGTAAGGGGGTAAAGAAAGAAGGAAAGAATAGCGGAGAAAGAAAGCAAACGCGTGAGAAAAAAAAAACAGGAAAGAAAAGCTGGCTTTCGTCGCTGCTTAAGTAAACAGCCAAAATATAGAGGTGCACTGCGCAGTTCCTCTATGTACAGACGCCCGCCCCCTTCCCCGCCCCCCTCTCCCCTCCCCCCCCCAAAAAAAACAAAAACAAAACAAAAACAAAAAAACCCCGACAAGGTTGTATTAATTTCTGTAATGTAACTTTTTGTCATTATTTTGTGAGCTCCGTGTTCCGAAAACTATTTCGTGGAAGGCGCATTTCTACGCACAAGTTGGGTGACGTTTATTTTTACTTCAGGAGAAAACTCTTTACCGGCGACCTCGTGATGCGCTCTTGTACTATGAATAATTCTTTGCTCCCAAGATTGTGCGTTTGTGGGCTCTCTCGTACAACTGCTGCTTCTTCACTACATTCTCGTTTGCAAGACATTTGTAAGCGCTATCTTGCGCTATCAAGCGCCGGCCGTTCAAAAACGAATTTGGGGAATGGTGCGCTACTATACAGGTCGGTTATGGCCTGGCTGTCTGGCTGTTGAATTCTGAAGATTAGAGGAACGATAAAGGCGAGATCACGAGAATGAGACAACGCGTGTGAAGGCAGCCGGATGTCTCGAAGCACTATGAAACCTTCAGACTGCTTCACTGACTGGATCGAGAGTATCTATTGCAGGCATGGCCCGCACGGAAGGCGGACGAGTGCGATGAGCAGCCCTGGTCCGTGAGCAAAGTGGCGGGTGTGTCCATCTCAGTCATTGATTGGATCGCAACTGCGTGACTCTACAGCCTATTCCTTAGAAGACATTCGTCTGAGAGACACAGGTGGCATGTTTTCTTTGCGTGACCAGTAGGCAGCGCATACCGGACAACGTGGAAAACACTTCGCACAAGAGACCGCGATTTCCTCACGTGCGTGACAGATGCTGGAACCTGTGTAGCGTGCTAGCACCCCTGCGCCACTCCCCTTTTCTCACGCTCTCTAAACCACGTGTTGCTCTCCTGCCGCTACACTAATGCAGCATAAGCTCGTTATACGTGGCGTATACACATGCTTATGGATTATCTCGAAAATTTTGAGTGCTATTGTCTCTCGGGGACGCACGAACCCAATGCGTTGAACGGGCTCGGTGAAATCTCACCGTCGTCAGCGCATAATTGCTGCGCACGTCGAAAACAGCCGGGGCCATTGCTTTACAATTTCCGGGAACAGCACGTGCGTGTTGATGTGAACGAGAAACGTATACGTGCTTTGCCGCATGCACGCACCACCTGAACGTCCTCTCTGGCGCGGTACACGAGTTCGTCACGTTTTCCCATGAACAGCCGCTTCGATAAGGAGCGCCTTTGTCAGCACTCTGCAACACAGCAGAAAACAATTGGCTTGCAGGCAAAAACGACACCTTGGCCTTGCGGCATTCGCTGCGCCTTCACGCGAATGCTTTTAACAAAGACAGAAGCAGCTTAGTGTGTGCGTAGGTGTACTGTACACCAATTATCACTTCAGTCAACTCCGACCGCAGGACTCCCACGTTGTTTTCTCTTCGAAGATCGCGGAGTGCCCAAGTGCAGGTTGTGAAACGCGGAGGCGTCCGCGTGCGGTGCACAGTGAAATACATATAAAGATGAAGCGGCACGTCCCAAACTGTTTTTGTGCCTATACAAATCTTAGCTAAAGCGCAGTGGTTGGTCTCAAGACCTATATGTCAAAAGTTGGGGAAGTCCTTGTCGGCAGGGTGAGAGATAGGCATAAGAAGTACTATAGTCGTGGCGTTAATTTCGCCCGTTGATGATAGTCCTGTCAGAGATACTTCGACGGGTTTGCCTCTCGGAGAAGTTCTAGGAGTGCATCTGCAATCTGTTTTGTTACAGCCGGTTTAACCTTACAGGTGAAAGAAGTATCAAAACCACATTAATGTAGCTGTGTAACTTTGGACGTAGTCTTGTCAGCTTTGCGATTAGAAGAAATTTTACGCCGACCGCAAATCTTCGTAAAAACTGTTACAAAGCATCGAGCATGTAGCGCTTCGAACCGTGTGTGTGTGCGCGCGCGCCATGGCGCGCACGAGGTGCGCCATGTTTGTGAAGCGCTCCAGTTCTCAGCCTTCTACGGCATTTATTTTTCACCGATTGTCGCAGCTTTGCGACATTTTGACAGGACGTCGCACCAAAATGGCTGCGAAGGTTGTTGGATGACACAACGTGACGTTTATCCCAACATTGATGCAATAAACGTTTGTTCTGTCGGGGCGGTCACATTGAGACTTGAAAGGAAAAAAAAAGAAAACAAAAGTACGAGTGAAAGGTTCCTTTTTGTCTTTGTGCGCGCTAATTATAGCTTTACAAACAGAACGTGTATTGATATGAGCTATTGTATAAACCACGGGGTTTTAACGCAGTGCGCGCAAGAAGTGACCGGGACTTTCGTTAGTCACGGTGCCCTTGACCCAACGCTCAAGTCCTCCCGGAAGCTCCAAGGTGATCTGCATATCGGTCATGCGTATGCATGCACGCTTGTGCTGACAGGCGACAGATTAGGACTACAGGAGGTGCAAGATGCTCGTGACAAAGCGACAGATAAATGGCTTACGCTTGCGTCCCAACCTAAACGCGTCAGTTGATGGACGCGTTTAGGTTAAAGGTTATGTCGGCTCCTTCATGGAGCCGACACCACCTTTATAACTAAAAGTCACATCCCCCAACGTCCTTGCCCGCATAACTCTTGCAATCCTACAAATGCAGTTGAAATATATCCCTCAACTCCTTCCACTACGTCTATAGACAACAAGTGCGTTTACCTTTAATGATATGCTTCTCGTATATCCATTCCCAATATAGGGGCGGAAACAATTAATTTGGTCTATGAAACTAATCATAGGTCATAGCCGTGGCGAGCATTAGAAGAGATGAATGTATGAAGAATTTTCAGAAGAGTTAGACTGGGAAGGATTAGATGTACGGATTAACGAGTATTATCTGAGCGGCCTGCGTTTTGCCGGTACCATTGATCTTGTTTAGCCAAGTTGTAAAAGGCACAGAATTAACCTTGTCGAAAGAACAAGAGTTCATGGTCGGTGGTCAGCTTTTTGAAGCAATGAAGGGGTCCGTTTATTTAGGCCAATAGAGAGAAAGAGAGAGAAAGCGAAAGAAAGCAAAGAAGTAGGAAGGTCAACCAAACGAGCGCCCGGTTTGCTACCCTACACTGAGGGTAAGGAGAAGGGGAAATAGACAGAGGAAAATAGGGAGATAGTGAGCACTCCGTGCACGCGGGAGGATGCACAGCAGGACTACAATCGATCACTGAGGTCGCGGTGTTCTTAAAGAGAAAAAAACTGCAGTAGCGCACGAATGGCTTGCTTCGCCGTCGACGGATGTGGTCAGGGTTTAAGAATTTTCGTTTCAGAAAATGTTCTAGAGTTCAGACGGTTTAGAGTGGTCTGTAAAAGAGATGCGCTGGACGTCGTATCGGGGGCAATTTCACAGCAGGTGCTCGATAGTTCCTGGATCTCTCCGGCCAACGAGTGATGGAACTGAAAATGGCAGGTGTAACGTTAAGAGGCCAAGATACAGCAATATGGGTTAACTAGCTAACGGGGTACAATATATTCTAGCAAGGATTAAGAAAAACGGAATTTGGAGCAGGTCATGCTTCGAACGGAAAACCGGTAGCCTGAAAGAGTCGCAGAATGGGTGCCAAACAAAGAGAAATGCAGACGAAGACAACGCAAGACTATAGTGTCATGACATATTATACCATCATATATATATATATATATATATATATATATATATATATATATATATATATATATATCATACACCAGTAGGAATTTTGGGGACATAGAGTGGAGTCGCCTGGCGCCAGACAGGGATAACTGAGATGGCTGTACTAGACGTAAAATAGCGTGATGATGATAATGATGGTGACGATGGTGATGACTTACAATCGGTAAGGTCAGTAAAGCTTAAGCTGGACCATTCCAAAGCTTGAAAACAGCACTCGATTTGTGCTATCACGAGAGCGAAGATACGAGGGCAGAATCTAAATTTATGGCGTACACTAGCCAAAATTCAAAAATGGTTTGGTTGATTCAGTGGCGTACTGATATACAATGATAGGTGTATTGGCGAAGTTCGTCGAGAGTTAAGTTGGAGGAAAAAGGGAGCTTCCCGTTATTATCTATCTATCTATCTATCTATCTATCTATCTATCTATCTATCTATCTATCTATCTATCTATCTATCTATCTATCTATCTATCTATCTATCTATCTATCTATCTATCTATCTATCTATCTATCTATCTATCTATCTATCTATCTATCTATCTATCTATCTATCTATCTATCTATCTATCTAGTCAGCTTCGTCTTTGTTGAACACCGTCGTTGATGATCTTATTAAAGCCAAAAAACTCCACAAAGAAAAGGTGAATTTCAGAACAAGCAGCGGTGTAGGTGTCAATTGAAGTGCAATTTTAAAAGAAGCTGCCCACGTGTAAAACTTTGGCGCTGTCTTTTCACCGCTTCATGGCGTCAAGCGTGATTGGTAAGTTTTATAACAACAAGCTATTATAGTACGACGTGCGCTAAGCTGAGGCGCAGAAGTGGCGCGAGGCGGATGGCGGGACGACTGACAGGAGAGGCCGAATGAACAGGACGTCAGAGTTGATAAAGGCGACACCGAGTTTGTGAAAGAGCCACACAACAACGGCACCTACTCATTTCCCGTCACGGAAGTTGCCCGATGCGCCGATGGCTCGGTTTCCGCGCGTTTCAGCTGTATGCCCGAGTGACCGGAAGCGGAGCCAACTTGTTGCCTTTGCGAAATGGAGCTATAGCTGTTAAGCGTGGAGTACTGCGCATATTCGGGGCGTAGCAAGGAAGGGTGCGCCAGCGTCGAGTTGATTGAAACCGCAATGACAAGGCGCGGCGACAATGCTTGCTTATATACCGGTTTAGGTTTTTTCCCGAGTTCATAGGATGTACTCCCGAAAAAACGCGGTTAAAGACCTTCCCAAATCGCTAAGAACCAGGAACACTTGTATTTCGGACAGCTACGGCCTTCAAATATTTCACCTCTGAGGGTGTTGTGAAATGCCGCTGCTACAGTTTGCCGTGACTCACTACGTAGAAATGCAACGATTTGCTTTCAATGAGTTCTATGATGCCTGTGATGAGGAGTGAACGCACTGGGATGGCCTAAACTCAACGGTTGTCATGAAACGTGTGGCGTAGAACAGAGGTTTTCTGCGGTGCTTAGGAATGTTGCAGCAGCGCAGTTGCTAGAGACGCTGTACACCGGTACCCCTGTCCATGCACGCCGTCTTTTTGGTGCAGGACCGTCTCTCTGTTTTACCCCGATTAGGCCGAAGAAAAGCCGTCCAACAGACCATTTTCACGCTCACTTGCTAAGAATGGTGAACATCCTTGCGCCAGAAAAATCTACATATCATCATCTCGACATTCGTTGAATTGAAAAGAAATAGCCTAAATGAGCTAAACTCAAAGAAAAAAAACATGATATTAATAATAACAAGACTGATGTGCAATGTTCACAATTCGAACTCCGCAAGTAAAAGAAATTTCGCATCTCCGTAAACAACAGCTGAATTCTAAAATTAAAAAAAAAGCAACGATAAAAGGAATACAGTATAATTCGACTGCCATATCACCAATTCGTCCAAGATTATAATAACAAAGTGAATTAGCGAATTTTTGTTAAACAGTATTCTGAAACTAAGGTTATTAGCGCCAAGGTATGTCCACCCCAAGTCCTCTGCAGAAACGCTGAGTTCAGTACGCTCATAGACATTTCATTAAAAAAAAATCTGCATAGTCTAAAAAAAATTGCGTAGTTTGCTTGCACTGGAGGCGCAATGCTAAAGAGACAGCCGAGCTGATGAGCACCTAGCTAGTCCTGGCTTTTGGTCTAGGCTACGCACTACCAAGTCATCCCCAGAATTTTCCTAAATTTATCGATTATTGATCGAATATCTATTACCTATTGATTGGCTATCGATGACTGACTAAGCTTAAGTAGTCCCAACCATGCTTAGCTAGACTTAGCCAGGCTCAGCTTCGCTAGATCACAGGGGTTATGTGCCATTGCGCTTGGGCCCTTTCTGCACAACCGCCAGGATCGGCCCACATTTTCTGTCCGCACGTTACGGACTAACCCTCGCTTTAAATAGCTCCGCTGTTTAAAAAAAAACAGAAAAAAACACCGTGTGTTCGTTAAACATGCATATATTCATATAAGCTTCCCTCTTTTAACAGGATTAGGAACTCCGCATTTCTAGTGATATATTTTTTCTTGCTTTTTAGCTTTTTTATTTATCAGCTCCTCCTGCTCCGATGTGTCATGTGCTTTCTTATACGATTGTTCAAATATAGTGTTGCTGTTAGTTATAATATATGAGGCCAGAGCTGGCAGTAATGCGCGCGTACTGCTCCTCTTCGTGTGATCTCGCGCTACCTTTTATATCAGTGCTATCAAAATTAGCAATAGGAAATCCACCCTCCAAGCGCGTCTCGTAGGTAAAATGTACCTGATTTGTCGCGCAAGTAACGTCGGTACCTTTAGGCGCTTCAGGCAATACCCTCTACAGGCCGAGTTCCACTGTATTTACAAAAGATTGCTCGAACACACCACACACGCGCGCGCGCGCGCATGCACGCACACACACACACGCACGCACGCAAGCATGCACGCGCCTACCTATACCCACACATCTACGTTTGCTTTGCGCGATACTAAAGTGCATCTAGAATTCCTGAGGTACATACAAGCCTCAGTGAGCCACTGTAAATAACCTGTGCGCTAGTGTGTTTCGCGCGTGTTCTTACATGTGTGGGCGGTTTTTTTTTAATGCGATTAGCATTCTTGGGGAACCTCACCCACTTTGCGGTATATGTATGTATGTATGTATGTATGTATGTATGTATGTATGTATGTATGTATGTATGTATGTATGTATGTATGTATGTATGTATGTATGTATGTATGTATGCTACCTCGTTAACGTGAACAAGTTTCGCGTCCTTTAGATTCCAACATTGCTGTTTGATCTCTTTGTATGTATGTATGTATGTATGTATGTATGTATGTATGTATGTATGTATGTATGTATGTATGTATGTATGTATGTATGTATGTATGTATGTATGTATGTATGTACAGTCAACCACAAAAGTTTGCGGACCACGCGAGCGCGTGGCCAAGAGCCTCTTCGCGACACTTCCGCTACGTCACCAGCGATCGACAGCAGCGCTACGTTGAAGACGCATCCCTCCTTAAATCTATGGCCTGTCTATTTTCGCACTGTGCGCAAATATTTTCTACCTATCTCTTTCAACGTGACGCGCTCTTTGTTAGCCAGGGCTACTTGCTTATATTTTGAGAGCAGAATATCAGTACAAGTAATCAGACAGCGTATTCTTCGGCTGTTATCAGTTCTATTTTCGCGTAGCCACGCTTTTTTTTTTTTTTTTTTTTTTCGTGAGTGCGTGAGTGAGCGGGGAGGCAGCCATGGGACACAGATGCTTAGTCAGTAGGCAGAATTTTTCCGTTCCTCCCCCATCGCTAAGTGACAGTAGCGGCCGGGATTTGATCGCCTGCGCCCAGTTTTTGCTGCGCAAAGCCCGAACCACCGCGCTGCTATAGTGGTTACATTTAGAAAAATAAGAAATAATTGGGTGCGATGACTTTTTATAACCCTTTGCGACACGGCGTCCTCGTTTGGGGACTCGAACTTCGGAGGCGCGTCCCACGCCACGTGTTTCTTCAAATGACCTAAAACTCAGTGTGCACATTCATGTCCGCTTCCTGATGGGACAACTAGCGGTCAGTTAACTTCATTGTCCTGCGTATTGCTGCAGATGATCACTTTGCTGGAGACACTACCATGTTAGACAATCGTTCGACGTGCCGCGTTCCAAGACCAACGTCAAGAGTATTTTTTTTTCTCCGGTCGACACGAATACAACCGAAAAAGCAAGTGTGCATGCGTTTCGGGCCTAATAGTTGATTCTTTTTATGCAAGCATTGAAGCTGACGGATTTCAGAATAATTAGATAATGAGTTATACGCTAATTATTTTTTTTACTGAAACTCGCACAAAACAGCACATTGCTTCGTCTTCTTTCTTGGAATGTAATAGTGAGCGTCTTGAAATGATGCCATGCGCATTTGACGCATTTGCAGACAGTGCATCATAATTCGTGTCTGAAGGGGATGAATTTATTCACAAGACATTTACAGAAGTGTCATGAAACATAGGTCTCTCAATGATCTAGTAGGAAGTGAAATGTCCGCCGTTTTCTAGCACCTTATTGATGCGTGTGGGCATCGACTCGTACAAAGATTCAGTAATCTCCGGTCGACCGCGCAGGCTTTCCCATTCTTGTGCGATCGCTTGCCACAGCGTATCGGCCGTGCGGCCGCGGTTGGCTCGTGTGGACAGCCGTTTCTTCAACATGCCCCAGACATTTTCTATGGGATTCAAGTCGGCGCCACATGGAGGCCACTCAAGCTGGCAAACAGCATGTTCTTCTAGCAATGACTGGACGATACGTGCTTTATGGATCGGGCTGCGGTCGTGTTGAAAAAAATAGCAGCCGTCGCTGAAGAGACCGTCCAGCGCATACGGAACGAGGTGTCTAGTGATGACGTCGCAGTACCGTGACGCAGTGAAGGGCCCTTCCAGACGCACAAGGGGACCAAGGCCATCTTTGCTGATTGCACCCCACACGCTCACGGAACACCGTCCACTGGATAGAACACTCTGTGTGTAATTAGGCAGATATCTGCAAGAAATAGCATACAATTGGGTTCCAGCGGCGCGTCTAAAAATGTTGTGATTCCTCTTGCGTATGAACTTTATAATGCTGTTATAGAGTTGCAATAGAAAACGTGCAAACATCATTAGATAGTACTGAAAGACCCACTGGCAGCTTTTAATTAGCTTCAGAGTAAGTAGTACTATGAAACAATCGTTAATATTTTCAACATAATACCACTACAGAAAAATCTCGTAATGTCCAAAAGCTCATTTTACGTGAAACATGTTGTGATGCAGAATTAGCTTCGTGAATTAACTGCCAATACACTGTAAACACACCTGCAGTTTAGTGGACGCCAAACCCGCTTCCGTTGGTCCCAGCGCGTGGAAAAAGTTGACTCGTCGCTAAAGATGACATCGCCCCATTTCTCTGTTGTCCAATCTTTCATTGCTGTAGCGAACATGAGTCGTTCTTGTAGCTGGCTGTCTGAGAGGCAGGGCTTCTGTGCTGCTACGAAAGACTGCAGGCCAAGCTCACTCAGCCTTCTTCTTACAGTCTCAGACGATACCGTGAGCGAGAGCGCTTCTCGGATATCCTCTGCACTTTGAAAAGGATCAGCCACGATGGCGGCCGTAATCAGGCGGTCCTCTTCCTCAGTCGTGGCCCTTGGACGCCCACTGCGCTCCATATCTGTGAATCTGTCATCGTCGCGGAAAGCTTGAATAATCCTATTCACGGCAGTCCGGCTCCTGTTGGTTCGGCGGCAGATTTCGCGCTGAGGTATTCCCTCTATAAATAAACGCACAATGTGCCTTCTTTCGTCAAGTGGAACACGCAGCGGCATCTTTCCAAATAGGCAATCACCACGTGGCCTGAAGCAAGTCTACTACGTTTTCAGCGACTGATGCGAAGATGCGCCTATGTGTGAAAGAAAATTTTCTATGCATCCGCTTTTTCTTTATTTTTGATGACAGTGAAACACCTCCCTATCCTTTCTCTCAAGACGCAGTAGCAGCAACACTCATTGGACCAAGATGCTGCCAACCAAAGTGCGCCAGTAAACGTCGCGTAAAAAAATCGTCGCAGCGCTTCGTGAAACTTATCTACCCACTGGCACACCAGTCGACAAAGGTTGCAGTGATTGCTCCGATACTGCTATCAAGCCAGATATGTGGCGGTCTTATCGCAGACAGCGCTCTGCGTCAACACAACGAACTAACAATGTCATGCACGGGAATAAAAATTAACAGGCAGGCAAGTACCAAGAGGGCTCATATCCGGGAGAGCGCCCCTGTCACCGCTAGGTGGCGTACCGCTAGGTGGCGCGGATAGGCAGTCTCGCACGCGCTCGCGTGGTCCGCAAACTTTTGTGGTTGACTGTATGTATGTATGTATGTATGTATGTATGTATGTATGTATGTATGTATGTATGTATGTATGTATGTGTGTGTGTGTGTGTGTGTGTGTGTGTGTGTGTGTGTGTGTGTGTGTGTGTGTGTGTGTGTGTGTGTGTGTGTGTGTGTGTATGTGTGTGTGTATGTGTGTGTATTTATGTATGTGGTAGGCGTATGGGGTATATGACCATATCTAACATCTCATAGGGCCCCTCAATGCAAAAAAAAATATTCCTTAAAATTTACACGCGGACTTAGCCGCAGCGCCGCCAGATGACGTGCAGAGTGAAGCGCGAGAGAGGAAGCCTTCTGCAGCAGCCGCCTCATACATGACGCGATTCGGCGGTGTCAATGCTGTGTGTCGCTGCACACTGCTTTAATGCCGATCGCATTACCGTCGGCATTCATCGTGACACGAGTTCTGCCGGATTGTTTCTTTTCCCTCACTCTTTCATTCCTGGAGTGGCATGCCAAGGCTAACCTCTCCAGTTATCATTAAACTTTTTGTTCTCTCTCTCTTCTCTACATTTCGCAGTGTCGTAACACACACCAGCTCGTTGTTGCAAAGGGGACGCCACTTGTGTTATAATAACTATCGCCATGGAGGTGTGTGTGTGTGTGTGTGTGTGTGTGTGTGTGTGTGTGTGTGTGTGTGTGTGTGTGTGTGTGTGTGTGTGTGTGTGTGTGTGTGTGTGTGTGTGTGTGTGTGTGTGTGTGTGTCTGTGTGTGTGTGTGTGTGTGTGTGTGTGTGTGTGTGTGTGTGTGTGTGTGTAACGAAAGACCATGGAAATTGTGATGACAACCTTCGCCAAACGGATCATTTTGTTTACTGCCGACATACGCGTTGCAGTGAAACAGCTCATATTGTTCACGATTGTTCCCTTGCAACTCACCCCCCCCCCTCCCCTGTTTGTGTGTTCTTACATCGTACTAATTGCACAACCGTGATGTAGGAAGGTATCTCTAGAGCAGTGAGGCGACGCAAGATATAGTCATTCCGTACTTCGTGATAGTCAAGTGGAACGCACACATCCGCGAAGCGAACCGCAATATCTGCAAGAAAACAAAAACGAAACAAAGGTATCGTTAATCGAGTGCGTTGCGCAGCATCTGATAAAGCCCGCACTTAGTGATAGACGTCAGTTTGTGTCGCTTTTTCTTTTGTTATCTACCCCGGCACCATTACATAACGACTGCGAGATTGCAGTCCGAACCATCTGCGTTGACAGTACGTTATATGAACAGGCGGGAACAAGAGCTTGGGGACCAAGGCCGCAGAAAAGGGCGCTGCAACCTTAATGATTTATTTTCACCGTTTGTAAATCGTGGAATGGGTACTTGAGAGAAATACTGCGGGGGAGACCTGAGCTATAGAGCGAGCGCGTCGCCAAAGCAGCCGATGCCTGTCGATGGAGAAGAGCAACCAGATGGACCTCACTTCCGCGAGATCC
This sequence comes from Dermacentor silvarum, assembly GCF_013339745.2. NCBI lineage: Eukaryota > Metazoa > Arthropoda > Arachnida > Ixodida > Ixodidae > Dermacentor > Dermacentor silvarum. The sequence continues at coordinate 225,471,151 of NC_051154.1, read as the reverse complement.
GCTTGGCTTTGGCGTCAACGCTGCTTGCTTGCAGATGCCCCGGTGCTCGCGCAAATCCATTAATTATTCGTTTGCTGCTTTTATATGGCTATACCACTGCTGATCTCGCTTTCCGTAGAGGATCAACTTTCACTTGAGCCAAACGTCTTGGCGTCAAAATTTATAATCAGCACATACCTTTAAGAGATATACGATTTTGCAATGTGCTACTTTCGTTATTTTAACGCGATTATGGGAAAACAGTCTAATGTTGATGATATTAGCAAGCTGAGCGTTAACAAAGATTAGAAAGGGAGCCGAAGCCAAAACGCGGCCTTGAGGATCGCGAGGTAGTATACGTACGTGAGAGTTGCATAAGACAACGTAAATATTCACCAATTCGGTGTGGTAGGTAAATCGTAGGCAATTCAGGTGATTAAACGGTCATCTAACTAACGTCGATACAAGTTTTTTAAGCATTTTTTTCTGATACCCCATCAAATGCCTTCCAGAAGCCTATTATTTATTTGGTTGATTTGTTTTTGATTGCTAATAGTCAGAGATAAGTCATGAAACAGTTTTTGCAACTTGCGTCACCGTTGAAAGGCCACGATGGAAACCGTGCCGGAGGAATGATAAGCTTTTCTAAGTTTCAAGACAGGCTGGACTATGTTTGGGGAACATGTGTGTCAGCACGATCAGTAATTTATATACACCGCATAGAATTTAGAGGGTCCTGAAAACAAAAGCATAATTCGCATTTCCTGACTTGAGCACTACGCTCCTTTCTATTATTTTCCAGTCTTCTGGCAGGACACGTGTTGATGAGGTCTAATTACGATTATTAAAATATACTATTTGGCTGCCCGTTTCGCGCATCGTATAAGAAATGCGTTCAGTAGTTTTTCAAGTTTTGGGTCAATTTCTAAATTTTATATCGAGAGAGAGAATGTGTGTTTGTGTGCGAAAGGAAAGCAGGGAGGTTAACTGGAAAATGTGCAACTCTTCAATGTCAGGCATGCATATTTGCTCTAGGCTAATGCCCAAAGTGAATCAAACTTGTGTCGCCATCCGTCGGGAAAAGCCTGAACAACCATGTCTGCTTTCTTTCCGTGTCTGCAGACAGCGACGCGAACCTTCCTTTCCGTGCTCCCAGTACGCACGGATTTCTTGCCTTATTTATTCCCCTTAATTATTTTACCGCTGCACTCCTTTATGTTCCTTCGTTGTAATCATCATCGTCACTGTGATAGAAGACAACCGGCTAATATGTCTTATTCATGACCCCGGCACGTATTCGCTAGCATTTCGAACACTCTTAACTGTTTGTAAGAACAGGCGCCGGTCCATTGTGATAGCCAACGTAACATGTATTACCGAAAGCGGCCGGCTATAATGAGAAAGCGTTCGTAATAGCACGTGAATGCGGCCCCAGATCCTCCGTTGAAAGTGAAGTGTAGAATTCGTCAGTCAGAATGCGCGGGACCCCACCGTCGTTTTGGCGGTGTGTGATGCAGGAGGGAGCTACCGTTTGCACAATGAAACTGTGTCGTTGCCATAGACGAGCGGCAAAGGCACTGGGTGTGACACTTAGACAATTTCGGTTGGTGTTGTAATTTTTACTCACTTAGAGAGTGAAAAGTTATATTCCGCGCTCCAAAGCCCTGGAACGGTATTGTTCTGTTTTAACAGTAGGATTTTTGTAGTTTTGTAGACGCCAGTTGCCCAAAGGGACAGGAAACGCGTTTCATAATAAATATGGAAAGAATAACGGCCTGCAGGTGCATTCCTCTAGACAGCTACTCTATGATTGATGAAGCGAAAGAGGTCAAGAAAAAGAAACAACACGGGGAACGATAAGGCCAAGGCATGTCTTGAGCGAAAGTGACGCGAGACTGTTCGGTAATCTTACTAAAAGAGTCTTCTTAACTAAACCGCTAGTCAGTCATGCAGGTCTTACTAGTTACGTTCTTTGAAAATGGCCTTACTTTCCGATGGGCACAAGGAGGAGCTTGTTGGAACCAATTTACCCACGGATGTGCAACATGCATCGGGGTATTGAAAAAGTCGCAGTTTCGCCCGAAAGGCGAAGCATCAATTGCGATAGCAAATCAGTAGAGAGCTATACGCAGTAAGAATAGTAGTTTTATCGGCCCCATAAACTTGGACGCATTCGCTTACTAACTGAATTAACAAGCATGGTGTCAACGCGCACAAGCGAACATGAATAGGTCACACTCGATGACCGCAGACAACCACTGTCAAAACGCTGGCGTGAGCAAGCACGCAAACAGCAGCGAGCAAAGGTTCGGGCGGTCTATCGCTTCAACAGAACCTGAGCGGCGAAAGCACAGCGCATACAAAGGTCAGAGCCGTGTGGAGATCCGCTTTCGAGATACGGTGCGCGCGACAGCCTACAGCCGCGCAAAGCACAAGTAAGCAGTTGCTGGCAGAGTAGAAGCCGCACCCCCGCCCTCCCGCGCTGCCTTCACGCTTGGCTCCTTTCCCGTGGGAGATTCAGTCGCCAATTCCCCTTGCTCCCGGTCGCAAGGTACGCGTTTGGTGCCGCCGCTAAACGTCGCCTCCCCTCTCTCCCTCCCTCCCATCCCCCCATGGCCTATCCGTCGCGTTTTCTCTCCGCCGTGCGCTCTCTCTCCGTGAAAGCGTGCGTCCGTCGCGCGCTTTCACTCGCACATACAGCATACGGCGCGCGGCGACGATTTTATCGCCCTTGGACTTTATACGGAACCTCACGGCGACGGCGACGATGGCGACGTCGATGGCAAAAATCCGCTTGGAGGGTCCATATAATAGCTATCGCAATAAAAGACACAAGGACCGCCTGTAGCTACAATCAACCACATACCACCAGCAGCACAAGACACTAGGTGTCGTTAACGAGCGCTCCGAGCCGTCGTGCAACGTATAACGGTGCGTAGCTGGAGCGTATATGAATGCGTGGTCAACCTGCGTGCATATAATTTATTATTACCGGGCAGTTTTCGAACTCCGCGCGCTGCTACGCGCCGTAGTGCGATGAGCGTAATAACCTTGGTACACTTTCCTATCACTTTACCTCCCCCTCCCCTCTCTCCCCAGCGTAGGATAGCGAACCGGAGCTTCCCCTCTGGTTAACCTCCCTGCCTTTCCCTTTCTTCTGTCTCTCACTACAGTCTCTACAGGGATGCCGCACTAACGTACAGGGGCGGCTCGGACGCTCTGTCTGAATCGTGCGCTTAGCTGTGGCTCTTTCACGAAGTGCGGATGTCGGTGCATTACTTTCACAAATTCTAACGCACTCAACAGTTTCACGAATAACCTGTTAGTGGGTCGAGGTGCACGTTTCTTGTAAATGAGTGAGAGCCATTGCGTGGAAGTACTATAGGCATTCTAAATAAGGAGAGTAAGATGTTGGGGGAAAACGAAGCAGAGAGAATAAAAGAGAGATGAGAGAGGAGAGAAGGACCACCAGAAAAGCTGTAGCACTACAGGAGCCGGGGTGGTAAGGCAACTCTGATCGCATGCGTGATGGACACTGGTAACATTTCGAATGGCGGCACCTCAAGTTTCCTAATCATTGCTGCTTTAGAACACCCTTCGACAAAAAGAAGAAAACGAGAAAAAAAAGGGTGAAACAAAGGAAAACACATAGATTTCATATTGCAAAAAAAAAAAAAAACTTTTCGCTCTTAGGGTGTATTCGCGTGACGTAGATTCATCAGCGAATGCGATTATTGTTTCAGTTCACGTGCGCGGTTTTTTTTCCTGCAGAAATCACGGTATGATGCCACTTTGATGACACACATCAAGTACTTACAAAGCAGGCACTTCTGTCACGTGGGTACGTTGTTACACACTGTTCGCGTAACACCGTCAATGCGCAACGACGTACTCCACAGTGTGAGTCCAGTGAATGCCCCGGGAAAAAAGAAGTGCACACGTGGAAAAAGAAAGGAGTTACTTACGGTCGTACGCCCGTTTCCTTGTTGCAACAATAATCGCTGAGGTTCAACGTTCCACCGTTGTATATCACTGTATTGTGTAATATGAACCAAGCCGCAGTGGAGGCGGTTTTGAATTTATTTTAACCGTCAATGCGAGGAGGAGTGTGGCTGGGGCTGACAAGCACAATCGCTTTTTTTCCCCTTAATTTTGACATTAGAGTCATGCTAATCTGTGCAAGCTCTGCTGCACTTTTTTTTTTCTTTTTTACGCTATCCACCGCACATTTTATTTTATTCATCATTGAATTTTACTATTCTATAGTTATTCGGAACATTTCGAAATGCGAAGCGCGTAGTCCCGTTTGTGTTGGAACCCGGTTCTTTTGATCAGGTGCGCAGAAAGTGGGTTCATTGTGCACTGGTTGCATCGGATGTGCTTAGTGAATTCGTGCTCGGGCACTGATATCACGAAAAATTGTGACGTGCGTGTGGCCTCACAGCATGGTTTATTGAAGAGAGGAGGAGGAATAACCTTTACTAAAAATGAGAAGGCAAACGTTTTTTGGTCGTCGTCAGGTAGGTGGCTTCCTCAGTCCAGGATGCCATGGTCCCTCGCCGCGAGTCTGGCCCTCTCCACCAGTCGGGACTTGTCCTCAGGGCTTGAGCTTGTCAGCTGATCCTCCTGTTCCGCGTTTGGTTGGGAAAAAAGGTGCGTGGATGTGTTGTTCTCGCATTCCCATACCGTACTGTATAGAGTGTTCGGCACGTGAGAGTTCTTACATTTGTAGTCGTAGTTGGCTGGATACAGAGCGTGAAGTATTGTGCGGCGCGAGAAAGTGTTTGTCTGTAGTTGGATCTAAGTGTGACTGCGTCTTCTCTGGATAGCTTGGGATGTGGGGGAGGATAGACTCTCCTTCCTAGTCTTTAATGCGCTATATAATGCCAGGGTATCTCTTTGGAACCCACTCGTCTGTATCCCCTGGAGCGCGGTCGCCTAGCGAGATAGCCCGGAGAGTATGTTCTCGGGCAGCGGCGTGTGCCGCTAGGTTATCCGCTAGGGATCCGTGTCCCGGAGCCCAGACTACGTATACTTTGGGGGCGATCTTGCGACGACGACTGCGGGCTTTTGCGACGACTGTCTCAGTTTGGTAAAGCTAAAGTTGCCCGATTTATACACGTCGTGGCTCGCCATACGTATATCGTGACTCACATTTCCTTCTTCGGCACTGACACTGTAGAAAACTTATCACTGATAACAGTCGATCCTCCTCAGGAGAATCCTGCTTTTTCTTTACCAATCATCAATCACACTACTTATTCGCAACGGCGTGGCCACGGGTAAATCGTGACGGACCTTAACTTACGTGACTTACGTCTAAAGATAATCGCATGCACCACCAAATATCATCGTTTCTAAATAACGACCGTATTCCCAAATATCCTCCTGAGACCCGAACACAGCTATGGGACATAATCGCTCTTCAAGGTGGTTTTTATTGTCTACTGTTATGTTATGAACTTGAAAAAAAAAACATAACTTAAATACCATAGTTAGATGCCAGAAGCAGCACCTCCATGTACGTGGTATCTCCATCCTCTCCTCATGTTTGCTATGGTAAAAATTGCATTTCATTGCCTAAACGCAGAGATGAAAAAGGGAAATACGTGTAGCACATTGCCATGTTGCTGTCGCATCCCGTATTCTAATGCAATCTCGGTGATTTCGAAACACCCCTCACGGTTGCTTTTGGCCCTCTGGGACGATACACAGGTCTAGATCAATTTAGTGTCAAATTTCTCGAAAGCGGATGACAAGAATATGGGTAAACCACATCGTTCCAGTTACGCATGCACCGTACTTCATACCCAGGATGAATATCTTGTGTAATCACTTCTGAGTAAATTTTGAAAAAGAGTTGAAGGCAAGTGCATTCTATTGTACGAGGGGGCTAGTAATATATATATATATATATATATATATTACTTTTGATTTGTTGACATATCACCCAGCCACTCAGACTTGTTTAGGTCTCCCCCCCCCCCACCCCTCCCACCATGTTTAAGGACGGGGGATTGGTCATCAGTACTTCAAAACTCGGGGCAGAATCCAAGGCTCTGAAGCTGGCCTCGCGAGCTCAGGCGAAGACCCTCGGCTCCTCATCGCGGTCAGATGCATGTGGTCAGAAATCGTTGACGTAGCTGCATACTACCATCCTGCCCAACTTCTATAGTGGTCTTGTCACAAATGTTGCATCGAACAAAAGTTGTATCGAAGCTCCTTTAATATTGTCAGTAGAAACTGCAAATGGCAAATAAAGGCTTACCAAAACTCAGCTTTATTTGCCGCAAGCTTTTTTTTTTTTTTTTCTCGCAGCGAGGATGCCTTTTAAAAATCGGAGGATAACTATAAGCACTTCTTATGAGTTGTGAATGCGAAAGAATATCCAATTGAACGCCACTGAGCGGTCCTTGCGTGTTATGAACTCCTCGCTGGCAAGCGAGCGCGTTTTGATTTGGCCCTTACCGAGAACGCAGGCGAGGGCTTGCGCGGACAAGGGACGCGCGGATAACACAGGCTTCCGAGGACGAGGATGACGTGGCGTCGCGGCGATGTCCTCTCCCCTCACGCAATACCGCAGCAGCAGGTGTTCCCTTTCGCCCACTCTGCTCCGTGGAGGCTCGAGCCAGCAAGCGCGAGCCAGCGTCACGAGCGCGCGAGGCAGCCAATGGTAAGTTTCGCTGCTACAGACGCCGCCGGCGTTTTCGCCCTACGGGCCATTTGACGTTTTCGCATCAAAACTTCAAAACACTTTATATTTCGCCTCGTCGTAAGCGCCGTCGGCCACGGCTTCTACGACCATCGAGCTATAGGCCACCGGCTCCCAGCGATCAGCTTCTGTCACCAAAGCCGACAGTGCGGTGATGTGCCGCTGCGGAAAGCTTTCAGTATTCTTTTCAGTGCCGCTGTAGAAGCTTAGAAGCTTTCAGTGACTTTCAGGAAGTCACATATAAAGATGTATTTACGCTATTTGTAATAGAGACAACGATCGCTAAACAAGATAGCTGTTGAGACGGAGTCCACCTCTACACGTCAAATCGTCTTCTTCCGACTGACGCCACTCTTGGTTGCGCCGTAACAATATGGTCCGTGTGGAACTGACCAGCGCTGAGCAAACATGTTTGTTTTCTCCTTTTTTTGCGAGCGCACAATTGTGCCGTATCGTATATGTAGAGATACCGACATGTGGAGGTTGTACGCACCGTTTGCTCGTTCGCGTATACCATGCTGTATACACAGCAAGTCGGACCAGAAGTCTGACCGACCATGTATACACCATGTCTTCTGCTTGGCTCGGCCCTGCGGCATCGTAGCAGCTGTAACAGCTGTATAGAGCGAAGCAGAGCTCACGCATGCGCAATTCGCTATATGCAGCAGCACTGACGGCGGTGAAATTGGGACAACTCACGAATGCGCCGTTCAATACCACCCCCGCCCCACCCCTTCCCTCTCACGGCCGCTGGACAGTTCAGGTACGCGAACGAGGCCAACAAATAATAAATAAATAAATTAAAATAAAATGGCCTATCCATGCGAGTACCACTTTTGTGGTTCGAAGCAGAGAGTTCTTGTGACTTGGTCCAAGCCGTACGACACTCCTGGTGCACTCGTGATGTTTTCAAGTTCCAGACAGTGAGAAAGACGGGCTTTGCTTCTGCTATCCGAAACCTTGAGCAGCGCTCACGGTGTTTTTGTGTGTTCTGGTGCAGAAGACAATCGGCGCGTGCGTGCATATCGCATGCTACTAGTGTTCGCGTATCGTGCGGAAGTTGACAGCGCCCTGGATGCTTTTGTGTCCACGTGCCTTGTTTTTTCTAAGTTTAGTTTTTTCTCCCTTAGAGCCACGATTTGTTATCAGTGGGTTCTGAAAGAACCGACTCCTCAAGAGCCCAATTTCCCCATGTCCAAATGAGTGATAAATAGAATCACACGCAGGCGTTATACTCGAGCTGCAGACTGCGTGATTTTGACACGATACGGTGTCTTGCCCTCTGACACATGGGCAGGTACACTAACCTTTGCTGCAGCGCGCGAGCGTTTGAGTGAGGCAGACGCACGAAATCATCCCTCGAGGCGACGCACCATATGTGGCAGGGCGAGCGGGGTCGCGTGAACTGGCCGGCTGCGGCGCGTTTCTTCGCGGCGATCCACGCACTGCTTCTGTATATACGTGTCGGGCGGGCCCGGTCGGCTGCTCCAAAGGCGCGTGTGTTGCCTCCCCTCCCCCTCTCCTCCCACCTTAGGGGCGTGCAGGCCAGGCTGGATTAATGTTCTGGCCCAAGTGGTGAAAGGCTCCCCCGCAGTGTGAGCACGGCCCTGCTCGTAGGCACGCGATGGCCGGTAATGAGTCGCGCGCGCGCGCTCGCTTTCTGCGGAAGCGCCGTCGCCACGAGCGCGCTTCTTCGGCGGGTCGCGCGTGATCGGCCCCAATTACGGGTTACGGAAGGCGGGCGCCACCGCTTTCCTTTCTGCGAAGCTGATTAGAAAGAGAAAGGCCCGGCGAAGCAAGGGTGCGCCGGGCCACCGCGGACCGTGCATGCGGCACCTATATAGTTGCGCGTGGGAAAGCCGCGAGGCGTTTGCGAGCCCACTCCTCGGCGGCGTCACGAAGTCTGCGGCCGAGTAATCCCCGACAGCTGCTCGCGCGCCTTTTCCCGCAACACCGAGCTGGCCCCGCGCTGAATGGCTTCGGGCGTAAGGGCGGGGCCCCATATAGTAGCATGCGTGGCACGCGGCGAGATGGATATCAGGATGCGGAGGGGGCCACCGTGATTGAGGGGTTATGGGAGTCCTTTGCTCCGTTACTATAGCCGTGACCCTGACCGGGGAGGGCACAAAATTCTCTAGGTTGTTGTGCCGTTCAACCGTGCGGGCTTCAACGCTGTTGCTTCATAAGAAGAAGAAGAAAAAAAAAGGGGGGGGGGGATCCAATTCGAGCTAAACACGGTTGTCGTGAACTTCACAGCGCCGTGTGCTTCCGAAGATGTCAGTTTCGTCGCTTGGTCGAGCTCGACAGCACTGGCTTTCGCAAACCCGAAGATCATATTCTTGGCACGGACACAAAAGAAATAAGGAACGCGCTCAAACACGCCGCACCTGGCAAGTCATTATATTCCTTTTCGTTCTCTGTTTCATTTTTTTTTTTTTTTTTTTTTTTTTTTTTGCTTTCGATCAAGACAGCGCTTCGAGCCTTCTATGCCGGCAACCTCCATCTCCTCCGGCTATGTCACCGGTGCAATTCCAAGCTCACGCTCGTCACATGGGAATCCTTCTGTAAGTTTTCCACGTAAGTCCCGAAGCGTGCAGTAAACGCCAGGGACACTATACAGCACGTCATCATTTCGACACAGCGTCATGTCGTCGCTTCTGGCCACACTAGAAAGAAACTAAGCTCCGTCGACATTTGGTTTTTCACGCTCACTACACCGCAGTGAGGCCAGCGCTTGCACGCACGCTTAACTGGAAAATGACCACAGACCTATTTCGAACGGCCTTCAGCATTCCGCACTGACGTCATTAGAACCAGCGTCGTACTGGTTCTGAGTTCCCTCGAACACCGTGGACGTGTGCTATAGTCGGTTTTCAGAGCTTAACGCTGCTCGATGGGCTGCCGTTACGCCAGCATCCGTGCTTCTCCTTTAACCCTTTCTGGGCCAACTATTCCCGTAATAGGAATCAAACTCTTTACAACATATATCCGACATGGAGAAAAACTAACAGCAAATTGAAACTAATCGTATAAATCGGAGCGTCAGTAACTTTAATTACACAACTTGTCAATTTGTTGTCGCAAATAAATGTAGTTTCCCCTGATATTTCGCGCACGTCTATGCGTCGCATCAAGCTGAGGTTAAGCCTCCTTTCGATCTCTTTGGAGCATGCGGCCTAAAGCATATTACTTGCCTTGGGTGACACAAAAATAGTATTAAAATATTCTGTGGTCCTACTTCCTACCAATGTGACTCTGAATTAAGAAGTTTGAAGACCTCCAACACTTTCATTTGTTGGCAGTTTATGAGAAAAGCCGTTGATATGTTGCCGAAAATTGCACTGCGATTGATCCTGTTTTTTTTTTTGTTTTTTTTTGTGTGTGCCTGTTTTTTTCTCATTCAGATGCACGAAATATAAATTTCCAACTTCAGTGAACAAATTAGACCCGAAAAGGTATAACTGAACAGAACATTTTCTGAAAGCAAAAATTGTCATCCCCCCTAAAAAAAATTAAAAACATTTATACGGGTTTTTTAGAACGCTTCGCAGTGGAAAATTTTGCCCTGGTTCGGGGATTGAAATTGGGACCAATGGTTTTTTGGGGCGGTCGCTCTATCTGGTAGTTCTGCTGAAATTGGCTCGGAAACATCCTATAAGTATACGCCCTTTATCGGTGTGTTTTCACTTTCGGTGTACTAAAGATTCACCAAGCCAGATCTCGCTTACCTACGTTGATCCGACGAGAAGCGGCGCTTTCGGAATGACATGGCCGTTGGATAGTTAAGTGCAATACAGTTATCCTTCAAGCTTCATTGAATAATGCATTACCTAAAATCGCCTCATCAGGTTTAGTTGCTTAAGATATACTTAAGAGCGAGACCAAAGCTGCTAACGCGGCACTCAGCGAAAACGGCTTCGCACGCTGATGCATTCGACAGGTTTCACCTGTACCGGAAACGCTTCCCCGGAGATTAATGGTGTGTGTTGAAGTGCGCTGCCTTTTAAATTTGGCCACTCCGTCGCCCCACTGGACATTCATTCATTCATTCATTCATTCATTCATTCATTCATTCATTCATTCATTCATTCATTCATTCATTCACGAAGATACAGTTGAGACGGTATGCTCAGAAAACCTTCCATTGACTTATGAATATAAATAAACTAAGGAAGATGGTGCAAATTCTCTCATACTTTTACCATGTACATCATCTATGACATATGTCGCTCGTAATCATTTCAGCCATCCACGTACGGCTTACTTGGAAGGCGCTGTTGCGAGCACCCAGCATGGAACGTTTCCTGGTGTGATTGTGTTACTTGCACAGAAAGGAAATGTCAGTGAATGGCGTTATATTTTTCTCATAATATACCTAAAGGCCCTCTAAAGGTCATTTCATGAGTGGTAGGCGATGCATAAGAAATTAGGTGAGCTTTATGGGATACAAAAATTACGTAATAAAACTCAATACACAAATTACAGTTACAGTTCAATTTTTGCAATTTTAACCTATTCACCTCCAAAGACTATTATACTGTATACGCCCCGGCCTCATGAATGATACCGTTATGCCAGTGGCTCTAGGGGCTGATTTCCTACCTGCGTTTTTTTTTTTTTTTTTTTTTAATATGCACCAAGACCTCCGCAGTACTGTGACGCACCTGTATTTTGCCCTCACCGAAATGGCGACCGATCAAGATATGAATCAGCGACCGTGTGCTGAGCAGCGGAACGCATCACACGACGTTGATCAAGCCGTTTGGCGAAGCCACGGCTCCATTTCTATAGGCGTTGCTCGACTGCTGCGGCGTATACTGAGAATTCGGTTGCCACTTATGCAAGTGCAGCAATCAATGGCTCTTCTCATCCGCCCGTCATTTTCATTTCCTCGCAATTTCGTTCACGCGTGCGCCCCCACAGCTGGTTGCTTACAGCGCGGAGGAACCACGTACCACTCTGAGGCATTGTCTAATGACGTGCGAGACACCGACAACTTGCAATTTGCATCGCAGCGACGGCAGCCGCTGCCAGCATGCCCTCCGTCCTTGGGTGACTCCCCATAACACACGATGCGGTCGCCATCAGAAAGGGCTTGCCCAAGCGCCGAGATGCCCCACCCCGCTGGTCTCCCACATGGGCGAACGTGCCTCTGTTCACGACTCAGTAGCGACTGTCGGAAGTAGGACGCGGACCGCGGGTGTCCTTCACGGTTACCAGAATTGACAATGGAGAACCAGCACGCGGTAGTTGGAAACGTGTGGCACTCATGAAAGGATGAAATCAGCTGCGCTGAAGGTAATAAGTGTCAAGCCTGATGCTGCTGCTTAACTTGTCGTGGCAAATTGTATGCGTGCGTGCGTGTGTGCGTGTGACTATATGGTACGCCTGTTTTTGCGATTTATATGCGCGAGAATGCAAACACGACCGCGTGCCATGCTTAGTGGACCGCTCCGCTATGGCATCTGTCATAAACCTTGTGTTGTTCTCGGATGCTGGGACTGAGCACGTGTAAACACAAACATCTTTTTTTTTTGTTTTTTTTTCTCGGATGTGAGTTCGCTAACGCAATATAGTTTCACAAATTTAAAGTAACATCACAAGCGTCGCTACCTCTTTCCCGCCTCTAAGCTGTGACAGAGCTGAGGAAATATCTGGGGGAGAGAGGCGGTGGGGCTTGCACAATTGAACCGGTGGGCTCGCGGTAGCACTTAGATTCAAACTCACCACTTGGGGTGTATGACGCTGATGCATTTTACGTCGCTGTTTGGCGCTTCCGAAGGATGGAAGAAAAATGCAGATCCCACGCATTGGAAAAATCAATGTTATGCGAAGCATTTTGCAATTACCTGGTTATCTAGCCTGATTCGGCGCGCTGTATGCGGGACCCAGTGACCTTGTCAAGCTGTCGAACTTACAGCTTTTTCGTCTGGGCTCTATAACACCATGTATCTTCTACAATGATGCGAATAAACATTATTATTATTATTATTATTATTATTATTATTATTATTATTATTATTATTATTATTATTATTATTATTATTATTATTATTATTATTATTATTATTATTATTATTATTATTATTATTATTATTATTATTATTATTATTAAGTGTTACTAGATAGTGCAACATTCCCCTTAGTAGGGGTGTTTAAGGAAATGAAATGAAACGGGAAGACGACGTAAGGAGGACAACGATTGGATGACAACGATGGCGACGACGATGGTATGACGTCGACGACGACCACGATATGACGTGGCGGCGGAATGGCCGCGGCTAATTAGACGGCGGCCACAAAAAGCAGCCATGCCGGTGCAAGTACAAGTAACGTGTAATATTGCCGAGAACTTTTTTTTGAGAACTTATACTTGACACAGTAGAGCATTTCGCTCACTACTCATTAACGAAATGCCCCCGCACCCATCTTGCAATTTGCAACGAAGAACACTAAGCATGCGGGATATCAATGCGTTCCTCGGGCAAAGGATTGCGTACCCATGTTTTACAGCTCAGTTCAGGTTTGAACTGCGTACGGCTTGAACTGCGTATGGCTGCAACCGACATGAACTTTTCAACTGTGCTTTTACGTCCGTTGCACGAGGTTGTCACTGACTCTTGCAATCTTGCGGAATGACGAATGACGCTCCATTAACCTCTACTTGAGTCCCAGCCCGTATACAAATGAACGGTGTTTTTCTTGGTTAAAGCAACACCTTTGCCATCACCGGTAACAAGTGCATTACGTATTCATGGCCCAATCAATAATACAGGGGAGGAAACAACTTTATTTTGTTAATTTGGCTTAGTGAGCGATGGCTGCCAGGTGATGAACAGCGTGGAAAACCGACGAAGACTAAGAGTGGCACACAGAAGACACACGCAGCGTTTTGAGACTCGTCGTTTTCATCGGTTTCTGCGCTCTTCTCCTGTTCGATAAAAAATCAACAAGCCCAACAGAAAACGCGCCCCAGTCAAAAAGCTTATTTTCTCTAATTGAGAGAGAGAGAGAGAGAAAAGTCACAAGGGAAAGGCAGGGAGGTTAACCAGGCTGAGCCCGGTAGGCTACCCTGCACTGGGGAAGGGGGAGAAGGGATTGAAAGAGGAGCAGGAAGAGAGAAGTTCACACCTTGCACATTTACACTGTCAAGCGTTCATCGCTGAGTTTCGTCGCGATAATTGAAGTCGGTACATCGGCTGTATAGAAGTAATTGAAGGCTACACGTACTGTACAGTATAAGATAAACCTGAACTGAGCCGTAAAATTCCATTGCGCGCGACTGCTATCGTGAACTATATCTCAGAATACGATGTGATTACATTCTTCAATTCACGGAATTGACGTCATTACAGTGATAAAACCGATTGTTGCGTCAAGTGATCGAGGGAGCTTTGTGCTGGATGGATAGATGGGGCAACATCCATACTGTATTCATGTATGTGCCCTGCCTGCTATGATCTCGTGTGAGATTAGCAGTATTGTTAAATAATTAAACAAATAATAAAAGGGCGTTTTAAGACAGCGTACACCCATTAATAGATTTCAGATAGCAGTATAGATTAACTGGAGTCCATAACTCACCTGTGCTTAATTTTATTCTTGTTTGTACCGGGCGTTAGGTATTCTGGGGTTTTACGTGCCAAAACCACGATTTGATTATTAAGCACGCCGTAGTGAGGGGCTCCGGATTCATTTTGGCCACTTGGGGTTTTTTGACGTGCACCCAATGCACGGTACACGGGCGACTTTGCGTTCCGCCCACATTGAAATGTGGCCACTGTGGCCGGCATCAAACTCGAGTAGTTCAGCAGCGCGTACAAAGCGTGTCCTTGTTGGTTATTGTCTTCGCATGCGTTATTTTATCTTTAATATGTCTCGGTATACTAAACATACTGATTTTAAGAAGCAGTAATTTATGGCGAGCAGAATCAAATGCAAAATCCCTAAACATGCAATCAATGAGTGGTGAACGATCATCATTGGTAAAACATATAATTTTTTTAAGCTATGGTGAGCCCGAGGAAAGGATTATTTTCAAGAAACCTTAAAAAGTGCAAAGGGCGTGCTCAAGGAAATTGCATGATATGCTTGCTATTGATGTCGGTCTGTAACTGCCATGATCGAGGTGGTGACCAGATTTGTGGGGATAGGCGGCGTTCTCATCCTTCCAGTTATCCGGGAAAACACGGGAGGGAATCCAGTGAATGACAGACGGGCTCGGGTAGGATTAGAGAAGAACAAGCTTCATTCAGGGAGTTTTAGAAATAGGGGTCCCAAAGTTAATTGAGGCTATCGGCCAGGCGTACAAAAGAGCGCAAAAGGCATACAAATGAGTTTGGGTTTGTGGGTACTCAAAAATGATTTGGAGCGCTATTTATAAAACTCGCTATCATTTTTCGATAACTTACGGCTGATGCCACCTTTACTCGGAGTACAACGCACCTTCAGTGATTGTGGGGGTGGTGGGGATTTGTTGCTACAGGCGGTGCAGCCTAGCAAGCTTTTCTTTCCTGGTTACGAAGATATTTCGCCATGTGTCCATCAGTTGAGTCCCTGGCAGAAATGTGAACACAAAACGTGAGATCTTCTTTCGCTCTATTCTCGGTCCGTCAGGAAACTTGTTCTGCGCGCGCACGAGGAAACACTCTCCTTCTCATAAGAAAAAAAGCTTCCTTTCAACACAGAAGCGCTTGCATTACAATATTTAGTGCTCCGTTTCGTCCACTTCGTTATACTCAGTGCAACATAGAGGAGCAGCACACCCAACCTTAAAGGAGAACTGACAGAATTTTCTTTATTGGATGGCTGTCCACCCAGTAATTATTTATTGATTTATTTATGAATACTGCCAATCACGTCAGATATTATAGCAGGGAAGGTGCAAGAAATGTCTATTAGTTACACAGAATCATACATGCATAACATCGTACATTTCCTATTTGAACAATACATGAGAAAATGATTTTACTTATATCATCTACAAATAATATATATATATATATATATATATATATATATATATATATATATATATGCACACTTGTAACAGTGACATAGGCTGAACGTTCAGTAAGTTTAATGTATCTACGATTACATTGAGGCTACTCGTGAAGCAAGCCAATTCATTCTCAATCATACTAATAAACCTGCTTAATTATGATTCATTAGTTACAGTGGGTTTCAATGAGTTTCAATCTATAATAGCTAGAGGGGAAAATGAGTAATTGAAACAATTAGTTTTGAAAGGGTATTCAGTTAGTGTATGAGAGTGCTTATGACGAGATGTTCGTCCTTGTCAGTAAAAATAATTCTTGAGGTGTCAATTTTTATTGTGTTGTAACTGGAACATCAATTTTAGTCGTGTTATTTTGGTTCGGTTTTGTAGTGTTAGGATGCCAGCGTTACTAAGTAGATGTGTTGGTGAGTCTGTCAGTCTGTACTTATTGGAAAATAACGCTTATTGCTTTTCATTGTACTGCCTCTATTTTGCTCACCTGTCGCTGGGTAAAAGGGAACCACACAGGGCCAGCATATTCTAGTACAGATCGGACAAGTGTCGCATAAACTATTAGTTTGGCCTTTGGTGGTGCAAGTTTAAGACGTCATTTGAGTACAAATATAGTCGCGTTAGGGTGTGCTAGTAATGTTATCAACGTGAGTCTCCCATCTTAGATCGTTTGAAATTGTTATTCCCAAATACTTGTGATTATTTACTTCAGACAGGGGACAGTTGTCAATAGTGAAAGAAAAGTTAGACCTGTACTTTTTGCGGGTTGTTGCCAAGGAAACACATTTACCAACATTAAGAGACATTTGCCAGTTTTACACCACTTGTGTGCAGCTTCTAGCACGGTATTAAGGATTAGGTGATCTGCAATTACACTATGGAGCCCCAATTCCTCGAGAGTGAAACGAATAATTAATTACTTTACCTATTAGTGCGACCAGTTCAAAACATGCCGACGTAAAAACAGAGGCTATTCATGTCTCCGAAACCTGCGTGTATGTTTGGATATATATATATGTGTTTATATCTTTAAGGTTATTTGATATGGTATATGCAGCAGTGACCTATTGATGAAGTCTGTAGGATCAGTGCTGTAAGAATGAATTTTTTTTTTTGTACAACTTCTTTTGTATGCTTATCGTAGTTCAGTACCCATTTCTTTGTTGTTGTCTAGAAATATTTGAGCGTTTGCACTTGCTGTATGCCATGTACAAGGGGGGGGGGGGGGGGGGGGCTCAGGTTTTCTTCAAGCGAATTTGTCGCTTTTTGCCTGGGCCATCCCGCATCGTCCTGATGTAAACAAATAAACAAATCAAATCAAAATCAAATGTGGCGGACTGGCGGTACCAGCCATGGTACCATTTCAACTTCAAGCTTTGCGGCGCGACAGCAGCGCCGCCCGCTGCTCTAACGGAGAAATGTGGTCATCTTTGCATCGGCTCTAGGCTTGCACGCGCAGCAGTAAACGTGAATCTCACTGTTATTTTTGTCTTGCCGCTCTCAGGGTGGCTGCCGCTCTGTTGCCAACGTAGACAGTAAGCTCATATAATACTGTTGCGTCGTGAACTGCCACAACAGTCGACAAAACCGTAAGGACTCAGGACTATATACTCGTGCGATATTATTATTTTCCAGGAAAGAGGCCCGTTGAGCAGAAACGGCAAGCCTGAACATAGCCAGTGCGCAGAATCAACCAGTACTGCCTTCACTGCCGTGCCAACCTATCCGTCCGTTGTGTGACATGAGAACCATTGCAGCCGCTAGTTGTCCCGCTGCAAAGAAACACAAGTGCAAGCGACACATTGGCGCATTAAAATTGCCGTGAGTGTTTATGCCGGATTTACATGTACATGTGCCGATAGACAGCTGTCCCTTTTGGTGAGTTCCACCAAGCCCAGGGGAGAATTGAAAAGGCGTACTTGTGTTTGCGTGCGTGTGTGTGTGTGTGTGTGTGTGTGTGTGTGTGTGTGTGTGTGTGTGTGTGTGTGTGTGTGTGTGTGTGTGTGTGTGTGTGTGTGTGTGTGCGTGTGTGTGTGTGCGTGTGTGTGTGTGTGTGTGTGTGTGTGTGTGTGTGTGTGTGTGTGTGTGTGTGTGTGTGTGTGTGTGTGTGTGTGTGTGTGTGTGTGTGTGTGTGTGTGTGTGTGTGTGTGTGTGTGTGTGCGTGCGCGTGCGTGCGTGCGTGCGTGCGCGATAAGAACATTATCAGTACTTGGACGGATGTATAAAAGTTAGTCATAAAATAAAAAAAAATATGTGTGTAGTCACGTAACTTATGCTACGAAGCTAAACAACAAATAAACGTTTCCCACTTTCCTTTAGATCGGCCCATAAGTCCACCCCGGATCAAGCTAGCTGTAAAAAAGTGCCGTAGGTGGTGCAGTTTTCGTTAGATGGGCGTCATAATCATTCTACATGAATCGGGCCATAATTCTACATGCCGACACAAGATGAAATGGCAGCTGCACATGGCGCATTACAACGCCCAAATGCTGGGCGCCAAGTCCAGGTACAGTGTAAACATATACGTATATGCCCTGTATTTCAAGCACGCAATGCATTAGAAACTGCGCGGCAGACAGCTTACGCGACATGAAAAACGCTTCTTCAGCGAAACACGAAAAAAAAATTTAATAAATTGGCCGCTTCTTTATGCGACAACCCCGAGCAGACAGCACTGCAGCGGTGTAAGTATGTTTCCTCGGTCGCATACATTAACAAATGACGCACATTGTGATTCATAGCTAAACGTACACTCATCAAAACAACAACAATAACAACAACAGCAACAAAAGGGGAAAAAAAGGTATTGACGTTCGGGTGCCCAATACGGATGCCTTGTTCACAATGAACGAAGTGCATGGCGATCATTGTTTTATGTAGGTGTCGAATGACGCAAAGCCGTTTGCCTATAACTCAGAAAGGGGCCCCCGTGTCCGGTTTATCGTGTGCGCTGTAGATTGTATGAAACATGATTCAAGAAGCCGGATCATAATTACTTCTCCTTTTCAATGATGGAAGCTTATTGCAAATAAATGTCGTGACCTGTTTCTTTCTTGATGCTCTGTCAGGGTGTCTGACACAGTGTGCTTTTTGGCTACATCATTCCGGTGCTTTTGTAGCCTTATTTTCGGGCTGCTTTTTTTTTTTTCTTTGACTTCTTTCTTTCTTTGTTTCTTCCGTAGGGTACGTTTTTCTCCAGCCATGTTCTTCCCACGCCTGACAAGCTTTCGTCAAACCCTCGACTACTTCGATATTCACGTCGTTGACAATGAGATGAGTTTCTTGTAATACGCAGTTAGCTTTCACGTATACAGCATCGTTTTCCACGACCTGCTTAATGCCGTACACAAGGTCGAGCAACCGGTCCGCTTTGAGCAACATTGCGCCGCGGGAATACCTTTCAATGAGTAAAAGACGACACGCGATGCGGTTTAACAGCCGCACGTGGGGAAAACAAGCGGCACAATAAAGTTGCGTCGCGTCCAGGTAGACCAAGCGGTAGTCGAAGCTGCAAGAAAGGGTCAAGAGAGTGCAGTCACGAGTTGACGCACTGCGGAGAACTTCAATATTCTAATGCACTGCGACGAGCAAGTACCCGAAGTGGTCGTGCTGGATCAAGCATTGACAATGACATAGGCACACGCTGGACTTGTTTTGGGGACCATTGACTCAACCCTCATCCGCGCAGAGAGCCACGAAAGCACTGCTGCCCTTTTTGAAGACGGCTGGGCTCTGTTCTTCTTCTTCTTTCTGGGGTGTTACGTGCCAAAACCAGTTCTGATTATGAGGCACGCCGTAGCGGAGGGCTCCGGATTAATTTTGACCACCTGGGGTTCTTTAACGTGCACTACGACGGAAGCACACGGGCGTTTTTGCATTTCACCTTCATCGAAATGCTGCCGCCGCGGCCAAGTGGGCTCTGTGAACACCTTTGACGGCGTGATGAACGCCGTTGGGTGTTCTTCCTTTCCTTCTCCCTTTTTCTTTATCTTTCCCCTTCCCCTCCCCCACTGTGTGGTAACAAACCAAGTGCAACCTGGTTAGCCTCGCTGCCTTTCCTTTTCTGTCTCTTTGTCCTTTCTCTCAGGTAGCAGGTCAATGAAAGAGTAGGTTGCTTTCTTGCACTCAAATCTTCATCGGGGACAATAAAAACGTCTAATAACACCTACTGGGAGGAATTATTAGGAGGTGGAAAGTAAAAGAAAGAAAATGGCGTTTTGTTTTTCACCGATCTGGCCTTCCTTTTTCGGAAGCAGTAACTCGTCGAAAGCTGTAACTCGAATGCATAATCAACAGTTAAAAGGTGGTATACCACGATGACTACTTTCGAGCCATAAAATATTGTATGCTACGGTGGTTTAGACCAAAGTCTTTCTTAGGGATTCGCTGATGCACATGCCGAAATAAAATATCATTCATGCAGCTAATGAACCAATACTTTATGCATCGTTGAAACACCCTTCGTCATTGATCGTAAAAAAAGAAAGAAAGAAAAAAAGCAGACAGGCACATTCTGCATACACAGCTGTTAAGGCTGGTAATCGAACACCATACACCTCTATTTCGTAAACGTCATTGTTTTACTCCTGAAGAGGAGTATGGGGCACTGTTCAACCGTGAACCTTCATATTTTACCGCTTACAAAGAATATACAAGTGATATGGGTTAACTAGAGAACCAGATAATAGATGCATGTGATCCAACATGATTCTGCTTCCAGGACTATTCGGCTGATTTGGAAGTACATCGCTGGCGTGTCACACGTCTAATCGGGGACCTTCGTGACAGCTTCTGTTCGTATGCGATTGTGAGGCAGCGTTGAAGACGAAAAATCAAGTTGATGTAGTTTCGCGAAAATTGTGCGGCTGCTTGTTGCCTTCCTACAGGTAGACAAAGCGAAGGTGTAAAGGCAGAATAGTTAAAAGAACATAAGGAACGTTGCGTGTGAAGATGTGAAAAAAAAAACACACTAAGAGAGGACAGTACTGACAATTCATTGACAAGGAAAAAAGGAACAGCTTGTCCAAAGCGCTTAAGGTCCGACTATATCCACAGTGTGCGTATAGCTAGCTTTCTAGGTTGGGGAAAAATGAGGCCAAGCGCTCAGTACGTGCTGTGCTGAAAAAAGACCGGGTATGCAACGGCCTGAAAGCACCCAGGACATAATGGCGTTGCACAACAAAGCGGGGCCATTGGCAGAGGAGGTGTTCGGTAGTCTCGTCGCGTGTGTAATGTTCATGCAAGGTGGAGTCGCGTACTCCAGTGAGAAAAAGGCGTATATTTCCGAAGGCTATATGTCCCCAGCAAGACCCCAAACAGCAGTATATTGCATTGCATCGAGAGATACGGGGCAGCAATTGTGTAGTTGCAGCGATGGACCAATGCTGTGCAAGCGACGATTGCAGCTCTCTGGAGCTTTTCAAGGAAGCCGGCATGTCAAGCGACTGGGCAAAACCTTCTTGCAGAGTACGCTTTCGACAATGGGATATGGACCCGCTGTGCGCCGTCACGGGCGGATCGGAAAGTTTTGTCGGCAAGTTGATTTTTCACGGTGCCGCAACGGCTTGATAACAACTGAAAAATGTGACGCTTTTCTAAGGAGCGACAGTAAACATATCTGACTCCAGACACCAGCTGCCCGTTATTTGCCAGGCGTGAAGCTGTTTGCTGGCTTTATAACGGCGGCCTTGCAATCGCGGAGCGCCCTCGTCCACTTGTAGGGTGACTCCTTCCAGACATCATCGACCATTGAAAGTAAATGCGGCAAGTCGTGATCCAGTAGAGAACGGTATTTAGGGCGACATGGAGGGGGGCGGGTTAGTTTACAGCACAATTACTTATATAAGGA
This sequence comes from Dermacentor silvarum, assembly GCF_013339745.2. Taxonomy (NCBI): domain Eukaryota; kingdom Metazoa; phylum Arthropoda; class Arachnida; order Ixodida; family Ixodidae; genus Dermacentor; species Dermacentor silvarum. The sequence continues at coordinate 225,449,602 of NC_051154.1, read as the reverse complement.
CTTTCCAGCTGAGGTATATAAAGAACGTACAAATGTTAGGGAAGGTAGAGAGGTCAGCCTGGGCAAGTGTGCACCAGAAAAGCAGGAAAGGGGTCGAAAAAGAATACGTAAGATGATGCGAGACTGAGCTCGCGGCGTCGCCGTACGTCATCGTGGTACACTCTTAGAAAAACGGTCCTTGTAGATATGTCGAGAACCAATTGTCACATATGTTATTCAAGCCGTTTGTAAATCACAACCACGTCAAGCTGACAGATAATGAAGCCAAGGAAAGCATAGGGAAATTTACTAACCAGGAAAAAGGCAGCAATCATTAATAATAGGGCTCAGTCACTAACCGAAGAACATATTAACAACTACTATCGAAGCTGCGTTACAATCTTCATTCTATGTGGCCTATCTGGTGTATAAGCGCCACTTCCGTAGCCATAATTAGGTCGCTTCTAGTAAGAAAAAAATAAGAACGATGAAACTTACAGAGAAGTATATCTTCGCCCGTTTTGCGTCATACTCATTGCTTCGTCAGTAGGTCACGGTCACACCAAGAGCATTAAATTGTGCGTGACTACGCTGCACAGGAGGAAAAAAGTAATAATGAAAAAATAAAAAAAGATAAAAACAGTGCATCCCACAATTAAACAAACGAGATACTATATGTTTTCTTCATTACCTAATTTTCGACGTACGATACAGGCACTAAAGTTAAGATTAATAAGGCACGCTGAGAGCAGCAGCCTTCTCAGGGATGTTTTATTCATGTTCCCAGCACGATTGCAACGGGATACAATGAGGCGACATAGACGCTACAAAAGCTGTTGGCGTCCCGTTTCTATCGCGATGGCAGTATGAATCAAGCCTCTAGCATGCAACTATAGGCCGTTTAACAGCTCCACTTTGAGCTAATAGGGCTAATTCAAACTCTTTGAGATACTTTAGTGGTTCCAATCCTTGGATCCACACTGGTGTTGGTTTTCTTTTTCTTCCATAAATTGTGCGACATATGCACGTAAAGAATTGTGCATACTGTGCACACATGAAGATCGGCGGGAGGCACGGCGTTGAGTTTCCTCCAAAGTGCCGAACAGGCCTACGAGCATAACAGCCTCGAACGGTATACCACCTCCATCAGAAATAGTTAAGAGAGACAAAGAGAGAGGAAAGGCAGAGACGTAAACCAGAAGCAAGCCTCCGGTTTGCTACCCTGCACATGGGTTGGAGAAAAAAGGCGTTAGAAAGAAGAGAGGAGGATATATAGAGAGAGAAAAAAAAAGAACACAGGAAGTACTTATAGTTTTTTCACTAAGTCCAGTAGATCGCAAGAAGCACAATAATGCTTTAACAGTCCTATGATGGTTATATTGAGTCACTTCTATGTTGGAGGATTGCTTACTCCTGCAGAAGTCCCCAAGAAAACAGACTTAGCACCAAGTGTGGTTTATATTTTTCTTGCCTAGTTTTTTTATTGTTTTCATCATAATTAGAAAATGAGATATACGTGTACACACATAGTGGTGAAACCAGATGCAGTAGCGTCTACAAACTCAGCACCAAAAACGCCGTGGGTGGTGCTAACAGTTCCTCCACTAGTGAGCCAATGTATCAAAGCGATTTTCGGCCTGACTAGTACCGTTTCTTGATGAGATTAAATGACTAACCCTAATTTTGAATTAAATTGTGTGGTTTGACGTCACGATGCTGCACAGCAGATTATGAGGAACGCCGTAGTGGAGGACTCCGAATTAATTGTGACCTCCTGGAGTTCTTAAACGTACGTGCACCCAAAGCACGGCACACGAGCGCTCTTGCATTCCGTCCCCATCGTTCCTGCGATTGCGGTGGTTGCCACACCCGAGAGCAGCCAGAATAAACGCGCGCGGTATTTTGTTTATGTGCCTAAATTTCTTTCTTTAATGAGCAACACCATCACACTTAGGCTAATTGTTACACGACGGGTCAACAAATGTTGCTCTGTGTCTTGGCGTCCCGATTACGCAGATGACGCCAGGTTCGACACTTCGAGACCAACTTTAGTATCGAACTAAAACATCGTATAAGGGTTTTCCAAACTTCATAATAGCCTAAGTGTTTACCTTTTACATGCGAGAAGTGCGTGGCGCAGTTTCTACAATTGCGAGAAGGTGCGTCAGCACGACTTTTCTTTTCAGCCAGTCCCGCCGTGGCGGCGGAGTGGCTTGGCGTAGCGCTGCTAGCCCAAGGGTGCGGGATCAAGTCCCGGCTACGGCGGCCGCATTTCGGTGCCAAACCACGATATATAAGACTAACGACCGAACACCGCGGGTCTTAAAATCGCATCTTGCACGATAATGTTTTTCTTTTCTTTTTTCGTTGAAGAGCTTGGGTTAGTTGGGACACACGGTATATATACATGCAAGAAAAAACGTTTACGCTCTATGTGACACAAAATGTTAAGCGTGCTCGTTATTAAGTATCTGCCTATTTTGCCGGTAATCGTGGGCGTCGGTCCACACGGTTGCATTGTCAGCTGCTGGTCGATACAATGGCTCTTTGCTTATATCCAACGAGATATGTCATTTCAGTATTGCGATGTCTCGTGGCAAGAAGACACAAACAAAGTGATTTGTGGGATATGCTTCCACTCTTTCTGATAGCTCTGTCCCATCTTCCCGGTGCGTTCGCTCAAGGAAAAGAAGCAGGAGGCGGAATCCACGCGTCCCAGACAGCTCGCGACGCGACCCGCGGGCGAGCGCGTCCGTGCCGATCTACGTCCTCCATGACGCACGCTGTGTCTGGCGCAGATAAGCCGAGTGCTGGACGTCACTCCTTGGCGGCTTTTATCAGCAACGGCGTCACTGGGCGAATACATGCTATATACAGACAGCAATTACCCTGATGAATCCGACGCCCATTAGTTTAGTGATGGACTGGTTAGCCCGCATCGATTATCCTGTAATAATTATTAGGGGGGAACTCTGGCACTGCGATTGTTCAAATGGGAATGATGATTAGTATGGATTTGTCTGATCTTCGTGCTTGTGGCTTCGTTTATTACGCTTCGTCTGCCTTGATTGGCATATATTTCAAAGCAATGTACTTTTTTTTTTACGCAGAAGGCAATAAGACTGCGAACACGCATAATCACTGCTAATTGCAGTGGTTCGGCTTGTCCATGCGTCCGTGGCACAATTGTTTCGATGTCGGGCTTCTGTGCTAGAGGTCTTGTGTCCACATCCTGCTGTGGGACTACTTTAATAATGTTTATTTAAATACTTATAACGCAGTACGTTCTTGAGAATGATCAGCTTGCAAAGTCACGGAGCCGTTTAAAGCCAGAAGAATGGAGTTTAGGCAAATCCATGTACTAACCATCATCCCCTTGATGCAGCGCACTGAAGGTGGCATAAGGTGGCACTGAAGGTGGCGCTTCACTCGACTACGTTATTGAAGTGGAGTTGCAAGGAAGCGCAAATGGACCAGCCATACATGCGAACTTTTACGCTTTACCTTCACGGTCGCCGGCCGTATACGTACTTTGGCCCTCGTTACGTACGCGCGGTTAACTTGGAAATATTCATAGCTAGATTTAACGGAACTCGATTTTACGATTTCTTTACTCAACAAAGTGCTTGCATTTCCTCGACACATATTCATAGAACCTAATGAGCTGAAAACTTCGAAGCAGCGAAGTGTACTCAATCTCTCGCCTGAATTTACGTAGCTTTACGGGAGATGCGAAAAATATGCAGGGACACCCCATATGGTGCTGTTGGGTTTCAGTTTGTGTGACGTACGGCCGCTATTGCCCGGTTAAGGTTTACCGTTCCCATGAAGGGAACAGAAGACGCACTCAAGGGAGGAGGTGGAAAAGAAGGAAGTAAAAGTAGGGAGGTCAACCAGACGCAAGTCCGGTTTGCTACACGGGGGGAAAGGGTTTAAGGGATGACAAGAAAGAAAGGAGAGGGAGGGAAGAAGGTGCTCTCAGTGTGGACACGAGCGGTTGTCCATCATTTCACGCCTGCAATCGGCCACTGAGGCCAGTTGATTTCATGAGTCGTAGCAATTATATTCGCGTCGCTTTGCAAGCTAGCCTGCGACGCGTGGGGCCATGGTCCAATAATCCTTGTCTCTGAACATGGCCTGCTGTCCAGTCGGTTTTAACACACTCCGAAGGACGTCGTGTTCGATGTCATAAAGATCACAAGAACAAAACACGTGCTCGATCGTTTCTTCAGAGTTGCATGAATTTCAGAGAGGTGTGTTCGGACATTCCAATATTTTTATTTATTGAATGAGTAGTAGTAGTAGTAGTAGTAGTAGTAGTAGTAGTAGTAGTAGTAGTAGTAGTAGTAGTAGTAGTAGTAGTAGTAGTAGTAGTAGTAGTAGTTATTTATTTATTTAGGAATGAGTAGGCTTTCGTAAAAGCCACCCCTAACCAGAGGCGGCACAGTAAAGTTGCATCATGGCGGGATTAGCACTGTTAATCACTTCATGCCTCCACTCCTTCCTGTGAACATCTCCCTTGTTCGGACTTGCAAGTTAAGATCGACATATTAGCTATTGCAGAGCCGTAATTGAGTAATGTAGCTCAATTTAGTATTGCTTAAAACGCGCAGCAACGCACCGCCCTCCCTTTGGAAAAGTTGGCAGTCTGATAGACAGCCAGTAACATCTCCCACAAGACCAGAACGTGCATGTCGGCGTGGATCTTCTGCCAAGCTTTTATAACACCACACTTGCGAAAACTTGGAAACAGTACGCATATTGTTTTAGTGCCCATGGTCGCTTTCTCTCTGGACAGCACTCTGTGGGTGCAGGGCCATGCCAAACTATCTTTAGTGAGAATAGGTAGCCCTCTAGGAAACGTTTAGTGAATCTTTGCTCTTCGGGGAAATAGATAGCTGACCATCGAGACCACAGGGACCACCGTTACATTTCCAGTAATATACGTCCTCGTATAAAAAAAAAAAGAAGGAAATCGTTTTGCTGGATATCTTCGCGTGCCCTCATAATGCGGTTCCTAAGCCTGTCCAGTAAAACTGCTCCGTATTTGCCGAAGTAATGAGCCTGTAAGCACAACTGGTTTGACCTCTTTCACAAAGAACCAGCTCGGAGCGGCAGTAATAGCCATATATTCAGCCAGCATGTATAGGACGATGCGTGGGGCTCATCGGGCATAAGACATGCCGAGAAATAATTTGCAGCATCCAGTGTGGACTGACCCATCAGATATACTTGTTAAATATATTTTAGGTGCCTGATCACTAGAGACCCAACCTCAGACGAGGAGGTTTGTGGTTTTGAGCTAACCCCAATATAGTCATCATCAGCTGGCATTCGCACAAGTTCTCAAACTCCCATGATGGGTCCTAGCAGTATGCGCTGAAATTCAGTGTTTTGGAGTGTCGAAAATGTGTCTCCTCTATCTAAACCGAAAGCGACAAGTTTTGACCTGATCTTCATCCATCTATTTCTATTTTTCCTGCACCCTAAAATGATTATGTGGATATGAAAAAATTATAAATTATTAACTCGCCCAGTTTTTGTCCACTTCGCTTAACTGTCAGATTCTTGGCCAATCCCCATTATGGGTATGTGCCACGGACCTTCAAGTTAACAACAACATGTCAGTCAGCCACACGAGTTGCGTAACTCGCACGAGTTGCACAACACGAGTTGCAGCACTAGCCGCACGAGTAGCCGCGCGAGTTGCAGCCTGAACGCGCAAAGTTGTCGACCGTGCCTTCTGTGGGACATTCTTTGAAGACGCTTGCTGGGGGACGCTTTCTCTTCTCAGGCTCATTTTACGGATCGAATGAATCTTTCCGATAGTGTCATTAGCGGCAGTGGGTATTTCGGTGGTAAGCGCGGATGCGCGAAGCTTTAACATTAAAGGAGGACTGCTTCTCCAGTACGCTGCTCCAGTACTTTCAACTATGGCACCGTGGCACCGGACAAGAGTTGATTTCTTCGATGACTAGGAACGTCCCAACTTGGAAATATGTCCCTGGATGGATGAAATAATCACTCGTGATATAATGGCCAAATTATCTTATCGGTATGCGGAGACCAAAACATTCATGCCTTCGTAAATGGGCAGCCTAGCCTACTCAAGCTAGGCTCCCTATTCCTGGGCTTTTGCAGTAGCGCATTTGGCAATGATGCCTCTAGGCAACATCGGGAAAAAAAACAAGGATATTCTGTGGCGTATCTGATCGGGGTTGCTTAGCTCGTACGGAAGCTTTGTTGCGTACGAACACCCATGTGAATTTGACCCATAATTTGGCGGCTCCAGCTCTATAGCCACTACAATATATAGTTTAAACGGCAAGACAGAGGGTTCGCAAAGGAAGATAAAGACTCGAAGTGAGAAACGGTGGTCATTTGCTAAATTTATTCACTTAGCACGTATATATAATCTGCCCGACTCTTGGCCGATCCCCATGAGTGGGTATGCGCCAAAGAAAAGGAGAAAGAAAGAAAGAAAGGTGGTCGAACAAGGGATGCATCAAGCTGTATAGCCAACGTTTCGACAAGGAAACTTGTCTTCGTCAGGGCAACAGACGAAGCACGGATAGACCAGTCCGTTGGTGTGCCCGACCATTTGAGACCGCGAAGACGACGCTGACCGTTCGTGGGCTATATAGCGGTGACACGCGGGCGTCCACGAGGAGCCGCCGTCCCGCTCTGGACGCTGCTTGTGTGGCTCCTCGTAGCGTAATGGCTTCGCGCCAGCAGGCTTGGCCGTCACGCCTCCGTACTGGAGCGGCAAAACACTCTGCACACCGCCGAGAGCGGCCCATGTCAACGGCCGGAAGCGTGCCAATTCGCTATTCGCCCTTAGGCAAGCGGCCGACCGCGTACATTCCACGAGATACGGCTCAGTTTATTGGCTCTTATCTCTGGGCCCCGCTATATCGGCAACGGCTAGCGACAAAAACAACCGCACTCTCCTCACGAAAATTGCAGGCGAGAGCTTGCGCCGAGGTCGCTATCTCGTCGTTATCTCTCACAGACGACCGCGAGCGAGAGTCGTATACAGGAATCAATCGTATCCGTTGCCGTCGAAACCACGCGGCAGAGTCAGCGATCGGGCTCCCAGCGATGTGCATCTCGTGCCGGGTCTCGTGCAGCCTACGTGCTCGCCCTCCTTTGGGTATAGCGGCGTTAGTTTGTTATGACAGAAACGTGTCGAGCTGGATTTGACTGTCGCGTTTATGCCAGCGATGGCGACGTCACCTGCTCCACCGTAAGAGATAGTAGGAGAGACAATGTTCACAAAGTCAGCGGGTCGAGATGGGCTGACTTGACCTCTCACTATGTAGGCCCTCTGGTTGCTGTACCCGCCGCGGTAGCCCAGTGGCTATGCATGGCGTTGCGCTGCTGAGCTCGAGATCGCAGGCTCCATCCCGGCTGCGGCGGCTGCATTTCGATGAGGGCTAAATGCAGAACTGCTCTTGTACTTAGGTGCCCGTTAAAGAACCCCGGGTCATCAAAATAACCATAGTCCCCCACTGCGATGTGCCTCTTAATTATATCGTGGTTTTTAGGCACGTACAACCCCAGAATTTAATTTAATATAGCAAGGCTGCTGTATAGTGCGGCTACCCGACGCTGAGCTCGTCTCGATGCCTTGAGAATTGCCGGTGGGATGGAAAGGTGCCCGAAGGAAATGAACTTCCTGTTTGGAACTGTATGCTAGCGCGTCAGTTGCGTCATCATGCAGTGTGACAGCGTGGGCTTTTGGTAGAAGAGTGAGAGAGAAACATAGGAAAGGCAGGAAGGTCAGCCAGTATTCCGGTATGCTACCCTGCACGGGGGAAATTGGAAGGGGGATTCAAATAAATAGGAAGAAAGAAAGGCGAGTACAGAAACGGGAATCGGCGCACAAAATTGAAGTGTCACACGTCACTATCACAGTCTGCCTCGCAGGCCCGTAGACCACAGGAAGCGAACTGGCGCTCTGGCTGCCTTAGCGCGCATGTCCGTTATGGCCACTGCCCTATAGTATCTTTCGCTCTGACTGTGGCCGGCTGTGAAATGTCGCTAACATGGTACATAACATCTGCCTCTCCATGCTATAACGTGGACAGATGCACCCAGAATATGTGAAATATTTTCTTCACAGCCGCAAGTTTCACAGGTAGGGCTGTGGGCTCATCGACTTACGAACGAGTATGACTCAGTTAACGCCACATCAAGCCAGAGCTGGTACAGCAAAGTTTCTTCGCACCTTGGTAGCCCCGGCGGTAGGTCTTCAGGTCAGGAGTCAGGTAATATAGGCGACTGTTCGTGGAACTCGTTGACTTCCACAAGGGCAATGTACCGTCGCGTGCCATAGAGCGAAGTGTATAGCTGTTGCGTCTGTTCTTGCGAGTGGAATTGACACATATCAGCCACTGTCATGCGCAGAATGGTCGGACTGGTTGGCGCGATCGTTTCTGGGGACGTCACAGTGTGCTGGCAACCATTGATATCATGTATATCAATGTAACAAGTATATCATGTCCTTGTTCAGTTTCTCGGTGGTGTAAATGTCGTATCTCTGACGCACGTTGTTCATGAGAACCGTGGTGCATTGAATTGTATATACTTTGGAGGGCTGCTTTTGCGAGTCACAAAAAAAATGGTCCCGCGATGAGGTGGCTCCAGAAAAAAAACTCGAGTGCCACTGAAGCGCAGAAAGCTCCGCTGCTGTAGAACTCATCAGACAGGATATCTTGATCTCGATTTAAACTGACTTCACTGGTGTGACAACTGCTCCTACTGAACTAGCAGATTTTCCAGAACCGTCAGTGTAAACGCGGAGTCGGGTGCTGTACTCCTCGTATAGAAATTGTAACATTGATTGTTCTAACAGGGCCAACGGCACTAAAGCTTTTCTTCTGAAGCCAAGAATAGTGAGGTGTACCTTGGGTTGGTTGGTGCTTACAGTACAACGTGGGGCTGGACCTGCGGTGACCTCGGAGACGTTGACGAAAGGCGGGGGGGGGCGGCACATTGACGACACAGAAGCTCTTTTTGCGGCCAGTTTCGGTTTCAAGGAGCCTGCCAAGGGGAACTAATTGTTCGCGTAGCTCCCACGTGAACTCAGCTATTCAAAATTTGTTCGTTGAGATAGGTAGTGTCGAGGACGGGCCCCAAAGTACTCATTTGCTGTAGCCACCTATTCTTGATAATTAGAAAGTTAATTACCGTAACTTCGCTAATTACGCACGTAAGTGCGGAAATTGCTCTGTATCTAGGGGCCGCCAATCTGTACACTCGAATCCTAAACATAACATGACCAAGGTATATATTTTTCTCATTTTAAAAATTTGGTGCAGCTAAAAAAAAAACACCCTGTATGTGTCCTAAGCATGTCAAATGAAATGTATGTCGTGATGGGGCGATCATATGCGCTGACTACGGTAGCCGCTGTGGATGCACGCATCGGAATTCCAAGATAGATGCGGAGTGCTTGAGCGTGGAGAAACTGGAGTGTACAGATGCTGGTTGCGCAAGTGTTTCCCAGCACAGGTGTATAATACCTTAGGGAGCCAAGAAAAAGTGCACGGTACAATTGCAGCACTGATTGCACTGATGAGCCCCAGGACTTCCCGCCGAGAAATGCGAGAAGATGAACAATTCCTGTCAGCCTCCTTTTCATATATGATATGTGAGGGCTGCAGGATAGATCTCGGTCAATAATGAACCCCTAAAATTGGTGTGTTCTGATGTTTGGGATCGTTTTACTGTTGATTCGAATGGGGTACAATGCCATCGGTTTGAGGGTGAACGCAACCAAACAGACCTTTTCTGGTGAAAGCAGTGGAGCTTGTTTGTGTAGGTAAATGGATACCTTCGTCGCGACCTTTTGCATTCTCGCCTGAATTTGTAGGCGAGTTACACTTGAAGCCCATATGCAGATGTCGTCTACATATACTTCTGCATATAGTTGTACGTTTGTTGGCAGGGACTCCGAAAGACCGATTAGCGCAAGATTGAAAAGTGTAGGGCTTAGCATCCCACCGTGCGGAACACCGCGCGAAGTGACCTAGAAAAACGTTTCTCCATCTTCAGTCACTACAAAGAAAAATCTTTCACATATATAGCTGCGTATTCAGCGGTGAATTTGACCGCCAGTTCCTACAGCCTCCAAGGCGTCCAAGACGACCTGATGAGCCACGTTATCGTACGCTCATTTGACTTCCATAAAAATTGCGCCGTGTTTAGCCGTTTAAGGCATTTTTGGTTTGTACCGACATGCGAGATCAATCACATTGTCTATTGATGATCCGCCACGTCGAAAGCCTGCCATAGCTTCTGGATAGACATTGTAATCTCTCGAAATACCATTCAAGGTGTGTTATGACCATCCTCTCCGTCACTCTCCCAACTGCAGCTGGCCAGTGCTACTGGACGATACGATGTTGGGTACAGCGCAGACTTGCTATAGGCTTTAAAAGTGGGACGAGGTGGTTTCAATTGCATTATTGAAGGACTAACCCTCCTTGTCATGTTTTTGCAAAGGTTGAGAAGGCTATTTCGGGCCTTCGGACCCAGATTTCCAAGTGCGGAATATGTGACTTTATCAAGCCCTGGGGATGACAAGCGCTGACATGCAGCCAGTGAGTCCTCCAACTCTTGCATAGAAAAAAGAACATTCATTCGTACACCTTGTGAACAAGGTGTGGCGATTGAAAGTAAGGTATCAAGCAGAGTAGGGCGCTGAGGGCTTGCGACGTTCGTGCAGAAATATTCATCTACGTCGATCTTGCGACCTCCCTGATGAATAGCAAGATACCTGAAAGAGCAGTGCTGCTGAAGAGGCGTTCGAAGATCTTGTACAGTCCTCCAGACTTGTGAAAGACGCTTACATGGATTCAGCGATTTGCAGAATGATTTCCAGCGACGGGATTGGAGTGTGTCAATAAGTCGCTGAATCTTTTTCCGAGTGCGCCTAGCCTCTCTAATATCTAGGATTGATTTCGTACGCCTGTATTTGCGTTCTACCCATCGTCGGATGACTCGAAGCCGCTGTAATTGCTCGTCGTATTCCGTATATTTAGGCGATGGCTGAAATGTGCACCGCGCCCTGTTGCATAGCCTTTACGATCCGATTTTCCAAGATCGAAGCGAGTTCATTTTGACATGCTTCCGTCATAAGTGTTCGAAATGCTCACCAGTCGATTCAGCGAAGCGAATTACGTGAAGCAAACTTCCTCAGGCCTTTGATCTTCAGATAAGTAGGGGTGTGGTCGCTACCATGAGTCTCCATGTGTGAAAACCATCGGACGCTGTCGGCTAGACACCTCGAAACAAATGTTGGTAGAAAGTTCGCAAACAAATGTTGGTAGAAATGTTGGTAGAAAGTTGATAGAAAGTACGGCGCACTTGAGTATGTAAAGATCTAGTAATACTCTTCCCCGAATGATGGAAGCTATACGCAGCTGTCGACATCGCGCAGCAATATTCCTTCCTGCGACTTACGCCCCAAGCACTTGCAAGCATTGAACAAGCCGCACGCACGCCCAGTGGCTATAGTGTAATCGTCCCCTGGCCTTTGCATATATCGCCAGCGTTGTATACGTGCAACGCGGCGAAATTGCAACGTTCGGACTGCAACGGACGCGGTCATGTAGCACCGGTGCGCACCTCATACATCAAAAGCAATCACACAGCCCGTGCGTATGCTTCGGTTATTAGAACCGCGGCGACTCCGTGGTGTCCCGCAAGCATTTTCCATGGAGACGTGCTATCCAGAAGCTACAGGCACCTTCGTGACACGACTTCAATTTTGAGCCGAACGGGCGGTGTTCGTCAGCCGCTTTTATATATATAGCGTGTGGGCCTCCCCGATTCTCGAAATACAGCGACCATGCACGCTGCCGCTCGCTGCGCGAGGAGCCCTGCAGAAAAACTGTGCCGCGTTGCGCTCGGCGGCGAAAGACCGGATGACGAGCGCGGATGTTGCCTGGCAGAGCAGCTGGTGCACCCCGCTGCCATGTGGGAAGATGCAGCCGACGTTGGCGAGAACGCTGCGCTATACGCACGCGTCACTCTTGTTGCTATCCGCCCATTCTCGATGCCCGCGAAACGCGCGTGTTACCAATACCGCACGGCTTCTGCAGCCGTCTTTCAACGATTGGAGTAACGCAAGGTTATGGGCCACTAAGCGCTATAGCGATGCCTCCCCACGCAATCTTCAAATGGGGGCAACAACCTTCCACGAGCCTATATAGCCACATCATTTGTGCGGATAGCTTCGCACGGCTGAGCGGCGTATATGTCAGAGAAAAAAGCAATCTGCAATTTGGCACGTACGCGGCAGTGCCCAAGTTTGGACATGATGTTTCGTATACTACTGGCATAACGAGTCTGTATATATATATATATATATATATATATATATCATCAGCCTATATTCATTGGTGCATGGTCTTTGAAGAGAAGGAGGGAGGGGAGGAGGCGGGGTCATTGGTTCGCATTGCTCTTCTACCTGCAGTGCTTTAGACGCGTGTTTGCTTGCGACTATAGTTTAATTGCCTGCGGTAATACATCCACAGAAACAAGAAGAAACAAACGACGGCCCCGACGAAAGATGGGCGCCGAAAGAAGAACAAAAGAAGGCGCATAAGTGCCAGACACGCGCGGAGGCGAGACAGGGGTTCGGAAGTTGGACCCACGGGCTGCAGCGAGAGGTGCCGGTTCCTGTAACGAACACTTGCTTTAAACGAGGTCACCTTTTTTTTTTTGTCTTCTTTCACAGTTTAATGTTCCTCGGTGCTTAAGTTTAAATGCGATGCACCGTAATGTTCCACTCAGGCTTGCTTGCTGCATTCACTGGCGGCGTTAGTTTGAAAGTGAAAACAAGAAAGGCACACGCACGCATTCGTTACTCTAAAAGAAGCAGGACACGGAGGGCTGTGCTAAAAGCTTAGCCATCTGTAAGATCACGCAACTAGCTCTTGCTATATTACCTCCAACATCCCCATCTCCCACTGGCACAACCTTTCTTCGCCATTGTCGTTTCCGTTATAATGACGACGGTGTACCGGTGTTGTATATTTATCTGCGCAGAACAAGGTGCGCGACGAGAGCAACTGGAAGCTGGCCTTGCAGCTTAGGTCACAAGATAACGAAACACGGCTGTGAGACGGGGAAGGGAGGAAGCACGCACACTCGCCTTGGCACATTCTGACCATGGGTGCTCGAGGCTGCAGAAGCCGCGGCCAAGAAAGAAGGCGAGTGCCACGAAAAGGTGAACCCTAAGGGTCACATATCGTGAAATCGCGCTCGCGTGGTCTATTTAGTATGACGTGGCATCTTATACGTGGGAAACGATTCTGTGAGACGTACTGAAGTGATTTAAGCAAGGATAGCCGTAGTTTGTTCGGCGTTGAGGCGGAGGGAGCACCCAGCACCGTGTGTGCGCGGGTGCGTTCTTGAGCCTAAAGTCAGCCTCGTAGATCAGTTGTGCATTTCTGAAAATTCGTTTCACTAATGCCACCTTACTGCAGCATTCTCACTGTAGTTGCAAGCTGTGGTTTAGCTTCAATGAGTAGTTACGAAACATATGACGATCCTAACAGCGTGGGTACCGTTCTGCTGCGGAATAGTTTGTGCTGTTTACTTTGACAAGTGTTCAAATTGTTATCTGTAGATACATTGCGCGACCACCTCGTTTGTTGGACGATGTTTCCAACCACGAATAAAATAGTTTGGTTAGTAATAACAGCATACCGTACAGTGTGAATAACACTTGTTGAGTGGTCGAGCGACTGGTGGCGGACTATACGCGAGCGTTCGAAGCAGTGCACGGTAGATGCTGGGTTATAGATCTGTTTGTTCTATATATAGCACATGGTCCAAGCATGCAGCATGACCATGCGAGGTCTTATTGCGGTGTTAGTCCGTGTTCCTTTTTTTATTTATTTTTATTTTTCGCGAAAGAAGATGAAAACCAATTTCTTCCTTTCTTTCTTTCTTTCTTTCTTTCTTTCTTTCTTTCTTTCTTTCTTTCTTTCTTTCTTTCTTTCTTTCTTTCTTTTTTCGGTGTTGTTCATCCCGTCCCGATGCACTCTCCCGTCTTACGGAAATTGTGTTCTCACAAATAGCAGTCAGATTCGTTTTAAACGATTCCCTTGGGATATTACTACTTTACAGGGCAAAAAGGCAATGCCGAAGCACAAAGCTCATATGTACCTTGTTGGTTTACCAACCGCAGTGATCGCTGTGTTGAGCGACCCTCGCTGTGTTACACTTGGTATGCGTGACAACGACGCCGGTGGCTGACGCAAATGGTATATAACGGTTAGCGCTAAGCTAGATGTCTCGGAGTTACATTGGGTTGGTCGTACACGAGCGCTCTTGTGTTTTAGTCCCCACGCCAACCTATATCAGAGAGGGAGAATATTTTCCCAATCACGCTGGCAATTCACAGACGCCGGTTCTCTTCGACGAGTGAAAACCGATACAGCCGAAATAGTTCACAACACATACACACCCGCGGCTGATGATGCTCGTCGCCCGCTTGCGCAGCCAAGAGAAATTTCCGCATATTCTAGTTACCGCCGCACCGAGAGGTCACACAGTGGTTCTTCGACGACCTTGTATGAACTGACGTCACGTAAATTTCCCGAAGAACGAGCTAAATCATCTCCAAATCGTTCCGTAGCACGCGACGGCAACACATTCGAGCAATTGCGCCCCGGCTCGCACAAGTCAAGAGAAGGAGGAAATACTTCGCCATGCGCCCTTTCCTCCTCGCCAGATGAAAATGCCTATAATGTGTCCCGTTTCTTTTCGACGACGACATCCCTGCAGTGACAGCCGTTGCAACCTCCAACCAGCCCGGAAGTCGCCATTCCCACCTGCTCATGAGGGAAAGAAATAAAACAGCGAAAGGCGGTAGAGATAAAGGAAGCGAGCGACGTAGGTAGACAAAACAGTGTCTTTCCTCAGCGCAGAATGTGAAGCGAATGTGCGCTGCTGCTGCTGCTGCTGCGATTGACTTTTCATGAAAGTCACCCACCGCGCGTCCCTGCGAAGGGGCACGCACACCGGCGATTGCGTGAGGGCAACAGCGGTTGCAGAGGACATTTCCTCGTGGCGCGCCCACGGGCCAAGAGCAGCGCAAAGCCGCCAGCCACTCAGCGCGAGGTCTAACCACGCAACTGGCGGTCGCACCTTGACGCTCTGAGGTTAGCCGACGGCGCCGCAGCAGGAGAGGACACATGGCTACCCGCCGGCGTGACCGTTAGCTGAACCAACGTAAATACGCGTGGTCGCCTCTCGAACGCGAGGACGCAAGTGAACGCCGCGGGAAACGGGCTGCGCCGTAAGCGATAGTTTTGCTTTCTTTGTTCGAAAGGCTCCCGCCAGCCAATGACACGGCCAAGCACAGCTCGCGGCGAGCTCTCCTGCGAGAATAAATATTGCAAAGCAGAGACGGCGACCTCCGCAGTCTCCAAGGATCCGCCACGTCCGCGCAAGTTGCGTGTTCTAGAGAAACGTGCGGGCACAACTTTCGCTTCCACTGCCCTTGTCCTCGCGGGTCCCTTCCCGAGCACACGCTCCACAGCACGTGTGTGCGTGCCCGGGCCGCTGTGACATAAGGCGAACAGGTTAAGTCTACAGCGGGAAGCCCTGCTATAGAACTTACGGAAGCGGTGCCGCCGCCGCCGCCGCGTTATGGGAGTGATTGACCTCTCTATCCTGTCGCTCGCAAGGCTACGTGGCACGCGCACCCGCTGTAGGCGAGCACGCTTTATTAGCGTACATTGAACAAGAGTCCCCGTTCATTGCTGAATGGCGCGTGCAGCAGCAAAAAAAAAAAGAAAAAAAAACATGTGACGCTCAGTCACGGTATGCGCGTATGCATACACAGATATGTTTTATTTCACAATATCGCACCTTGTTTCTACCCGTACGTTCCTCTCGGCGCTTATACTATACAGGACCCGTTATAAAAGAAATCGCTAGAGCGTTTCTTTCCCGCTAAGCGATTGTGAAAGCTTCTGATTATTTTTTTTTCTATTTAACCTGTTCTCTCGTGTATTGATTTTTATGTTTCCGTTTAGTTACGATTTTGGGATAGTGGGCTTTTCAGTAGCCCGAGAGAGAGAGAGAAACTAATAGGGAAAGGTCGGGAGGTTAACCAATGACGTACTCGGTTGGCTACCCTATACTTGGGGAGGGAGAAAAGGGAAGAATAGATAGGAGAGAAAAGAAAAAAAGAATAGTCAGTCATTCGCAGAGCCAGTCAAAGAGGAAGCTTCGCTGTCACAAGCGTTCGTATAATCCAGTATCCTTCACGAACTGCAGAAGGGCTTTCGTGGCCTTTTGCATGCAAGAGTGCACAGGCCATGGTTCAAGGATCTTTTTTTTTTTTTTCGAGAGCGTTCTGTTATGTAAAAGGTTGAGTTGAGCTTGGAGAGTACGTCGTTGAGTGTCAAAGGATGGGCAGTGACACAGAAGGTGCTCTAGAGTCTCATCGCACCCGCAGAAATTGCACGCCGCACTGTTGGCCATCCCTATTAGGAACGAATAGGCGCTGGTAAATGCGACGGCCAACCACATGCGACACAGTAAAGTTGTTTCGCGACGGGAGAGTCCAGGTGGTAGGCGAAGTCGTAAGTTAGGGTCGAGAGAGTGCCAGCGTGAGTGGGTGAAACCCGGTTTCCATCGTAGAAGTGTTATGTGGCGAGCAAGCGATTGAAGTCCCCCTGCAGCATCCGTTCTTGAGAGTGGTATAATAGAAACACGCTGATGTTTTTGATGAGCCGAGTGCACCGCTTCATCTGCGCTGTCGTTGCCGCCAATTCCGCAATGGCCCGGCAACCACTGAAATCATAATGTCGTGTCCTTTCTCGGGCACGCGATGATAAGCGTGCCTTATTTCATGCACTATCTGCTCGTGTAAGCCATGCCAGTAGTCTGAAACCCCCATTACTGTCGCAGTTAAAAACTACTCAGCGCTTGTGCGGCGTCTTTGTTTCGTTCTGTCCATCGCCTTTTTCCCACTGTTTCCCAGCACCTCCGAAACGATGCTCGAGGCAGTGCAACGTTGCACACTGATGCCGTTGATGCACTGGCTGCCTGAAGAATCTAGCGAGGTCTTCTTAACGTGTGAACATGACATAAAACTGCACAATACTGTGGATAAACGTGGTGAGCTGTGTATAAATGCAAGCAAAACTAAAGACAAGCAAGAAATCCTGTACAACACATTTGCCCCACGCCTTTAAGGTGCTGCGTGACATAAACGGGGTTCTGTGTTTCGGGGCGCGGACGTACGTGACTCCCCCAACAGTCAGGTTGTTGCTTGCGACAGATGTCATGTGCCCTGGATATTTAATTCTAGTTCCTTTCCCTATGAGTGCCGGAGCGAGGGAATTCCCCTTCCGCAAAGATATGTATAATTCAACTGTGTCCATTCCTTCAACGAATCGGTGACTGAGGCGGCGAGTGCAAGCCTATCGATGTGTATATAGCACTGAGGAGGCTGAGCCATTTGCTGGCGTGACGAGAGATTACTTTGCGCTAGCTGTTTCAGTGGTTGTTGAAATGCTTGTGCCACCTTCAGTGCGTCTTGAGTCTCGGGCAGCGTTCCTAGAACAGGTAACCGAGAGAAATTTTGTGGAATTTATTCCGGCAAACATTCTCAGAATGCGGCGAAGCAGGAATGGGTTCTAAACCGTGTCATTTCCACCCCGCACTACAAGTACAGATGTCGTGGTCCGAAACTGGGACCGAATTCACACAGCTTTGCGTTCGTAAATGTTGTTTGTAATTGGCTGAACCCTTTGGTAGCAATAATAATAGGTAATAAACGGTAAGATGTCATCCCAGTTCCTGTGATTAGATGATACATACATAGCCAGCATGTTAGTCAGGGTACGCTTGGTACGTTCGACAAGGCCATTCGTCTGGGGATGATAAGGTGTTGAGTGGCGGAGCTGCGAAGTGCAGAGTCTAAGCAATTCTTCCACGGCGTCAGCGACGAATTGGCGACCACGGTCGCTGATGATTACGCGAGGCGGACCGTGACGGAGGATTACGTAGCGTAACAAGAAGGCAGCGACGCAAGTAGCGGTGGAGGAAGATATCGCAGCTGTTTCCGCGTATCTAGTTAGGTGATCGACACAGACGATGACCCAATGGTTGTTGTTCGAAGACCGTGGAAACGGTCCTAACAGGTCGATACCAACTTGCTCGAAAGGTGTAGTAGGCGGCGCTACAGGATGAAGAAGGCCTTGCGGAGTGCCTGTAGGTCGCTTGTGACGCTGGCACTTGTCGCAGCTCGACACGTATTGTTCAGTGGAATGTCGCATCTTAGGCCAGTAAAACCACTCCTGTATTCGATGTAAGGTGCGAATGAATCCAAGACGGCCTGACGTCGGATCATCATGCATGACACGGAGAATGTCACATTGCAGGCTTTGGGGAACAACCAGTAAATACCGCGCGCCACTTGCTGAATAATTTGTCTTGTATAACAGTCCATCGCGAAGGCAAAAGCGACCACTGGCCTTGGGACTGCAGGCATCGGCGAACAGGGGGTCCAAACATAAGTCATTGCGCTGTTCCCGCTGGAAGACGGTGGCGTCAGGAAACGCGTGAGAGACAGCAGCAAAGCAGGTGTCGAGGTTGTCCGCGTTATCCTCTGTTGTCGACAGTGGAAGGCGACAAAGGCAGTCAGCGTCGGCATGACGTCTTCCACTTTTGTACGACACATTGAAATCAAATTCTTGGAGCCGCAAAGCCCAGCGTGCTAGACGACCGGAGGGGTCACGGAGGGTAACAAGCCAACACAAGGAATGATGGTCGGTTACAATTGTGAATGGACGCCCGTAGAGGTAGCAACGAAACTTTTGAACAGCAAAGACAGCCTCTAAGCATTCTTGCTCTGTCACAGTGTAGTTTCGTTCAGCCTTGCTGAGAGAACGGCTCGCATAGGCGGCCACATACTCTTCATTATTATGGCGCTGAACAAGCACTCCTCCGATGCCGATTCCGCTGGCGTCACTGTGCACTTCAGTAGGAGCAGACGGATCGAAGTGACGAAGAATGGGTTCTGAAGTCAGCAGGAACTTGAGCTGAGAGAATGCCGCGTCGCATTCAGGTGTCCACTCGTATGGGCTGTCTTTTCGCAAGAGGCTTGTCAAAGGATAGACAATGTCCGCGAAACAGGGTAACGATGGTCGCTTCTCCTTTTCGCAAAATTCAAACACAGGAGCATGTCTTTCCAATAGCTCAACCAATCTTTGTCGCTTGTGTGACCGTAGGTTCTTACTAACCATGCTCAGAATCTGCGACTCGTAGGAGCAACTGCATTCGTCAACGGCCAAGCGTTTTTGATCTTCGTCGTCAACGGCCGCGATAGAATTTTCGTTGGCATCATCAAAGATGGCGAGCTTCATTCCTCGAGGAAGAATAACAGGCACTGGCGAACAGTTAAGTGCCCACAGAGACGTGACTCGGTTGCTAATCGACACAATACAGCGAGGCACTAAGATGTCTTTCTTAGCACACTGACCGGTGAGAGGTTGAACGATGGCATCAAAGGGAGATACGGCAGAGACGGAAGCGAACACGGCAACTGACCGCATGCACCATGGTGGCACCATCAGTTCATCGGAAACAACCAGTGTGTCTTCCGCGGGTGGCAGCTCGTCACGGAGGGCAGGAACAACTTCACTGCTGACTGAAAGTTCACCGGTGCCACAGTCGACGAAAGCGCCACACTCTTGGAGAAAGTCAATACCGAGAATAACTTCGTGTGTACACCGCTGCAGAACCAGGAATTCAGTTGGGAACACCTTGCCGGCCAACAAGACGTTAACGACGCAAACTCCCAGAGGATGAAGTATTTCTCCACCGACACCACGAAATCTTGTAGATTCGTGCCAAGAAAACATAACTTTGCGGCCAATGCGATCTTTGAAGGAATGACTCATAACAGAAATGGTTGCACCAGTGTCCACTAAAGCCGTTGCACATACTCCATCTATTAACACCTTTATCTTGTTCTTAAGCATCGTAACTGGCGGAGGCATCTGAAGTAAGTCATTTTGTGCGACCTCACCTCCATAGGTCGCGCCGGCTAGTTTCCCGGCGGTGGCGGTGGCGATAGCCGCCGTCGCGGTGAAGGCGAGCGACGCAGTCGGGCGGACGGAGGTGTCAAACTACGGTTAGAAGCGAGAGAACTATTGCGCCGATTCTCTTGTCGTGAGGTTCTCCTGGAATAGGCGGACCAGGGATCGTTGTTGTGACCATTGCCGGCGCGAAGAAACGTTGATGGCGGATCGTATCGGGATGTTTCCCTGCGCCGACGACAGAACCGAGCTATGTGTCCGGTAGCACCACAACAATAACACACAGGAGGTTGGCGATATGCGTTGTACTCCTGAAAAGCATTGTCGCGACGCTGTGGGACAAATGCATGTTCACGCGGCTCCTGCTGTGTAGCGGCCGGCTGACGAGGATAGCTGAAGCGGCGTTCGTACCGCGACTCTGGGTAGTGATTGGACTACGGCCTCGGTGGCGAGCGAGAACTGTAGTTGTAGCCCTCTACGTCCGTTGCAGCGATAGAAACATAATGAGCGGGAGCTAGGATTGGCGCAGCATCATAAGGTGTCGAGTGCACGTGTCGGGTGAGCTCTTCCCGTACTATCTCACGTATTGTAGACGCGAGATCAAGGGACGTGTAGTCGTCACCACTCACAACGGTAGTCACATTCGGTAGCCGACCGAATTTAGGCGTGATACGTCGCATCTTCAGGGTCTCGAATGTACGACAGTGCCGTATGACGTCAGCTACTGTACCAAGGTTCTCTTTGCCGATGAGGAAGTGGTATACATCCTCGGCAATTCCTTTTAAGAGGTGGATGACCTTGTCCTCCTCGGACATGCGAGGGTTGACGTTCTTGCAGAGCTTCCATATAGCCTCACTATACGTCGTGCACGTCTCGCCTGGCACTTGGGCTCTTTGCAACAGCGTTTGTTCAGCCTGCTTCCTCTTCGCGACTGAGTCCCCAAAACACTCCATTATTTCCGACACGAACCGATCCCAGGTCGTGAGGGTGTCCTCATGGTTGTCAAACCACGCAAGTGCCGTGTCCGTTAAGAAAAACACGACGTTGGACAGCTGAGTTGCCGCATCCCAATGGTAATAGTTGCTCACCCGTTTGTAGTGAGTGAGCCACTCATCCACGTCCTCGCCAGACTTGCCTCCAAATGTGCGAGGCTCTATCAGGTGCTGACGCTGCCAGGGACCAGCCGCGGCTGAAGCAGGTACCTAAGGGGCCGCTGTAACTAGGGCAGGGGCTGCAGCTGCAGGAACTGGTACAGTCCGGGTTCCGTCTTCACCGCGAGACATCTCGACCACCAGCGGCAACGGTGGCAGTCCAGCAAGGCGGCGGCTTCGGCGCAGATTAGGTGGTTGCAGAACCGTGTTGCGTGGTTGAGTACCCAGCACCTCCACCACAAAACTGTTACGAATGAAGCATGTTCATTTATAGGTGATGGATGAGAGTCTAGGAAAACAGTCCAGCACCGGTTTCGTTCTGCGCTCCGCACACACCAAAAGATTCGTCGTCCTCCTCCTCTTCCTTTCGCCTCAACCAAGGCGTTACAATATGTCCAACACCACGATCGGCTGGCATTTGCCCTTACAAAGAGTGGTAGCGTATGAAAATCTTTGTAAATATTGGCCCTGTTCCGAACCACGGAGCAAGCATGCAGTCAAGTTTAACAAAATCTTGCTCCACATTTTCTGCCCTTTTTACGCATGTAAAAACCTGCATGCGTTTAGTCACGTTATACTGGTAGATAAAAAAAATCAGACGTTAAGTAGCTCATACTTCTTTTTTGCCTACTCGAAAAAGTGTAGTTGGAAATAAAATGCAAAGTTTGGCTCTTCTGATAGTTCCGCACTTGTTTATGCTCCCGGAAATATGTAGAACATCACGGGCGGGTATCGGCGTTTCGTGATCTAGAGGCTGCTGTGGCAGTGCACGACACAGCGACACGTTGCGGGATGAAAAGGTCGCATTTCGCATCATGAAAATGCAGCCACCACCAGCGCGCGCGCCAACGCGAATGGGCGCGCAGTCGCTCCGACGAGACAGGGCGCGACCATTTATGTTCGAATCTGTCCGCAAGGTGAGCAATCAGCGCTGGCCTCGCGGGCGGCAACTTGAGCTTACCTAGTCTACAATAGGCCAGTTATGCTAACGATAGTGGACCTTTTTTTAAGGTCTCCTTTTACTGCCGTTCTTTTTTTTTTTTTCTATCTCTTCTATAGCTTCTGACTGGGGCGCACTTTTAGGCGTCTCAAAAGGTGATGGTTATCAGCGATACTCCGCGGCCCCATTAATTCAGTAATACCACTCACTGAATCCTAACCTCCGCTCGGGAAAAGACGTGGCAGTATTTTCTCTTTTTTTTTTTTTTTTTTAAGACTGCGAGTCCTCTTCCCCTCCCCGCTTGCAAAACGGAAACAGGTAGACTAGACTTTTTTTAGTGGTTTGAAGCCTATTCTGGCTTCCTCGTTCTCTTGCATGAGTTCAGCGCTAAGTGCCTGTCACCTCTGTAGCACCATTTGTCTGCCTTTTCGCTCTTCTGTTTTCCTTCGAACCGCATCTTTCCAGCAAGAGAGAGAGAGAGAAAGGCAGAGAGAAAGGAAGATACAGTGAGACAAAAAAAGAGAGAACCCTCGCGCTAGCAACTGTGCCAGAAATGTTTCGGCACCTTCCTTCTATTTCTTTTTCCTTGACTCAGAGAGAGAGAGAGAGGCGAAAGCTGAAGGAAAGAAAACATCGACGAGCCTATAGCACCTCAAGCTTCAACTGAGGGAGCTCCCTGTAATCTGAGCTGCTTCCACGCTTTCTTTGGTTTTCTCCTATATAGCTAATAACTAATGTCTCAATGACCTTTCGTTTATGGACCGTAAGTTGTCCGCAACCTAAGTGTCCATATAATTGCTATCGCAATAATATATATGCGTCTTACACTCATAGTAATAACTAGTATGCGTTCTGATACCTTTAAATAGACCCAGGAAAACCAAAAGAGGTATAGTTCATCCGACCTCGTACACGCCACAACCACGTGCAACAGGTTCTCGAGAGTTCTTCTAAAGAAATAAGAAAAAGAAAACCCTACTGTCTTGCGATGCACACAACAACATCTTCCTCGTACGTTACAGTATTGCCCATTGTAGCCTGCGAAATACACGCAGGGACACATCTTTGCACAACGCCGTGAGATCGAATCCAAGTGGCGGTGGTCGGCAAAGTTTTGTTTCAAACGCGTAAGCGCTTATTTGACTACCTTCCGCTCGTTTTGCCGATGTTCGTATGTATATAGCACACCTAATGCGTTGCGACAACTTACGTGTTAGGCCTTTTATAATGAAACATTGATAACCATGCGCTCTTCTATTAGCAGGTTCGCGTTTTTGAGCAATACGTATTAAGCGATTGTATATATACCGGCATTATGTCGCGATTTGGTGTTTAATTATGCAGAACAGAGATTCGCTCGCTGTAGAACTATACTTCATGGGTCACAATAGCGTGCCATATAATATAAGCCAGTTTGCTGGATCTTCAATTGCCTGCCGCGCGCTGTATGCGGTGGCGGTGGTAGGCAAAGTTTTCTTTTTCATCGCCTTATATGGCGAGGGTGAAGCCGTGGTCGCAGGTCCGATATATACCGGCCTCTGCCGCTGCATACCGATGGGGGCGGAATACGAGAAGGCTCATGTACCGATGCACTAAGTGCTCGTAATTCGAAGACCTCCACTACGGCGTCATGGTCTTGCCACGTAAAACCGCACAATTTAATGTTTAGACGGCGGCCCGACTACGACACGATAACGACGACGATTTTACGATGTCGTGACGCAAGTGACGACCCAACGGACAAAGCTAACCCAATTTCGATCAGGTGACTGATGTCGCAGCAAAAGGATAGTGGTTTATTAAGAAAAACACAGTAAGGAGCAGCTCATCTTATCTCAAAAGTGCTTCGACGGCAGCGGTTTATATATATTGTCAAAGAGAGAAAAGACAATTGACGACAAAATAAATGTAAGAGCACTTTAGCAAGACCACCCACGGAAGATGTAAGGAAGAGTTGCTATTTTTTTTGCCGTCCAGAAAAAGAAAAAAAAAAAACAACGTATTTTCGACGCCTATAGTAGTTGACTTGGAGTGCAAAAACTGCTGCCCGTTTTTTGCTGCTTCGACGCTATTGTGGGTTCAGGACGGGGCACCCCTGAATGAACAGGAAAGAGGTACCGCTTAACCGGTTCGCAGCTACGACGCTATTCTCCGCGGGGCCACACTTATACCGCGTGTTGTCGTGGATCTAATCAGCGCACCGATTAGAACCTTGAACTTCGAGATGAGGTGATGCCCCAACAAGTTGCTCACCTTGTTTACAAATGTTCACTGACATCAACCGATCCGCATTCCTCTGCATGTGCTCTCCACGACACACCCAAAGTAACACTTTTATGCTTGGGTTATACGTCTTTATATACGGGGTGTCCCAACTATCATGCAGCAAGATTTAAAAATATGCAAATGCCACGTAGCTGGACAGAACCACGGTAATGCTGTTTGCCGTCGCTTGGAGATACTCAGAGTATGTCTTGCATACCGCCTAATTAAATAATTAGTCATAATTAATTAATCAACTTCTCAAATATTATAATTTGATGAAAAGTGTAAATGAGAAAATTGTAGAGCAACATGAGAAACTACCGATACAGCTTTCTGGATCTGATCAATACGTGCTACATAAAAGTGTTACAATTTTCTCACTGACATTTTTCATCTAATAATAATATTTGAGAAGTTGATTAATTAATTATGACTAATTATCTAATTACGTGGAATGCAAAAAATACTCTGAGTATCTCCAAGCGACGGCAAACAGCATTATCTTTGTTCTGTCCATCTACGTGGTATTTGCGTATTTTTAAATCTTGCTGCATGATTGTTGGGACACCCTGTATATCGAGCACAGTTCCTTTCACCGGCTGCATGTCATTTTTGAGTCGCTTTATTTTTATCTGTTTTTGTCGCAGTAAAGTTTGTTCTTTCTCCTTGAATTTGATTAAGACTCTTCAAGGTGATAATGGGCGTTGATGAAGCAGGAGACAGGTTGTCGGTGACAAACTTGCCATCGCAGTTGCGTCGTTAGAGTTTTCAAAACATAGCAGCACAACCTAGCGCCAAATGCACGTACAAATAATTCCCGCACAAGAAATAGCCCGCTCAAGCGCTTGGCCAAGGAGTTTCTGCCATCATACGTCTATATGATAAATTGCGGTGCTCTGTGCAAGAATGGGGGGAGGGGGGAGGGGGGGGGGGGAGAAGTGAGGACGTCGAACTCAAAGGACGAGATTTTTGCTGTAGCAAGTACGCCAACGGCAGCAATTCGTATCGTTCTTTCCTGAAGGGGGAAGTATTGACGGGAGAGAGAGAAACATGCTTTAATGATATACTGGAGATGTTAGCCTGACTGTTCTGACATGCTACCCCAGGTGCTGGGTGATGATTATGATATATACAGTGATAAACACATAACAGCGCGCACGCACGCATGCACGCACATATATACAGGGTGTTCATTTTTAAGTTTTCCAGAATTTTTAAAAATCGCCCGTGGCAGGTAGCATAATTCTTATAGTTGAGGTGGGTTATTCGAAGAGGCGGACATTAGTAGCACGAGAAATCGAAACACATATTCAACTAATTAACAAAAATTAACTATTAAACTTCTTAGTTAATTAGTTTCACGCGTGGTCTGTCGTTGCAGTGTGCCACTAACCATGCATTCGTGTACGAGTAAACTGTATTGGGTGTTTCTGTGAAGAATACCATTTTTTTTTAACGATCACTTGTTGCAGATAGCACAATTCTAGTCGTTGAGCTGGATTACTCGAAAGGGCAGACATTATTTGCCCGAGAAATCGATATGCCTAATTGACTAACTGCGAACATTACTAATTATTTTTAATTAAATATCTTACGGCACATATTGCAATTTACAAATTGTAGTCGAGGGGTTCGCAAGGCACTTGGAAGAAATTAATTCTGTGGATGACACCATTCTCGAGATATGCGCCATCAAACTTGCAGTAAAAAATGCACTGTTGTTCCATTGACTTTTTTTTTACAAAACGCTGTTTTATGTTTTTGAAGCACAAAAGTAACTCGACCGCTATGCAATGTATTTCTTCGTAATGTTCGGGAATTAGTATCTCGAAACTGGTGTCATCCGCAAAATTATTTCCAAGGGGATCGTCCTTGCGAACCTCCCGGCTACAACTTGTAAATTGCAATATCCGCCGTAAGTAAATTACTTAAAGACTTAGTCTGGGAATTTTTTTTTGATCAATCAATTACGCATTTCGCTTTTTCGTGTACATAATGTCCGCCTAATTGAGTATAATCCAGCTCAAGGGCTATAATTGCGCTATCTGCCACAAGTGCTCCTTTAAAAAAATTGGCAGTCATCGCAAAAACGCCCAGCATATACATTTATGAAACTACACAATTGGAGTGCTTCCTGTGTATTCTGAAATACGTCGCTAATCTCGGAACGCTAAGGACAAGTGAAGTTTTCTGCTACGAGATAGTTGTTCTATGGTCGTCCCACGACTTTGTGGTTCGTTTTTTCCTCGGACCCTCTCCAAACGTCCTGTCTATCTTGTTATTTTCTGTATTGTTACGCGTTCGACGTCACGTGTGCATCTGCGCGCCGTGATGGTCCATTCTCGCTTGTCGCCTCCAGCGTTTTGCCTCGGCATCGCGTTCCCACTCCCTATTGCTTCGTGTTGAGCAGAGCGTTAAACGGCGAACCTAATCACTTATTGGTACCTCGTTCCTCTTTGCACCGCATGCAAACCACTCGCCACAAACGCTCACGCTCGGCAGATAGCTTGCTCGACGGCGCTTCCCATGTGGACCAACAGGAGCCCTCGCCGAACTGCTGTCGCACTGAAACGCCGATGCGCAGTGTAAGGACACCTCTCCGCGTCTACCGGAAAGTGTCATCTATTGTGCGCTCACTCCGCGGCACGGAACATGCCTGCCTCCACTCGCAGTGACCACGCACACACAGGTGTCGTGCCGCGGAGTGAGCGCACAATAGATGCCAGAGAATATATATATATATATATATATATATATAATATATATATATATATATATATATGTGTGTGTGTGTGTGTGTGTGTGTGTGTGGTGTGGGTGTGTGTGTGTGTGTGTGTGTGTGTGTGTGTGTGTGTGTGTGTGGTGTGTGTGTGTGTGTGTGTGTGTGTGTGTGTGTGTGTGTGTGGTGTGTGTGTGTGTGTGTGTGTGTGTGTGTGTGTGTGTGTGTGTGTGTGTGTGTGTGTGTGTGTGTGTGTGTGTGTGTGTGTGTGAACGAGAAGAAAGGGAACTGAGGGGCTGATGAGTGGTGGCGCTGGCTAACACTCCCAGGGTTGGTTCGAGTTGTAAAACATAAATACCCCAGAAAGTGGATGGGAAAACGGCGCCGCGCTAGCTCAATTGGTAAGAGCATCGCACGCGTAATGCGAAGACGTGGGATCGTTCCCCACCTGCGGCCAGTTATCTTTTCATCCCTTTTCATTTCCATTAATGTATCGTTTCTTGAATTCATAGTAAGTACATGTAATTTCCCCTATGCTGTCCTTGGTGTCATTGTTTGTTGGCTTCTTATTATATATATATATATATATATATATTATATATATATATATATATGGCCATCAGAGCCATGGTGGGCAACATCCTTTTTTGGCCGGGACGTGGCGAAGAAATTCCCTGGGGTTAACACTCCCAGGGAGTAAAAACATAAATACCCAAGTTAGGGGACGGATTGATAGCCGTCGCCGCAGCACAACTGGTACTGTAACGCACGCGTAATGCGGAGGTTGTGGGTTCGTCTCCCACCGGCGACACGCTATCTTTTCTTCCACTAACTTTCATTTCACTTATCTTTATTATTCTCATGCATTTCGACCACAGCTAATTTCCCCGATGCTTTCCTTGGCATCGTTGGCTTTTATGTGGTCCTGATTAACAAAAGTGAGCCCCTCGGTTTCCCTTCTTCTTTCTCTTATATGTATATATAGCACAATTCTAACCCTTGAGCTTAAATTACTCGATGAGGCGGCCATTACCTCTACGAGAAATTGAAATTCTTAATTGAATAATTAACGTAATTACACGAATTAACATTTTTAATTCATTGCATTATATGGCAGATATTTCAATCTAACAATTGTAGCTGGTGAGTTTGAAAGCGATATCGACTCTAAACGAATTCTGAGGATGGACCGTGGTTTCGAGATATGCGCCGTCAAACTTGTGGTAAAAATGCATTGTTGTTCCACTACTTTTTTTTTTTTGAAAGAAAACACTGTTTTATGCATTGAAGCACAAGTCAAGTGGGACGCCAATGCATTCGTCGGACCCTTTGAAAATTATCACCTCGAGAATGGTGTAGTTCTGAGATTTCGTTCCGATTGGATACGCCTTGCGAACGCACCTGCTACAACTCGTAAATTTAGATATGTGCTACAAGGTAATTAATTAAAATGTTAATTGGTGTAATTATGGTAATTATTCAAATAATCATGTTGATTTCTCGCTGAAGTAATAGCCGCATCTTCGAATAATTTAGCTAAATGGAGAAAATTGTGCTATCTGCCATAGGCATTGTCTTTTAATTTGGAGCAGCTAAAACAAACCACCTGGTATATATATATATATATATATATATATATATATATATATATATTCAGCACAGGCAAGTTCACACGCAACGGCTATAGCAGCAGCAAAACAGCAGCAGCGCGGTTTTCGGCTAAAGCTTCAGAGTGGACCGTGAATTCTTTCTGCCCATTCAAAGGAAGAAGAGTTCCACGCATCTGACGCGTCGTAATCGTAAAGCTATACTATTGCGCAAACTGATTCTGCTCCTGGGCCTTTATGTGGCCAAATCAAATCAAAAACTCAGTTTCAAAACGAACACAACTTCAACTGATAATGTCCCACACCACCGTGACGTGCGAAGATGCCGTGGTTGTTTTGGGGATCAGCGTAAGTGCATATCAGCTGCGCTCTTTCTCGACGTAAAAGGCGCGTATGACAATGCTGCACATGATGCCATCGACACCCCCCTGGAGACTATTGGAATGGGCGGCCACATGCTTCTTTGGTTATCCGACTACATAACTCGCCGGTCGTTTTTTGTGCAAACAGAAGACGGCCCCACAGCTGAACATTACACGTACTGCGGCGTACCTCAGGGAAGAGTATTAAGTCCGACGTTGTTCAATGTGACACTCATTGGACTAGCTGACGTTTTACCTAAAACAATCTGCATCTCGATATACGCTGATGGCATTTGCCTTTGGACTTCTGCAGTTACTCGCCTTCAGGTGCGCGCGCGCTTGCAGCGGGCAGCAACCTTACATCAACATATTGTCACGGGAAACGGTATAACTGAAAATATATTTACAATATATCTACAGCGAGCTGTAGCACTGCCAAGATGGCGGAAAGACAATCTCTTCAATCGTCGTCTTCTTCACCCAAATGGTCAACGTCATCTTTGTCCCATTGCGCGCAGTCTCGTAACAATATCTTCAAGCACAAGGCTTGACTGTATCAACCGATAAATGTGCATTGATTGCATTCACACTTATACCTATAGTACACCATACCCAGTGTCTATTAATAGACACACTATTGCCTACGGAAAGACTCATCGATTTTTAGGTGTAATAATCCATCGCAATCTTTCCTGGAGCCCTCATTGCACGTGCCTGAAGAAAAAACTGTCGTCGATTGCCCAGGTACTAAGATTCATATGCGGGAAAACATGGGGCATATCTGTACACTCCATGCTCCAGTTGTACAGAGCTCTATTTTTATAGGATATCTACGCTACAACCTTTCAGTGTTGTCCAATACGTGCTATTCAAATGTTCGCTCGTTGGAGAGCTTACAGGGCCAAGCATTGCGCACTTGCTTAGGACTTCCTCGCTGCGCGTCAACACCTGCAACAATTGTCCTCGCCAAAGATCAGCCGATCCAAACATACGTTGCAGTGGATTGTCTCAGGGCGCATATCCGTCATCTTTCCCGCGTCCCCGATCATCACTTGGCGTTCTTGCCTTCGCAGAGACCTCCGTTCCACGTTTTCTAAAGTTATCGTCACCAATTCAGATTGTATTCCATCAGGATACACCCCAGCAGCAAGGTCTTCATTCCCCTTGTGGTGCCTGCAACAGGCTCAGGTACGCCTAAGTATTCTGGGAGTAAAGAAGAAGGGCAATCACCCAAAAATAGCTCTGAAACAGATGACGCTGTTATTAATGAATGAGACCTACGGGGACGTCGAATACACATCTATACCGATGATTCGGTCTCATCTGCCAGCTGTTCAGGTTCCGTTGTCATTCCGGCTACGAAAACCACAATCAACTTTAAACTGTCACACGTGACAACATCAAGGGCGGCAGAGCTGCGTGCTGCTGTAAAATGCCTCCTACAAGAAACGCCTCAGAAATGGGTCATCTTTTGCGATTCTAAGGCAGCACTTCAATGTCTGCATTTTGCCCTTTATCACAGGACTCATGAGCAGCTGGTATATGAGATAAGAGAAGACCACCATCAAGCTATCGCTAAAGGGCATGAAATTATATTTCAGTGGCTACCTGGACATACCAGCATTGCTCGTAATGACCTCGCCGACGAAGCCGCCCGGTCTGCTCATCTGGAAGGCCGACCAGTCCCAATCCCTTTAGCCAGGACCGACGCTGCAGGAAATCTCCATATCGTGGCTAAAGCTATGACACACAAATACTGGTCTTCTCCTAACCTCCCGAAGTGTCATCTTCACAAAATAGACCCATCTTTGAACCTACAAGTGCCATCAAACATTTCCCGCTCTGAGGCTACAGCATTGTGCCGCCTCTGGCTCGGGGTGGCATTTACAAAACCCTACTTGTTCTGCATTGGAATGGGGGATACGCCCCTGTGCGACTCTGACTCTTGTGGAACCAGAGAAACGGTTGAACACGTCTTATGTCTCTGTCCCCAGTACGACGTCGAGCGTGAAACTCTCCGGACGGCATTGAACCGGCTCGACTCTAGACCATTTTCGGAAATGAAGATCCTTGGTCCATGGCCGTATGCGTCGATGGCACAGAAAGCCACGAAAGCGTTGTTACGATACCTCAAGTTGACAAGTCTTGGCGACCGTCTGTAGACTTGGCGGTGCAATTTTTCAAATGTGTGCTTAACTGTTCTCTATCTCCTCTCTCTTTTAATCCCTATACCCCCTTCCCCCAGTGCAGGGTAGCAAACCGGACGTGCGTCTGGTTAACCTGCCTGCCTTTCCCCTCTTCTATTTCTCTCTCTCTCTCTCTCTTGGGGGTCATTCGAAGAAGAGCCAGCTTCTGCGCCAGTAGCCGTGAATGAAATTTACCGGTGGCAAACGCGTTTGTTCCACAAATATGCCAATGCTACAGTATGTAGAATTATGATGTCTGTTTTAGGTGCAGAGTAATGTATTTGTAAACTGCGGGCTTCAATGCTTTTTTTTTCAGTACTTGCCAATTATGAGCAATATTTTGTAAACACTTGATGCCCTGAAACAAAATTCTGCTTTGTATAATCGGTACAACTTAGTTTTCTCTCTTACATTCAACAAACTTTGTTCAAATTTGTTTAGCGGCTGTCTAATGAGAACATTTCTGCGTTTCACATGAATTTGAATAGGGAAACCGGGGGTGGACCCGATCTAAGAATTGTCCTTAACAACATTGTTGCTGATTATACACCTTGGATCCAACCTTAAGCCTTCGACTTCCACCAAGACTTCCCCAAAGAGATGCGACCTTTCTGCGTAGGCTATGGTTGGGCGTCGCGTTCACCAATGCTTACGCGTTCCGCATAGGGATGGCCGACAGTGCAGCATGTGGCAATTGTGTGGACGCGGAAACGATTCGTCATGTTCTTTGTCAGTGCCCACAATACAATGTGCAGAGACAATCGCTTTCCGTCGTGCTGAACCAGTTGGACGACCAGCCTCTATCGGAAGAAAGAATTCTGCAACATCGAAGCGACGCAACATCACATCAGAAGGCCGTGCCAGCGCTCCTGCGCTTCCTGAAATCGACTGGCCTGTGTGAACGTCTGTGATCGGAACGCCTTTTTTGTTACCTATGCCTGTGGTTTTCTTTTTTTTTTTCGTTTTTTTCTCTCTCTCTCTTTGCACCCTTTCCAACCCCTATATCCCCCACCCCAGTGAAGGGTAGCAAACCGGAAACTCGCTTCTGATTAGCCTCTCTGTCTTTCCTCTCTCTCTCTATCTTGCTCTTTCATACTGAAAGCGCGAACCAACATCTTACTATTATTTTCTTTTGTTTCCTTTTGTTTTCTTTCTCCCGGGATAGGGTGAAGAAAATCCGTGTCCCGCGCTTGATAGATTAACACAAAACGCAATTCTTTATGTGTTTTTCTGTCAGTTTCAGGTACATTAATCTGAACCTTTGCTCCTACCCCCCTCTCTCTCTACTTAACATTTTGCTATGCCCTTGTCCTATTGGTCAAGTTGAAAACAGTCGTACTCGACCGTTCAAGGCTTTTGTAGAACTTTTATTGGGGACGAAGACGCGTCACGGTATTCCATCACGACTGGCAACACACACAAAGAGAATTTCGTGCTTGCACGTGGTGATGAGAGCAACGCTCAATGCATTTCGTTAAGCTCGCGAAATCAACGTAACTGTCCCGCAAGCCTTAAAAAAAAACAAAAAAAAAACGTCAGCAGCGATATTAGGTGGACGAACGCAAGTCCTAGGAGATAATCCTCAGGGCTTCCCAGGCACGAAATGAACGATACTGCTGCCTGCATTAAAAGACTGAAGTTGCGAAGATACCACGGACAATATATTGTGCCTTTTTTTTTAGTGCACCGAGACATACCGTCATGCTTTGAGATGGTATCTTAGACTATGTTCGAACACTCGCTCACTCCCGTAGCTTTGAAATCGTTGTTAGATCGCTTAGATGGATTAAAGTGTGTGAGCATCTTTATTGTTGAGGCGAGTCTTCCAAGTCTTCCCTTCCTCTCTCACATCTCTACACACCCGTATCTCGGGTCTCCGGTGTAGTGTAGCGAGCCGTAGGTTATTAAACAGAGCTCGTATAAAACAGAAAGACGCAGCAATCGTCGCATTTTCAGTGAGACGCACAGTTTCTGCCTCTTTATGCTCCATGAGAACTTCGATCCTCCAACTCTCCCTCTACCCCGGTGGACGCGCTTACGTAACTCTCCACGTCGATAGTTCAGTTATATGACACTCCGCCTAAGCACGAGGTCGCGGGTTCTATTATACCATATAACTAGCCGGCGGTGGACGAATCCCTGCGTTGACGCGTGTGACTCGGATGCTCGATGAGAACCGTCAGGAGGAAGAAATTACCCCAATCACTCTGCTACACATCTCTCGTAGCCCACTTGTAGACTTGCGACTGACAGAACGATGAACACTTGTAAATGTGTGTGGTGTGCATACTGTGCACTTTTCTACTCTCCTTCTATACTCATCTTTTAGTCACCTTTACCACTTCCCCTCTAGAGGGCAGCTAACCGGGCTCGGCCTGGATAAGCTATCTGTCTTTCTCTTATCACTTCTCTCTCTCTCTCTCTCACTCACATTGTCTCTCTATCTCGACACAGAGACCCGCTTTTCGAATGACCAATTCTTCAAGCAACCGCCAACTTGCGTTGGCAGAATATGGGCTGCGCTTCGCCATTCATTAAGTCTCGGGACTCCCAACACCGTCTTCCACGGGCAAGGCTCAAAGACAAGGTTTTTTCGTAACGGGCTGACTACGCTGTCAGGAACGCCCGGCCTGTGCTCGCTCGTGTTCAGCGTCTTTCACGATCGGATGTCACGTCCTCTTCAAAGCGCACCGGCGGCTGTCGGAGCAGTTTCGCGCTCCTCAATTGCATCCGGCAAGCGCAGGCGAGCTTGCGGCGGGGCGCGCAGTATCCGAAGCGACAAGCCGCTTGCTTACGGCGCGCGGTTCGTCGAGCCTGCTCCGTTTATTTGAAATATCCTGACCTGTAAACACAGCCCTTTACTGACTCGGTTGAACAAAGGATCGCGGCATTGGTCTGCAATAAAGCACGCCCCGCCAGACAGAGAGTGCGTCAGCCGCAGCTGGCGGCCTACGCACCAGTTTCAGATTTCGCCTGGAAAACAGCTCAGCCGAGTGACTCCGTCGGTGAGGAAGTGCGGCTGCGAAGTGTGCACCTATAGCCTTGTTTCCATCTTGCCGAGCCTTTCTTGGCAGAATCAGCTCACGGGAGTCCGTCCGCGAACCTACTAGCGCTTTATTATACATCTGGCCCGAAGATGACGGCAACCAGATTTCCGCTAGTAGTGGCAACTTTCGTGCAACATTGTTTACAAAGTTGAGCATCTGGTTAAACCGGTGCTGAAGATAAATATTTCTGTCAGTTCGCGTGCCTTCGGTGTACATCTGGACCGGCATTCAGGAAAATCTCTTACGCTAAAATTGTAAGAAAAAATTCCTGCCAATTCTGATGCTGGACAAATCACCAGGAAAGGCGGATGACCAATGGCAAGGAGCACTTACGAATGAAGAGCTTTCCGAATATGGGCCTTAGACAATACTAACGCACGTCTTAAGTGCTTGTAACCACTGAACGCTATTTAGGATTAAAATAAAAAAGAAAGCCTAAAAATTGATTTCGCATTCAGTTTTTGTTTTTAATTCATCATTGGTGGGGTCTAGGGTTTATAATGCCGCAGTGGAAGTCGCCGACTTAAGTTTGAGCACCTGCGTTTCTTCATCATGCACTGAATGCTCAGTAGACTGCGTTATTACATGCCCCTTTTATCGGAACGCGACCATCGTGGCCGGGAATCGAACCGCGACCTCGAGCTCAGCAGGGGAAGTCAATGAGCCACTGCGGCGCGGGCGCAGGCTTCGTTTTACTTTGGTAGCTCGAGGTTAATGCGCGTCGGGTCAACACGTGTTGGAACAAGGTTAAGACGGGTCATTGTTAAGTATACCTGGTGTTTCGTTTATAGTCGTCGTCCACAGCCTCATTCAACAGATTTCCAACACCCTCCAGTAGATTATAAGTGATTCCAGTGGTCGGAGCAGCCATTTATCAGACTCGGACTTCGCGTCGTACCACGCGTATCCTCTCACTTAAATGGGCAGCGAAGATGGATGCTCTTGCATGTGAACGGCTGGCCGCAGTTAGCGATAAGTCGCGACTTCGCTTCGCAGCTGAGCAAGTAGCTGGCAAATAGCGGGAGAGAGAGAAAGAAAAGAGAGGAAGGCAGGGATGTAAACCAGACGAACTTCCTGTTTGCTACCCTACACTGGGGGTAAGGGAAAGGGTGAATAGAAAGTTGAAAATATTTTTAAGTAACGAAGTGGCCTGAAAAGCTTGCTAAGCAGAGCGGTAGATTCAAGAGGGGTTGCCTGCTGATCTGGCAGCCAATGTTCAAACCAAGTTGTCTCCGGCCTTCGAAATAGCTAGTCACGTAAATGTGTGCGACTGCGCACGAAACAATGCACAATCAACAGGAAGTGCCTCGACAACAGATGAAATGTAGAGAAAAGCAGCTTGGTCAGCAGATTTGACATCTGTTGTTTGGATTTCAGCAGTAAAATGTACACTGAAACTAGTTGAATGCAGCTATAGGTGCAATTCAAATCCAACTAGCAGTTATATTACGGCAGAACCGAAGTAACACTCAAAATGTAGAAGAAAAAAATAAAGAAAGAATAACGTGATTGATTTTCGCCAAATCGACGGCCCAATTCACAAAGCTGGTCGTTGGTTGAACATGCTGCTCATTGGTCAACCTTCTTCGTTATATATGTTCGCTAACGTGACTGGCAGGCGCCTGTGCCTACGAACCGTTGCAGCGTATACGCATGCACTGCTTTGTGCATGAACCGGTTCTGTTGCCACGAAAATGAACGAGCAAGATCTTCCTGAACCTCTTGGAACAAGTTGTGACAGCACACAGCTAGACCAGTGACGAAGAGTGGGTCGGACGACCTTCAATCACTACGGCGGTCATTAATATCCCCGACGTTCCACTGTAAAGGCGCACGCAGCGACATCAATTACGAATAAGCATTACGTGCCAATGGCCACGGCATCACATCGGAGTGCGAGCTTGCATGCTACCTCTTATTTTCTGCGCGTTCAGTAAGAGACTGACGAAGCGACGAAAGAAACAGAGACAAAGAAACAAGAGACGGAAAACGAGAGAGGCGCATTAGCGCAGAAAATATACGACGGCGGCCACGATAGGGCGTCGATAGCGCGGCCGTGTCGCGCGAGCTGTGTCCCCGTGCGAAACATTCGTTTCCCGCCTTGTCGGGGGGAGCCTGCAATAATGGCGTCGCCGCTGTAGCTACTGTCCCGCCGGACAAGAGTCATCGTCGCGGCCCGTGCCTCCACTTGCGATGTGATTCACTTTGGGGTCGTGTGTGTGTGTGTACCTACTCGGCGCGTAATCACCGAACACGCGCGATGCTGTAGCCTGGGCAACGGTTGAACGCCGGCGCTGCAACTCTAACCTGAGTCAGGCGGCGACCTCTCGAGTGTAGAGTCACCCCACGGCCACTTGATTCACCCCCGGCATGGGCATAGGCGTTCGCGCTTCCAGAGAATGACAGCAGCACGGCATGAACGGGAGCACGGAGGGTTCGCACATGGTTCGCATAGGCCTCGAGGCGACTGGGGCACGGACACCAGAAGTGTGTCCGTGTTTGCACGCCTGTCTTTCAGTAACGTCCCACAACCCACATGAGCGACACGGTTTTTTTTTTTTTTTCGTGACCGAAAGCCCGTTCCAAATTGGCTATGGGAATCTCTGTCCCTAGTCTCATTTCCCTACCCCAATTCCTGGTTATCAGTGGTCAGCGCTGCATCTCCGTGTTGTCTGTACGTCTTTCGTCCGTGTTCTTTTCTCGCGTTATTTAGTCCCTAATTATTGCATTTTGCCAACTCACCCATGCACTTTGCTATTTTGATTGAAAAAAAAAAATGTGGTGTCTGAAGTCCCAGCTGCACAGTATGTGACGAGGGACGCCTTAGAGTGGAGTGCGAGGATTAAATTCGATCGCCTGGTGGATGCACGCCATTGTTTGTCGGCGGGAGTTCATATATTTCGCGTGCGCGCGAGCTTCGAAAATCCGCGCATATAGCCAACGCCGTCGCGCATTTCGCTCCCTGATGCCTCGGGAATGTTATCATCCCGAGCTCACACTGGATGCGAGAGATGGAAATTCAAGAAGGTGAGCAACACGAGAACAAGGTGAGAGCAGGAGCCAACGTTTCGATGAATGTACTTGTCTTCTTCAAGGTGACATATGCTCTCCTCGGCACAGTACATATAGGTAGGGTTCTTCTAAAGGGGAGAGAAGGTAAGGCGGGTGGGTGAGGTAACGAGCGAGAGTGTGTTGGCGGTGAGGGTGTAGAATTGAAAAGAAACATAATGCGCTACTGATAGTCGGTAGAGGAATTTGAGGCAGCGCCGTGTGTTGGCCGGTTGACGTGTCA
The DNA here is from genome assembly GCF_013339745.2 of Dermacentor silvarum. Taxonomy (NCBI): domain Eukaryota; kingdom Metazoa; phylum Arthropoda; class Arachnida; order Ixodida; family Ixodidae; genus Dermacentor; species Dermacentor silvarum. The sequence continues at coordinate 225,411,976 of NC_051154.1, read as the reverse complement.
TTGTAATTTCCTCTTTTCGTGGAAGGGGCTTGGAAGACGGGGGGGGGGGGGGGGGGGCGGTATCTTTTTCGCTAATACACGGCGCTGCCTCAAATTCCTTCACCGACTATCAGTAGCGCATTATTTTTCTTTTCAATTCTACACCCTCGCCGCCAACACACTCTCGCTCGTTACCTCACCCACCCGCCTTACCTTCTCTCCCCTTTAGAAGAACCCTACCTATACGTATACTGTGCCGAGGAGAGCATATGTCACCTTGAAGAAGACAAGTCCACTTGTCGAAATGTTGGCTCCTGCTCTCACCTTGTTCTCGTGTTGCTCATTGTGCTCACAATGTAGCACAACAACTCCCATTCTTCGCACAATATCACAAGGCCCTCGTAGTTAGCTAAACATGCGTTCAAGGGTAGCCGCGCAGCCAGAGGTTCCAAATCTGTCAAGTTTCGTGCGTATATACTAGGCTGCCGAGCTTTGTACTCCCCATCATCGCTGCGTACAGCAGCGGAAATCCCACAGTGGCAATGTTTGTTGCCACCAAGGAAATTGTGAAGGAACTGAACTTCCTTTAAGCAGGCACTGAAGAGGGGTCCTCCAGTTTAGTCTGGTGAAGTACTATTTCAAAACTGTATTGTCATTCATATGGTGGGGAATAGTTTATTATTGGCGAGAATAAAAGCCCAAGTTCTTTTCCTTGAATTTCGCGGCGAAATCCGTGCGCCCGTACGTGAGTGTGACGTCACGGATTTCAAAGTATTTTTTGGTACGTGGATAATTTTTGCTCGGGCAAATTTCTCCAAACTTGATAGGCTGAGTCTTCGGTTCTTTTAGAATGAGATGTAGTGGTTTATTTTGTTTATTTGTTTACCGGCAAATAATTAAGTAGACCTGAGTTGACGCTGTCGAAATCCATGGCGTCACGTCGAGCTGGTGCCGGAATTGTTAATGCGGTGTCTTTCGCTCTTGCGTCCTTGCCGGTTCACTAATCTTGCTATCACGGTAAGTCTCCCTTTAACCAAATTGGGACGACGACCGTTTACTGCATTTTGTTTAAACTGACGGTTACTGGCACCTGGAATCTTAATAAAAAAACAGCTTCGTTTAAGCTTAGGATCAGTGCCCGTATTCGTAAAAACATATTATGCTAGAATTGCTCGTAAGTGAAAACTTGAGCTAATCCTGATGGTGGACATATGATTAGAAGAAGGCGGTTGACCAATGACAAAGCGAACTTACCAAAGAACAGCTTTGGGAATTCGGCCCCAGAGGCCTAAAAATATAAACTAAGAATTATCATTCCTTGTCAATGTAGCGACATTTGAGTTCTCCCCTGAACTTTCGTTTAATTAGTTTTATGACTGTTTTATTCGTTCAGCTAAGAAGAACCCCACATGTCCAAAGGAAATAAAATAAAATAAAACGGACTAGTTTTGAATATCATTTCTTCAGAAGTCACTCCACCGAAACACATTGGTCGTCACGATTACTTTCTACTTAATGTTTCAATATAGCGTCTTCCGTGTCACTAAGTATTCCCTACGCCTGTCGTGTCGTGGTAAGTTTTATCTAGGTTAAACGTGAAGTTAATCTTCAATTTGCTCCCCTCTTATCGTCTTGGTACCGCTGCAGCATAGTTCTTGAGCGGCTGATGATAAATGATGGGGTTTTGTAACCAGTGCTGCCATAGACTGTGATAAAAATGCATGGACAGTTCTTCCAAAGCAGGGTGTTTTAAATTCGTATCAGGCATCGGTTAGCCTACGATTTATTATGGAATTGAAGTTTAAGGCATGGGTTTCGGGAAAAAAAAAAAGCGAATTTCGGCGCAGCTTATGCCTGCAGCCAGTAAAACATACAACACGGCTTTAGTCTCATGTGTATACGAGTGCAGGTCGTGCATCAGGACGCGGATTCTCAAAGGTCGTCTGACGTATGTGCAGTCTACCGTCGCCGCGCTTATCGCCTCGTTACCTCGTTGATAGCTGTCGTGAGCGGCGGGCGCCGAAGTGCTGATAAAAGAAAAAATTATGGAGTTCTACGTGCCAAAACCACCATATGATTATGAGGCACGCCGTAGTGGGGGACTCCGGAAATTTGGACCACCTGGGGTTCTTTAACGTGCACCTAAATCTAAGTACACGGGTGTTTTCGCATTTCGCCCCCATCGAAATGCGGCCGCCGTGGCCGGGATTCGATCCCGCGACCTCGTGCTTAGCAGCCCAACACCATAGCCACTATAAGCAACCACGGCGGGTAGTGATGATAAAAAAATGTCATAAGAGAAGTTTTGTGAATCCAGTCACAGAATTCAACATTGCGGGAACCCATGTGCATGCGGCTGAAATATTAAACTTTTTGCGGAGAACTTTTGGGTACGGCAGTACCTAACTCTCCCTGGGCTGCTCGTTCGGCACACATGTCCTGTGCCCGTACTCGCAAAACTCGCTCTTACGTGTCATCCGTGATTGGCCATCTTCACTCTGATCATCTCATTATCACACCCATCCCTATAACCGTTGCCCAAACGTGGGCCAATGAGGAAACGCTGTTCTGGTGTGCTCTCTTGCAAATCGGAGCTGTGGAGAGATTTAGGTAGGGGTACCTCGACTACTTCATTTCTCTACGTTCGACAGCAAGAAACAAAGAAATAAATTCGTAATATAAACGTCACGAACGAATAAAAAAGAATAATAACGCGAATAAATGAATGAAAGTGAATAATGAAATTTTGAAAACTGGTTCGTAGAAACAAGTGGTATATTAAATTATCCAGGGCCCTCTGACGCTTGCCAGTATTCTTTTTCTATGATTTAGAAGGATTGACCTTGACTTAACATTATTTACCTTGACCTAACATTTTTTAAAAAATGTGTCAAAAACGTCATGTCTCTACTACTTTTACATTACCACCTCCTGTTTTCCAAGGGCACCCGCGATAACAGCGCTTATTTCCTCAAGGTTGCTGACTTATGACAGGTGACCTACACGGAAGCAAGGTGATGAGTCAGCACATGATCCAACAGAATGGCGCCGATTTTGTCACGAGTGGATACTGAACGTCGCGTGCGAATTCCCGACGTTTGTATCACTGGTCTCTTGCTTCGAATGGGCAATTAAAGTTAAAATTAGAACTTGCAGTATTTGAGGAAGAAACTGCTTCGAATCGCTACGCGGTAAGCAATAGCCTGCAACCAACGCTGAATCATATGCGTATAAATGCCAGAACGGACGAATCACACAGTCTAATTTTTCCTGGATATCAGCACGATGTCTCATCAAAAACAAACGGACGCGTATTCTGTAAGAAGTTGTCTCGTAAGTGGTATGTATATTGCTCAAAAAGTTTCTATTTGCCCTGCTCGATCCCTGGGTCGGACTAGTGTAAGGATTCCTTTGCCCGATTCGCTTAAGCATTCCATTAGAGGGCGATTGCAGTGGCTGCGACAGTTTTTTTTTTCTTACTTTTAAACTTTTGCGGTTAGGTTATAAATCATAATTGTCCACTTCAAACATTGGAATAAATACGGTTTACACAATTGCATTATCAACTTTTGCTGCAGTTAGAGAGTTGTAAATGTGGTACTTCATTTTTTTTCTATTTGCCAATTTGCGACCATTGTAGCAAAAATAAACGAGGTGCTAAATGAAAATGCCTCTTTAAACAGTCGGTCAAGTTAACTTAACAGCTTGAATGCAACCAATCTCATTCTAATCAGTCCAGCGGATGTCTACTCTGGCGAATTGTGCGTTCCACGTGTATAAGGAAGTGGGGCTGGTATATTGCCTAAATGAAGTTGCCGATTAATAAAAATTACTCACCGGCGGACTATTCAGCCACGACGATAGGGTTAGGAGATTACGAAGCGAAGATGAGTCACGAGCGAAGTCACAATCATATAAGTTCTCAGTATACGGGACAGCCGTGAAGTTTACAAAATATAGCTTCTATTCCATTTCAACCTGTGCATCACGGGTGGATGGATGGATGCTATGAGCGTCCCCGTTGAAACGGGGTGGTGGGTTGCGCCGCCAAGCTCTTGTTTTTATTTGGCCTAATGTACTATACCTATCTTTTTGAGAAAACACACAGATACAAAGAATTCCCAGCATCAAACTTTTTGAACCATTACTGTGAACTCTGTTTTTGTGAGCAAGCCACAGCGCACCACCTCCTATTGACGTGTCCTGGCCTATCCGCAATTCGATACACCTGCCTTGCTGGGCTACAGAGCTCAGTCGTTAACTTAAACGACGGGATCCTTCCAAGAGGGATCCCCTGTCCACCGGAAAGCCATCTACGACAGCTTGCTCTAGTAGGTGAGGAGGAGAAAGCAATCAAGTTACTCGTGTATTAAGAAATGCATCTTAACTTGAAGCCCATGCTTGACTTGATCGAAATGCATGACGCCTGGCGTGGACGTGCCCAAGACACCCATTGCGTTTCTCTCGGCGCGTTCACGACAGGCGTCATTTAGATCAAGTCAAGCATGGGCTTCAAGTTAACATGCCATTTCTGAATACGAGGGTAAATCTAGGCATCCCAAGGTAAGCACCTCAGGGATTGCCTTTTATTAATTTTTTTTAAATAAACGTTTCTGTCTCGCTCTCTGCCTTCGTGTACGTCAACAAAAAATCATGGGCCCGTATTCACAAAATTTATTTTACGCAAGAGCGTTTGCAAAGTGGGAGCTTTCAGGCACCCGGCAATTATGTCAATTATGATAGCGATTGGCGTGACAAAGGGAGTATAGCCGTGACGAGTGTCAGCCGTGAACACCACGTATACGGAACAGAGGTTTTCCGAATTCCCTCAGCGTGGGGTAGCCAACCGGACTCTTGACTGGTTAGCATCCCTGACTTCCTTATATTCCTCTTTCTATCTCTCTCTGAATACGGAGGAGGAAACAACTTTATTTCGTTAATTTGCCTTAGTGAGGGGTGGCTACCAGGCGATGGCTTACAGCCAAATCCTCGGCTCCTTTGATGGACCGAAGTTGAACCTCCAGGTTCGGGTTCATGAGTATCGCTTCCCACGCGCACGTTTGGCGGCGCCGCAGGCAAATAATGCGGATAGCCACCACTTGAGTAAATTGCCTGAATTTTGATTCCCAGAATACAGCACCAACAAGGATGCTATACCAAGCTATTATGCAGCCTGGTATTCAGGTTTTCTTACAGCGCGAAAACATTCAAGACGACATCCGCAAAGTCATGAAGAGCGCTCTCGCGCACACCGCAGCTCATTATAAAATGTCCCAATCAGGTCTTGAACACTATTTCATTATTTGAGATCACGCTGAAGCCGAGATTTCTTTCTGAACAGGTTCGACTCTGTCAAGCTTAACCACAGATTGTGCGGAACGAGAGAACCTTCAGAAGTAAAGCATAATTGCTGATACACGTGTAAGATGTCGGCGAAAGCACATGTCACAAGTTTTCGTGCTTTGAGCCTGTGAGCCTGCGCGTAGCACGGTGCGTATAGATAACGACGGCAAGAGCAGAGCTGAGCTGATCTCAGTGTTTACACGTATAGGGAGTGCAGTCGTACGTGTTATGAGTCCCATAAAGGCGGCCCCGTGTTTCGTCAAGGTTTCCGGTCGGAGGTCTCACCGTCGAGAAAGGCGCTTCAGTGTGGTGAAAGACTGATAACGAAGCTGCGAATTAAACGCATCAGCCACAGTACTACGCCCGCGTAAGCTTGTTGTTCCACGACGACGATAAGATGATGGCGCACCGATAAAAGGCAGCCAGAAAGAGGCGCGTTTCTCTCGAATCCAAGTGCTTGCTTTCTCTCTGATTCAGCTCGTCCGGCTGGAAGGCAGGCCAACTCAGGAACTGTCTCGAGACAGCAGCTCCATTACGAGTGGAAGATATCGCGGTCCTAATCGCGAGCCGCACTATAGCTGCGTAGTGAGAGCGTTCATCTCTTGCAGACGTCTTAGTCAGATTTCCGGAAGGTCGTCGTAGCTGGCATTGTATGCTAAGTGTTCTCGAGTAAAGGATGACGGGGAAAGACCACCTGCTGCCGATTGAAACAATCACTTCCTTTAATCGGGTCGTATACTTGTTCCGACCACGACGGCGTAGTCTTTTCACGGAGCACCACGCGGGGTGTCGGTGACGATTACATTTAGTCTCCTTCCTTGTTTCAACTGCAGAAAGTGTGACTAGTTGTACCTGGAACAGGTGCATCGAAGGAGAATAGCAAATATTTCCCTCAGCGCGCTAATAGTTCGGCAGCCCATGGACCTGACACACCGGCTTCACGTTGGGGAGAGCACAACGAAATAAAATAATTATAATGAAGCGGCCTGACGAAAGCAACCAGGCGAGGCACAATTATCGAAAGAAAGAGAGGATCGATTGTTCACCCTAATACCAACGATATGATCAAAGTAAACGCTTAGGTATGTCTAATGACACTGTGACACTGGAAATGCCACGTTGACCCCAACAATGGTGCAATTTCTAGCGCTTGAATGAGTCACCAAAGGGCTTGCACTGCACTTTTTTTTTTTTCACGCCGTTCGCTCGCAGGCGACCTGATATGCGTCACCATCATTATCCCCACCATCGTATTTGCCTCGTTACCACTTAACTTGGTGACGAACTTGTCACATCGTTTCTCTTCGTTCCCCTGAAACCGTAATGTGCGTAGCGTTCGAAAAGATGTGACGGACCAAGCGGATACGTATGGTATATCTTAACGTTTAAGCATGGTCTCACCGGTATATTCCTCCTGTGAACCCTTGTGCATAATTTATAATGCACCTTCCATTCAATCTTCCTCAAAATTAACTAAGAAGCGGTTACGTAACGTATTTACCGCCGGATGTGACGGTATATTCATGCGGATCTGTATGAAGGAAGTTTAGGCATATTCTTGCCACCTGATTTCGAGAAAATTGGCACTAATTTCACAAAGGCCGCTGTGTCGTCACAGACGATGAAAAGCAGCCATGAAGTGCGTTTCGAATGTCACGAAATCACATGAAAATCCGGGATGTAGCGTCAACATGGGAACCCACCACACGACGTTGAATCTTTATAGCTCTGTGTTTATGCGAAGAAAAGGAGTTTTTACCCTTTCAAACATGAAAAGATTGTTTCTTTGTTCATGTACGCGGAGGTGCTGCTTCTGGCATCTTATACAGTGACATTTAAACGACAAAAAAAATGGATTTTCACGTTCGGAGCAAACCAGTCAGTAATAATAATCAGCTTGAAAAGTCATAATGTCCCTGAGCTTTCTTCTGTTTTCGGAATAATAAAAGAAATTAAGTTAAAAGAGGGGGAAATATTCCACGAGATATGCTCTACCTTACAGTCGCTTAAAGCCGTATTTGCCTGTATCTATAGAATAACCCTACTGCTCGGGTGGTCTATAGCCTAGCAGGTGCAGAGGCCGGAGAATTCATGAAGAATATAAAAACCGTTCTGATGCCTCTCCCTACTTCCCAGCAACCTTTGATTTTCTGCTGTGATTCTAAGATAGTTGAAAGATGACTGCATGCGATTACATTTTTATGCTGCATTCTCTCAAGTTGAAGAATGTCATAAGTTACCCGTACGCATAATTACGCAGTCTGCTTCCGTCATCGGCCAGAAGCTGTGTAGTGACGAAATTGTAGTGCAAGTGCTGGTGCAAATGAAGCGTGTATTGCTGAGCACCTACATATGTTTTACAGCGAACGGGAGTTGTGAGCTATAACTAACTCAAACGCCAACTCAGTAAAGACCCTTCAGTTGGGCAATATATATATATATATATATATATATATATATATATATTATACCTTCGATAAATAATGGCTTCAGATATTGAGGTAATACGTGATAGTTTGTTTCACACTCATTGGACCTGCAAATGCGAAATATACATATGCCAGCCTGCACCTTACATACAAGACATTTATTTCACAGCGTGAGAGGGCACACAACATTGAGAGCCAAAAGCGGGCGCCTGCGTCCTTGCACTCATGAATAAAATATGAACCACATGGAATATTACCATCACTCTAGAAGGTCGCCATGCAGGGTAGTTCAATTGCTTATCCAGACATTTCTACGTCGTCAATTAATTCCAGTTCCGGCTTTTTACAAGGTCTTTATTTAAATAATTCCGACGCTTTAACAGTGCACCTAAATCTAAGCGTTTCCGCATTTCGCCCACATCGAAATGCGGCCGCCGCGGCCGGGATGGAACCCATGACATCGAGCTCAGAAGTGCCCCGCCATAGCCAATGGGCTAGCGCGGCGGGTTTCAATCTATCAAGAAATCAGTGATCGTCCCGTTACCTTATTGGTCACAGTTAAGTTCGCTGACCAAATCAGCCTTGCATGCACTGAACGCAACCGCGTTAAAGCCCGGGGGCCACGTGCATGCATGACACTGACACTGCATGACTCGCACAGGTTGTTTATTCTTTCGCAGACTACGCTAGTTTTTGTTCTTAGAACAGCGCTGCTCTTCGAGACAGGGATGGCACACTTCCACTGCGGCGCCCAACATATATGGACACCTTACGGACACTGAGCGTATGTAATGAGAGGCCAAGCAGCCGCCTCACCGCGCGCATGTCGCTCAGCGGCGTATATATAGGCGCGTTCTTGTGGGCTAACACAAACACAGGCACTGCCGGCGGCGGCGGCAATCCCGTTGCGGAGTGAGAGATACACAGTTTACGCCGTCGAACATACCTATGTAACGGGAGACCTGGCAGCAACGTCCCTCGCGCGAGTATGATTATGCAGCATGTCCGGGGTTAGGGGCCCGCGAAGCGGTTTAAGTGTTCGCGGTTCATGCCATCGCAACGGACCATGGCTGCACCGAGGTGTGTAAGCTTCGAGCAAGAGGGTCATGTGGAGTTCATTTAAGTGTTGGGCTATGTGTTCCAAAAACCTGACTTTGGGGGTGGTCACAGTATGGATTGTTGGCTGTCCCACCTGCTTTGAAAATACATGTCATGTACATGAACTGATTGGTAGAAATTGAGGGAGGAGAGGTAAAATGAGGGTACCGCCCCAATTCGCAAGGGCATTTAAAAGAGTGGGTAGACATGAGAGAAAGTAGGGGAAGCGAGCGATCTGATAATCGGCCGCCGCTAGTCAATGTATCCTGCTTTGTTCCAATAAAGCTATGCATTCCTAAGTTGGCCTCCCTGGGTGCAAAGGGTCGCCGGACGGCGACGAAAACGCTTTGAAGAATCGTCTGCCTGGAATTCGCTAAAAAGAAGAAATTTAACTGTCACTATATCGTGAGTGGTGGCACGCCCCAAAGCCGCCAAATGAGGAACTGCTCTATAATACAAGAGAATTTTTGTGTCTCTGTTGAATTGCAGTTCCATATTTTAAAGAAAATAATAAAATAAAGCGTGTGGCAGCTAATGCAGTTCCCTCATCTGGTGGATAACACGAATAGGTGAATATTACTTGCATGATAAATCGAGATGTCGAAAGTGACTTGCTTCAATAGCCTTAATGATGTGCTTAAATAAAAGCCACATTTCGTCTATAACTATTCAGACACTATATGCAGAGAATTATGTTCTGTCTTGTTTCATTTTTCTGCATTTAATTATCGTTAGTGCCAGTTTCATTTCCTCGTATCTGGTATATAGCTTGAGCTGTTTCATATCAAGCGCACATTTGTATTGTTTTGCGTAAGCTAGGCTTTACTTGGTGATGCCTTTGGGGAATTTCGTGCCCTAATGCATAAGCTTTGCTAAACCTCTGTTTATTTGTTCTTGGTCTTGTTTTGTAGCTGCACCATGGCTATTAAGAAAATTGAGTTTCTTTCACCTCACGTTATAATTATTCAGTCATTTAACAATTTGTTGTAGTGGAGAGGCCTGCCGCATATTATTTCGAACATGTTTCATTTTGTCTGAATGAATGCATATAGTTCACTGAGAAGTTCGCAGCCCAGCCAGTTCGGCAACAAGGCCTTATGGCTTCAATGGCGGCCAATGTACAGCTCATTACAGTTCTAATGCGACGCAGGCCAAAATGTCTTGAAATCGTGCAAAAAAGACTGCAAGTTTGGTGCTGAGATTGGGGTATGCGTAGCGCATGCCAAGCATTCGGGAATCAAGCACGCATATGAATCGAGACATCTGTGACTAACGTTGTTGCGTTACCGGTGGACATAATTTTAATTAAAACATAATTGATGAGTGATTCGTAGGGAAAGCGTCGCCGACCGAGCTTCATAACTCGCGACGGTAACGAGCGGTGATCGCAAGAGGTTACTTGTGACGTCAACGGCACGACGCCGTATATAGTAGTGAAAAAAAAAGGGACCGAAAGCTAGTAGTTGTGAATAAGAAGGCTGCCGTGGGAGTGACTGCGGAGCTATCTTTACGAGCGCGTTGATTGACTGCAGCGATCTTACGTCCCAAAGAGCCACACCTGCATAATGAGAATCGCTGATCATAGTGAGTGGCACCTGGTTCACTTTGACCGCCCCAGCGTATGTGTACCAGCGCAAAGTGAATGATAGCCCCCAGGTACGAAAGGGCGGCACTATACGAGCGGGACCAACGCCCAAAGACAAAAGAACTCCCGCAGACGGGGACCAGGCCGCGCGCGCCGCTCCTTCTTGTTCTCGGTCATCATCCGCGGCACGACACGGCCCGAACGACTCACTCGACCGACGCCGGCCGCTCGCGCTTTAAGAGCGGAAACATAAAAAGAGAGCAGTGGGAGGGAGGCGCGAGCGCCGTATTAGAGAGGGCACCCATCTGTACGGGCTGGGGAGAAAAGAAGTAAGAGACAAAGCAAAAGTTCAAGGCCGCACTTATTGGCGAAGAGAGCCTTTTGCAGGGTGTTTGTTCGTGTTTCCCAGGGCAACGCGGCGTTGTAGGGCCGCCTCGAGGCAGCGGTATAAAGGGGCGCGGGTGGGCGACCATCGATTCGGCCGGCCAGCCAGCAGCGAGCACCATTGCCAACTCGGCGCGGCCCCAGATTATGCTGCTCTTCTTCTTTCAGAGCAGCACTTTGCCAAGAAACCCGCCCGCCACATGCACAGCGATGGCTTCCGCTCGTGCGCGCGCTGCGAAGCCGATCGATGGGGCAGCAGTGAGACGCGCTGCGGACACTGCGCGTTGCGATGGGGGGATCGGGCTCAAGTTCCGAGATAGAGGGAAAGCGGGAGCGAGTGACATGGGGCCAAGTGAACATGCGGGGTGAGTAAGAAGGCGGACAAAAAAGAAAACAAGAGTATCGCGTTGCAGCGGAAGCTCGGCACGACAATTGGATTGACCCATCCTCTCTCTCTCTCTATTTCTCGCCGCTGCTTCTCGGAGAGTCAATCCAAGCGCTTGCGCGCGACACCCGAAAGAACAAGCGACGACAACGCGGGCAATAAATCGTAAATCGAGCGCGCGACATTGCGTCAGCGCATACACGTCATTCCCTCCGACGCAGGGCCCATGTAGAGCTTTGCGCCCGAGATGGACGCGTGCATGGATTTTTCCTGAAGACAGAGATAACAATTTTTTTTTTAATACTGGGTTAGAGAAGAGGCCGCTTCCAGTATTAGATATTTGCGACGTAGCGCGTAATTTCCACAATAAAGTGACGCGTGCATGCATCGCAGAGAGACGCATATGTTTCGCATTATCAGCTGCGCTGGCTTTAAGGTGGTTATAATTTGTTTGCCAACTTTCGCTTCGCTACATAAAGCCTGCGAAAATCGTATCCCACGTTCTTTCTCACATTTCATTTGTTCCTTCTTTATTTTTGCAGGTTTATGTTTTAGGTATAGGTTCAGAAAGTAACTATAGGGCACCCTGTGTACAATGTGCCTTAAAATCAGTGCCTATTAAACGAGCGATGTTTTTTTTTATTTTCTATTTAGTAGGTATAGTATTTTTTTTTTTTTATCAGCTGGGTCTGTGCGTGGCCCAAACTCGATATGCTGAGGTTCGGTGTCCGAATAAAACCAAAGACGTGCTCAGTGTCCATGGTGATCGGTTGCTGAGCACAAAGTCAAATGATGGAATCGCGGCCTTGAGTCCCCATTTTGACGTGGTCGTAATGCAAAAACGATCGCCGATTTGCACATAGGCGAAGTTAAAAATTATCGAGTGCTCAAAGTTAATCAGGAGCGTTCCTTTGCGTGTCTAACAGCCCGCAGTGCAGCTTTGGAATATTAAACCCCACCAACTAAGTGATCCTATACCGGTCACGTGTTGTATTCACTTCAGTTCTGCAGCCTTCCCTGAGAAATATAACAATGAAAATGGCGCGCATCTACATGCAAATCACGTCAATGTCCCTAAGCTTCCTTGGCTTCGGTGAACGTGTTCGCTTCTTTGCTAGTATACTTCGCCAATTAAATATATCCCCTTCTCCCACGCCTCTCGAATTCAACGTCGGTTTGTCACTCAGAGCACGACCACAAGCGACATTATCCTCAGCGAAAAGGATGGCGGCTTAGGGTGGTTGATTGATAAGACAAAACTTAAAACAAACAGTGCAAGACAGCGAAGACAGTGAGAGACCGGCTGTGACTCACAATCATTCAGATTGATTTAAGAGCGCAGAGCAGAGTAAGAAAGGTGACAAAAAAAAAGCGATCAAAGCAACAAAATAAAACCAGGTACAATGCACTTTAACGCCACAGGAAGCTAAGGGGTGTGCCGTTCTTCCCACATTACGTGCCTCATTTTGATGGAAAGGCCATCTTTTCTCAAAGCAACGCTATCGAAGTGGCACTGACACAAGAATTCTCGGCCCCGTGCGCATGAAAACGTCACTTACCGAACAGGTGACCTGTTCGGATCACTCGAGCAGATGAAGCAGTGAACAGACGAAAGGCTACTGGGCGCCGAGGGAACTACGCACCAAGTTAGCGTGCTCACGCGGGAGGTCGTTGTTATACAGCAGTCATAGTCTTCCGCTTGCGTGTCGTGGGGTACCTCATGTCGAGTTACTGTTAACACGTACGCCAGTATATCTTTCAGGGCCACGGACTCCTTTACAATGGCTATGCTTTGTTCCTTCGTGTGTGCTCGTAAAGGACGTAACCTTAATGCAAGCCTCTCCGTCCTCCTCTCTTCCTCTTTCCGTTTCATAGCGAAACATAACGCACGTCTACCGAAAACGGTGGGAATCCTGTTTTATTTACGCTCACAATGGCCCTCGGGAACAGAAACCACAACAATTTTGTTTGTTTTTAATCGGCATTGACCGTCGTAACAGCGGTGGTGGTGGCGGTCATTACGCAACTTTCTCATCTACAATTCAGAAACTGGCGGTTCCGTGGCAAATGACGCATATTTTTATTGGTACAGTTCAAGCTCAGAAAACCTTTCGAGCGCAGTGTTTCATCTTTTTTCTTTCCTCCATGGGTGACAAATTGGGACTGTGAGGAGAGGTGCGCTTGCTGAAAAATAGCTGCCGCTGGGTTAGCTGAAATTGAAAGCTCAGTGACTTCCTCGGACAGCGCAGGAGCGTCGTCCCGCTATTTAGTCCTTTATCTTTTCACAATCTTATCGCGCAATACTCCTCAACCGCAACGTATAGAACTAGGCTATCAAACTTTCCCCCTGCTAAGCACCCTTAACTTATTCCACCCCACTCCCTTGCTTTCTAAAGCCCCGTCCCGATTATACTCATGTGAAAAGTAGTGTTTCGGCCTACACGCCAGTTGAACCAGTTTGCGGTACTTGCGGACAGGTGCCCCGCTATTTTCGGACAGGTGCCCCTCGTGCTTTCGTCGTCGCACCATGCAGACACCGTCAGTGCCGCCGAAATATTGTCGGTCTCGAGACCACCCAAATTGCTCGGGCAACAAAAGCGCGGCTTCCAGCCAGAATGCTGCCCCACCGCGACAGGCGGGAAGCCACTCCAGTGGCACCTCGGTTCTCTTCTGCAGTACGTGCGCACACACGCAGCTGCCGCCGGGGTCCGCGTCCCGGGGCCGCCGAGGGCGCTGCACATGCGCCGCGCGCCGCCGGGCTCCTCAGAGGCACAGCCGCTCCGACGGCTTCGTCCACGAACGACGACGACGAGAGCGCGCCTCCGTGGATCCGGCGATTCGGCAAAGCAGCGCGGGCCTTCGCCGGGCACCACGTGAGCTGGTCATTTTCGCTTGCCGCGTTCTCGTGACGTCGCCGTGTTCCCTCGCATGGAAACGGCGCGTGTCGCGCACTGGACGACAGCCCTCGAAGTTCGTTCAGTGCTCGGCACCGCTGTCCTAACTTCCGCGTGGAGGCGAGTTCCGCTAGTTCACTTTGCGAGCGCGTCAGCTGATTTAGCTCGCTCCGAGGAGTTCTGACGTTTCGTCGTCGAACTATACATGACCGTGATCGCACCACTGCTGAGGCAAACAGTCAACACACGAAGGTGAAGGGCTGTCCGTGCCTGGTATTGTTTTTTTTTTTTTTCTTCTTCTTCTTCTTACGCAACGTCTCCTTTGTACGACGGAAATACACGAATGCCGGAGGACTACAATCAGTCGAATTTTGCAGCGCCCTCTCTGCTCATTGTTTCGCCTAAACTCTTGAATTCACGGCCGCAAACAGAATGAAGTGGTGCCGTTCGTTATGTGCACGATAACGATAAATGTATCGCCTGTACGCGTACGCCATGGAAAGAAACGCGCGAAAATCGGCTGATGAAGACACGCACCGTTTCAGCCCCCCCCCCCCCCCCCCTTCATTCTGTTGTGGTCGCTTTCATTATGACGCGCGAAGGAACGCTTGCACCGCCGTTACACATTCACAAAGCCGCGCAGAGGGTCAAAAACACGTCTACGCCGATCGCAGAGTGACAGCTGCGCGTCTGACCCGCCATGAACCCGGCTGGAAACGGCCTGCACTCTGTGATATGACTAACCTGGATGCAATATTATAGCGCGTCCGCCCGCCTGCTCACATATGAGAACGAACGTGCGTCCTGCATGCCATGCAGTTTATCGGGTACACTTCGCAGGAAGGCTGACACTTGAATAATAACTCGGCTGCGCCAATCTATCTCTTCATGCGCTACGATCACTCTGGATAGGTTAATGAAAATGTCTACGTGAAAATTGCAGCCCTCAGCATTTCCTTTTCGTGCAATCTGCGACTGAAACAAAAGTTTTAAGGAACTTATTTGAAACATTGCCTTTGGTTTCTGCAACATAACAATCGATATATGAGGCTGTATTAGCGCTATTCAGTGTCAACGTTTCTTTTATCTTTTCTTTCTGTCGTTTTCTCAACGTTTTCAACTTGTTTCTTTTTTTTACATTTCGAGACTTTTCTCATTAAGGTTCTTGTTTTTTTAATAAGTGATATTTCTGCCGCTTAGTAACCAGCTCTGCGATTATTCTCTACGTGCGATATAGGTATTATGTAAATGAATAAGTAGCGGTAAATTTCCCTGAAAGTTCTTGAATGCAGGTGTGGGCATCATGCATTCGCCTGACGCTGGTTATTCATTCTGCTGTTCTTTGCGAAAACGAAAAATGGCACTTAACAGATAAATTACAGACGTGACTAAGACGCGTATATAAATTGGCATGAAGGGCGATCGAGTTTCTATATTCAAGTTACTCAATCTATGAGGGCTTTTCTTTTTTTCTTCTTATTTTCTTTCAACAAATTCCTGTCTTATACAAGTACGACGTACGACGCACCATGACACTAAAATAAGTCGGGCAACCTTTCAGAGATTACTATGGCGTATTTTACGATAGTGTTTTTACTTTAGTTTCTTTACTCTATTGTGCGTGTCTTTAAACAACGGTGTTCATCGGTGCGTGCTCGGCATTGATGATATCCGTTGTTTTTATTCACATTTTATGAGTTTATCAGTCGACGTTTGTCGATATCAGTTTGCCGTACTGCTTTACAAGCTGTTCGAACTCTCGAAGCCCATGATATTGAGGTTTCCGAACGACGAAGTGGGTTTCATGCGTGTGTTTTGCCGACCGCATACATGAACTTGTTTCGTTACAAGTATTGGCAGGTCATGGCGGGCAATCGGCATGCCATTTTTTTTTTTCTCCTTCTCAGAGAACATTCACTCCCCATTTAAGAAATAAGGCTCATTTTTGACAGAAGAAAAGGAGACGATGATTAAGCGCTCCACTGCTATATACATAGAATGACGTGGTAGCTTCTGTTTCGGTAATAATATCAGGATTAACTGGAATTTTCTCTTACGGCCATTTCTAGCGTAAATACGGACCCAGGCCCCCTTTTCCCTACGGCATAAATCGCGGGAAGCCTGCATGCTATATGTACAGGGTCGACCACAGCTAAGGTGAACACCTCATTAGTATTCTAGACATCATAGAAGCTGATGTTCAGTACATAATTCGAAAAATGATTATTGTGTTTATCGACACCATGATTACACATCGTCTAACGAACATTTCACTCGTGAAGTATAGAATAAACGCTGTAGTTTTACCGGCTTGAATACTAATGAGGTGTTCACCTTAGATGTGGTCGACCCTGTACATGTATGCAATTTATTGTGTTCGATGAAGTCCAGCAGGGATCTGTGGTGCGCACCATAAACCCACAGATGTTAGTCACGGGGGCGGCTTCGCTGTAGCCCCACTTATGACACGTTATACGTGACTTTGAGGAAGAAAAAAAAAGAAACAGGGACCAAATTTACGAGCTTTACGTTCGTAAGAGCTGTGTGTCATAGTAACCGGCTTCATCGAGAATAATATGTTCAACATCAGGATTGGCTTGCACCCATGGATGCTCTTATAACCAGACAGCGTATACGTTATATATGCTATCATGAAAGGCAAAACGTCCGCTCCACGTACGCCGTGTTGTACTGGTTTGTTTTCAGCAGCTCTTCGGCAAATAGTTGATCGAGCCATTCAGCGTTTTTCCGGAAGCTCGTCGTGCTCCCAGCGGCCGACAGCTAACGGCACGAACAACGCACCGGCCTTATCTGCGCGCAATGCTGAGACTCCGGCAATTTCCGACTCGTCCGAAATACCTCTCGAGGTCGTGGTGCCGGCGGTAAAGTCATGTTTAATAGGGCGATCGATACAACCCTGACTTTTAGACTATAGAACTTATGGGGCGTATAATTACCAAAGCTTTTCGTTTATATTCGTGTTCTTTGCGATTGGCCTGCTCTCTTCGCTAATCATATGTCCATTATCAAGATTGGCTGACATTTGCTCTTAGGAAATATTCTAGCGTAAGAGCTTTTTTGAGAATGCGGCCCTTGCTTTTCATTGGGCACAAGAGGGTTGCGTAAGTTGACATGAGACGATACTCGGTCGCGGTTGAACTGTAAATAAATATGTGTATGCTTAATATAAAAATGTTTTTCTGTTTTTATTAGATTCGCATTTCGTAATGTACATAAAGGAACGTTATGCGATACCATTGTTGAATTGGTGCTTCAATTTTTTTTTTTTTTTTTTGTCATTTACCACAACTTTTCATTGAAAAGTCGCTGCTTTCACGCAAGCGAGTGGAATGTCGCGCTGTTGTGCATGCCTCAATCGCAGTGTCTGCGCCGTGTAAAGATATTAGGAATCCGAGGGTGCGTTGTGCTGCGAAGGCATGATAATGTCGCAGCCGCATCATTTAATTAAAATTTGCTTATGTTCCACGGTTGAAAATACATGTTTGAAACACATACTCAGTTATTTTACCATCGCTATGAGCTGCTGCTGCTGTTGGCTTCATTTGTACACACTGCTCATTAACTGAAAGAGCTCGCAGTTCAAAAAATTGAGTTCACAAAATATCCTAACGTCAGCAGCTGAGGGTATACAGGGGCCGAATTCACAAAGTGTTTCATTCGCAAGTGCTATTTGATATTGGCCGGCCGCCTTCACAAATCATATCTCCGACGTCATTATTGTTTGCGTAAGAACATTTTTTTTTTTTTGTATACGTGGCCTGATACTTCAAACCATACGCTTTTCATTTCGCTACGAAATAACGGTCCGTTAAATATCGATTGTCGGTACCTTTAACACCCTCGCCAGCCTATGTTAAGCCATTGTTTGCTTTCACTGGAACGATATGCGTCTGTCACATGGACACTTATGATTGACAGTCAACACGATCCACATCAAACGTTTCGAGCACGATCAAAACGCGAGGCGTGCACAGGATGTCCGCACTCAAGCGTGCTTGAAAATGACCTGTAGCAGCGCTCGATCTGCACTGAGTTCAAACTCGAGTGTGCTCGGGAGTGTCCGTGTGAAATCAGCGTTTAGACTCGTTTGCGAATGAACCAGTCGTGAACCAGTGTCTGGACGAATCAGTCAGGCCCGTCCGTCATCGAGTACATATCGTCTGGCTTGCGCACGAGTTGGCAGCCCACCCAGCTGCACCACGCCGCGACTAATCCAATTACTGCTCCGAACAGTGTTCCGCGCTTAGCTGCCGCGTGATGCAGCAGTGCACTGCTTCGGACAGCAGGCAAATTGAGGATGCCGGCTCTTATGGCGAAACATTAGCTGTTTAGCAACGCGTACACGCGAATAGCGGTGCAGCTGCCAACGAGCTGCGACGCCCAAGGACTCTTGCCGAACTCTGGCAGCTGGCCGGGAGTCGCGTTATGCGGTCAACCTCGCCGAACACGTCGACTCTACATGCGACGGCCTCCGGTGCCGGGAAAAGAAACGGGTCAACACAGTTGGCGTCTCCAAACATCGTCGCGAGTCGGGACATTGCGTGCTCCTTTCGAGCGCCGGAGAAACGCGCATCTGCCGGTTCGTTCTTGTGTACACATGAGTCCGCAGATCGTGCCCAGCGCGCATCACAAGGTAAGGGCCGGTCGCCCCGGGGTAGGGCACGGGATGGGCGTCTGCAATGCGAGTGCGTGGGGATTCCCCCCCACACCGAACCGTGTACGTGCAGAGCGTCCGGCGAGAGCCGGGGGCTCTGTGCGGCGCCGCGTCCATTGCAGCACCCAGCCCAACTATACCAGGCCGGGGAAACCTCGCGGACCAGCGCCGAACCGCGCGCTGCCATGCCCGCGAGTCCATTTGACAAATAACTGTGCATCTCCGGATATATGGGGCTTGTGTGTATACCCTCGTCACTGTGTTCAACTATGGACGCGACGCGACAGTCTTTGTTTATATGAGCGTCGGAGCAGTGGCGCACGCATGCCAGAGCGCCTCATTAAAGCAAAGTTTTCTTTGGCTGTACACCTTCCCCAGGGTTTGGCGTGTAGGTCGGTCGGTTGCTGGGTTTCTCGCCTCGATGGCTCGCTG
The DNA here is from genome assembly GCF_013339745.2 of Dermacentor silvarum. Lineage (NCBI taxonomy): Eukaryota > Metazoa > Arthropoda > Arachnida > Ixodida > Ixodidae > Dermacentor > Dermacentor silvarum. The sequence goes on along the minus strand of NC_051154.1, from coordinate 225,392,772 downwards.
GGGTGTCTCAGCGCTCGCAGTAGAAGCGTGGGTACGCGCGAAAACAGCCGCGTCTTAACACAAGTTGTCGCTCAATAATAATAGTTAAAGAAAGCGCAGGGTCCCTTAACCACGGTCCTCCAGAATACAGAGAGCAAAGAGAGGAAAGGCAGGGAGGTCAACCAGACGAGCGTCCGGTTTGCTACCCTACACTAGGGGTAAGGGAAAGGGCGAATAGATTAGCCGTGCAACAGCCGCACAAGATGACGACGCATCAACTCGGCAATAAAAGAAAAACAATAATGATAATAACGCAGAGACAAGCGCAGCATGGTACAAAACAGTATATTATTCGGTTACTTTGTCAATATTCTTCGAGAGTTTTTACGGCAAATATTTTTTACAATTTTTTCACCGACTGCGAGGGGGCTTGGGGCAGGGAAGGGGGGCTGCTGATGTTGTTATCCATGTTCTGCGCTCATAACGTACGAGAAGGTTGCACCTTTTTCTCATTGGATCGCGCCCACTTGCCAGCCGCCCCCTATCGCTAAACCTTGGGTCAAGAAATTTTCAAAATGACACGTACACAGGACACAAGCAGCCAGTGATCGTTACGCATAAATAGTTCCAGCTCCCATCTAGCGCTTCTTTCTTAGACCGTCGGGCCGGGTTTGACTGAATAAAAGAAAAAGTGCCAGTTCCGTGAGAACGGCATTTCGCTACTTTATTTAACCCGCAGGTTCTTTCTTTTTTATGGTTGCGGAGCTTTCAGTTTCCTCGTCAACGTGCCGTTGATGGTATCATTACGACAAATTATTCACGGAATAAGACGCATCACACAGTCGTAAAGGCCACTGAGTCAAAGAATTGTTCGGTGCCTAGAACATTATATAGGTAAGCTATGAATACTTCAATTGAACTGAAGTAGATTTAATATACTGTATGTTATATCAATGTCACAGTTACGATAACAAAACTTATAACACAGCTTTTTTTTTTTTTATGTGATGCTAGAACCATATGTAAAGACTTTACATACTAGTAGCGCGCCAAGTAAAATACGGTTTGTCAATTACCACGAAAGCTTTTTTTTTTTCTAGAATTCGCTCCGAGATAACAGTCCGAGTATCCTAACGAAGATCAAGGGGTGCTTGGCCAGCTTTGCGAATTAAGTTGCTCAGGTTCTCTCTGTAGATCATGTCGGTCAGTCAAGGATAACGAGGACAAGACTTCGTAGAGGAAACGAGGCTGTGGCTTAGCACTTCCTCTCTCTCTCTCTCTCTCTCTCTTTGTATCCTCTGGTGGCTGCACGACGCACTCCTGTACATTGTCGATGTCGCGTGCGTACGAGAGCTTGACCAGCTAGATATGTTTGATGCATGTCACGCTCAAGCCTATTGATACATGACGCATAAATTACGTCTTGTCGGTAGCCACGCATCAGCTCTATACATACGGCTGTGTATGGTATATCAGTCGTTCCGCCTATTCGGGCACCCAGTGCACTAAGAGGGTACTTGTGGCGCTGCATGAAACAGCTGTAAGGTGGCACCTTGGCAGGTGTGTCCGCACCGTATACCTGCAGCGCCTGTCACGCAGTCGCGTAGCCAGTGCGTAAGCAGCTGATTGCGGGGCTTTGTTTTGGATTTCAGTTGGCATGTGCAATAAACGCAGCTGTCGCCCTGAATTCAGCTCGTTGGCAACGACTCAGACGTGTACATATTTACAGCCAGTAGACAGGCATCGAGATAGAGCTTGCCGGCGGAAAAGCAACATGAAATGCATCAGTAATTGTACTGGCTCGAGATCGCTTTGCTCATCGTTTAGACAGGATATATTTGTGCTGAAGAAAAAATAGGCCACATTGTTGATGTTGTAGAGGGTAAGATTTCTGAAATTAGCGAATATCTGCGCCGTGCAGAGATTCGTCCGTTTGTGGTTAGTGTATGTATAGTCCTTGTTTCCTAAGCTTTCACCCGCAGATTGAAGATAATTTTGCTGAATTTCGTCCCACTACGCATGGACAGTGCCGCTGCATATATAGAGAGCTATTCCGAGGAAACGCGGACAGTCGGTGTACGCTTCCAAGTGACTCCAAGCGCAAAGCATATAATTAAGGCCGGAATTTCACTGCGTCACCGAGTGGATCTGAGAGCGTGGTAAGTGCCTTGTGGGCGTCTCATCTCACATATTCCCCACTATAAGCTTTGCTGTCATTCGTCTTATAGTGCAAGAGCGCCCATCTCTGAGTGTCCTAGCGTTAGTCCTGTCTTCTTCTTTTTTTATTATTATTATATGGTTTTTAGGAGATGTTGGCGCCTTTAATTGGCGCCGGCTACTCCTTTTCACATAGAGGTATGAAAGAAAAAAAAGAATGAACCTACACGCATTAAAATTAAATGTCAACTCCAAATCACAATAACACAAAGTCCAGTCACATAAGTGCACTAATACCAGACTAATACTGAAAGTCAACTCAGAAACACAGCAACACAAAGTTCAGTCACAAAGGCGCATTAAGTTAAACACAAAATCCAGTCACATAAGTAGACTAATGTCACACTAAAACTGAAAGTCCACTCAGAAAAAGGGCACACAAAGTTCAGTCACATAGCTGCACTAAAGTAAACGCAAAGTCCGGTCACGTAATTATACTAAAATCACGGCACATAAGAAAGCATGGATTCGATTCAAAGGAAACTACATGAACCCAGGTGTCGAATTGACCATAGAGTGAGTTCATCACAGATAAACACTCTTTTCAATAGTTTCCGAGAATATTGCTCGCTTCTATAAATCTTTGGAGGGCCATTAACGCTCGTCCTTGCCACGAATATGTTGGCCAAGGACCTAATATCTTCCTGAGGCTGAAGGGCCTGCGGTCTAATGTCTCTAAATAACGTGCTAATTAAACGTTGTCTGTGTGTATCGTGTCGCGGACATTCTAATAGAAGATGCTGCACATCCTCATCCGCGTGGCCACAAGTACATTCCGGACTATCAGTTCTTGAAATTTTTTGTAGAAAATGTCCTGTCTTCTTCAAAGTAAATACACAGCGCCCACAGAACACCCGTCACTTCAGTCTCGCGTTCTGCAGTGGCTTAACTTAGTGAACGTAACTGACAAGTTTTCGTCGACGATAACCTAACTTTCTCGATATCTGACATCTTTTGTTCGCAGGCATTTAGAATGAGGAAACTATAGCTGCGGAGCACCTGGCTCACTATTCGACGTGAGTTAGAAACAAACAGAAAAAAAAAAGTAAGAGAAAAAGCAAAGATCCATCGCCCTGGCACCTCCAGAGTGTGTTGTAAACGTGTGGCATCGATGAAGTTTCATCGCGCTCTGCATTGTATGCTATATAAAGGAGAATGCACATACGTTGGCTCAAAACTAACTCATCGCCTGTTTGCCGTTCCGGAAACATCTTCCGGCTTCCTTGGTAATTACATGCATGGTCCGTTTCGTTCACCATAGCGCACTTCTTCGTCGAGGTTACAATCAAAGAAAGCGCGGTAGCGCTAAAGTTAGCCATAGAAATTTCCTCGGTCGGCTGTAAATACCGTCCATATACTCAAATTTCGTTTTATTTAGACAACCTAAAAAATACAGCAGCTTAGTGAGTGAGCTCAATTACTCATTATTCTTCCTCTACGGACATCTCTCCCATTATTTTTTTCTTCTGATGCATCACTTGTCTGTTTTATGTTTCCTCCTGTCATCAGATTCTTGGCATGTCCTCGGCAGAGAATATTTGCCTTAGTTGAAGATCATCGCCGTCTTCATCTTCATCGTCAACATCATCTGCAATGGCTGCCTTTGACGAGCGTAATTCATCTACCTCGTCATGCCACCACATAACCTCCTGCGACCGTTCCTTCCTCAGCCTCGATATCTTGCTCAATATCGTTTCGCTACCTCTTCTCACGCCACCCCGCGGTTTCCTTCGAAATTCTACGCACGTAACGTACTGAAATACCGTGCATTTCACATTCGGGGATCGAAACCACGGTGTCACCACTGGATGTGCCTGAAGCATTGCCACGTTTTCGCTAGCACAAGTGGGAGCGCAGGTGTGGAGCCAGCGCGAGTGTATTTTCCTCACTTAATTGCCCTCGTGAATGCGTATATATATATTAGGTCGCGCCACCATATACGTTAAAGTATAGATTTTCCTAAAACTGATCTTGCGGGAGCGATACGGAACAGGGAAGGGGCTCTCACGACGACGCTTCGGCCGCTGGAAAGAAGAACAAGAAAGATAACGAGTGAAAACATTGGCACACTGAGTGACACATTCACCATTTCTCGAGCAATTCCAATAAAATTCCAAAACTAGTCAGCGAAGGGGAAGTCCTGCAGCCCAGGATTCGACGAAGACAGCGCGCGCGTATTCGGCGACCTGTGAGTGTCAACGCTGTCTTTAACCACAGAAAAAAAAAAAAAAAAAAAAAGACGAGGTTCGCAACCCGTCGGGTATAGAAGTCATTCGTGGTGTGCGGAAAGCTACCATTCACTCCATTGTAATGCTGCGAAACGTGAGTAAACGGACGGCTTTCTTGTCATTGATTTAACAAATGGAATAATAAATGAACGAACGTCTCTGCTTTCCCCTTTTATACTGCCGGTCGACTGTCAAGTGGCTTGTAAACGCAGCTGCAGTCGTGCATATACTGTGCGCCAACTGTGAGAACGGATAATTTTCGACTAAGTATAGCGCTTCCGCGTTGCGCGTCGTCCTCATTCGCACCTTCAGCGGATAAAACAGAAGTGGTAATCTGGGTCCCGTATTCGCAAAGCACAAGCGCTGACCAATCACCATAGCGGACAGATTTTTTTAGCGGATGCGGCCGACCAATGACGATATCTTCTTACAAAACAGGAGCCGAATTTACAAAGCTTGTATTTCGTAAGTGTTCTTTGCCATTGGCTGGTAAACTTCGCTAATAACAGGCCCAGCGTCAAGATTGGCTGCAATTTTCTCTTACGAACAATTTTAGTGTAGGAACTTTTTATGAATGCGGGCGCCGAAGCTTTTCGGATTCGGCCCCGGAGTCCACCGGCTTGAGCGCCATATCTACAACAGTACTCGACTGTCGGCGACGTGACTCTCACGACAAGTACTAGGTATTTTGTACCTGCAAAGTTGGCGGTAGTTCCGCACGAAATTAACCGTTTTTGCAACCAAGATACTATTTGTATAGATTCTTGAACAGAACCGCTTAAGGCGGAAGTAAAACAAAGGAAAACAAAGGAGCATCAGCACAAATGTTAGTTCTTCACAGTTGCAGAAAACAGGGCCTGTATTAACAAAAAAGCTCTCGCGCTAGAATTGTTAATAACTGAAAATTACAGCCAATCATGATGCTGGACATATCATAAGCGAAGGCGGCTGACCAGTAGAAAGAGCACAGAGCACTTACGACCGAAAATCTTTGTGAATTCGGCCCCATGTTGTCTGCATAATAGGAGCGCAGCTGTGCGCGAGAGACTAAAGCGAGCATCACGAGGTCGCTAACATCACGCTAAAAAGTTGGAGGACACCCGGCGAGATCGGTGAAATTCGCGACGCCGTGAATGTTTACTAAAACTTCGCGAAACATTGCAAGTCGGTAATTCGGGCTAGCTGGTTTGTCACACTGGGATCCTAATAGCTCTAAAAAGACAAGGCCGGACATAAGGGCGCCGTGTGTTGTCCGTTCTTATGTCCGTCCTTGTCTCGTTAGCGCTATTCATAGGAGACATCGTAAGTCTCACTGTGCGATAGCGTTGCGCTATAGCTACCGCTGTCCCTGTTTCTCACTTTGAAAGAAACTGCAGGAATGTCCACATTTGAGGAGAGAGACGAATCTGTGTATCTCGAAACTGCAGCGCACACACAATAAACGCGGACACAAGGCAAAGGTATAACACACAAGCGCTGTGTGTTACCTTTGCTTTGTGTCCTCGTTTCTTGTGTGTGCGCTGCAGTTTCAAGATGAATAGCTACCAACTCGCCCAACTTTCAGTACTTTTAGAATCTGAGTAGTTATTACTCTATTCAACAATTTTGTATGCTCAGATTACCGAGAAAAATAGACGACGGAATTCATTTAAAGCGTGTTTTTACGTCGCGTGCTGGTGTAGGTGCAATTACGTCCTATTGGGATGAAGCAGACCGTCGCGCGGTATGGGTAACTTCGGCCCCCATATACAGGATACTCCAACAGCGGCAGGGAGGTTTCATTATTCGGGCAAGCAAGTAGCAACTATACTGCATGCTCGTCGGCAGATTCGCACGCATCACACCTTCTGCGTGACCGTTCGTTCGTTATCCTTCGAAGCTCCGCCGCCCACGTCTGGAGAACCCGAAAGGCGTGCAGCATTCAGTCACTTCTGGACCGATGTGTGCCGAATCGGGGGAATCTTTCAGCGTACTTCAGCAAGAATACTCGTTCTTGGAGGCGAAACGCTGTAAGGCTACGTCGATCGGACTGTCCACGGACACACGAAGGCGGCGCCCAGCGGTTTCACGCACGGCGCCGCATGAGAGAGAAGAGAACACACAAAAAAAAAGAAAGGAAGAAAAAAAGAAGAAAGGAAAATTCGTAGAAAGGCGGTGTCGTGCGTGCTTGACTCGAGGTGGTTGCAGTGCCGAGACAACACGTTCTCTTTGCTTAAACCCACAGCACAGTCTGTCGGTAAAGACAATGGCGTGGTCGGAGCCCATAAAACATTTTTTTTCTTTTTTTCGTGCGCGGTTACAACCTACGTCTCGAGAAGTGCGGGGAACGACTGGTCCGCAGGCGCGCCAGCGCTGGGAACGTGGTTATTAGCGGCGCGGAAAAACTGTCATTTGGACCGCAGTTGCGCAGCGAGTTTGGACGCGGACGCCCGTTTCTGGGAGATATCCAAGAATCGCATTTCGATCGACCGCGCGCTCCTCGGCAGCGTCGGCAGCGCGGAGCTGCGGGACTTCCCGACGAGTGCAATGCACCAGGATGCGGTGACGGCGGCGGCGGCAGCGTCGCACTCTGTCCTGCGAACCGTCTTTCCCACACGGCCCCGCGAGGCGCACTCATCTGGCGAATGGGACCGCCGCGAAGAAAGTTGCAGCACTTGCCATGCGTCTCTGTGAAGAGCAGCTGGCTTACAACGCCGCGCTGCAAGTATAGGCGGACGACGCTTAAGGAGAGGAGCGTACTATAGTCGCTTTCTAACTTACTCAGAAAACATTCACTTTTGTTCTCATTCCTGATCAATGCGAGGGCCAGAGAGGCGAGTAATTCCTCTAACCGTGCTATTCCTGACCCTTTGGGTCTGTTTTCAGAGAAAGGGGGCCTAATTCGAGAAGCTTCTCACTCGCGATAACAACTATACTTGGCATTTGGTCAACCATGCGCCTTCGCTAAATGACATGTTCGCCTACCGTGCGAACGTCCAGTCCCCCTTCTTACGAACCTGTATAGAGTTTACGAACTTCTTTAAAGTTCACAGCGAACTTTCACTCAGACATGACGTCGCCAACTTGTCTCCTGCTACCATTTCGCTCGTTCTATTGATAGACGGAGCTCGACGACCCTCTCGATGTTCCTAAAGCGTGCGGGCGCGGCAAAGTCCGAGAAGAGCTGCGCTCTGTATGTATCGAGAAATTTGCGACGGTTGCAGCCGAAGTTCGCTACTCCCTGGTGTTCACTGACATGGTTCAGCTGGTACGGTTGCTCTTTATACATATGAGTCTCGATAACGGCCATGGAAGTTAGCGAAGTAAGCGACGATGACAGGCAACGGTATACGGCCATGTAGTCTTTCCTTGAGAGGCTTGCAAATGTGCCAAGTGTTTTCATCGGCGATGCTTGCGGTAGAAAAGGAAGAGAAAGAAAAGCTACTGGTCGGAGTGCAACCAGTATGCACCAGGTCGGCGCTGGAGTCGATATGAAGACACCGTTTCTCAACGGTCCGTTCCGAGACGTGGGCAGAAAGGACACCAACACGAGCATGGATGAATGAATCGGAAGGTAGAAATTTCGAAAACCGATCTGTCACGTCCAACTATGGTATCCACTTTATAGAGGCGAAGCGTGTTTTTTACTTTTTACTTTTTTACCTCAGGGAAAACATATGCCCACTATTACAAACAACCGGTAAGTAGTTCGAGTCGTCCTTCAATTGCAAAGCTCTCATCTCGGCGCCGGCAGGGCCCAAGTGGACAAGCGACAAACACACTTACGAGAATGAGTGCAATTACCTTGACGTAAATGATTAATTTGCGGTGGTGACGCACACACACACAAACAAAATACATTTGTGGAACAACTGCCGTTGATCTAACGCGGATGATGGAAAGGCGGCCATGACGCTTCGGCACCGCGCAGGCGAAGCCCACGGGCGGCGACACCACTCGACGCTCGCCGTCGATCGCGTCTACGCCGCGACGTCCGCGTCCAAGATGATCCGCACTCAAGCTCCTGTCACCATGTCACACTGTCGCATCCTCGGACTCACCTGTGCTATGACCGCAAAACAAACTTAGAGATAAGCACGCGAAAGCAATCAGCTAAACAAAGCTATATTAAGGCCTGGGCCCGCAAAATCGTTCTTATATACGGGGAGAGTGTGCACCGCGGTCATTGGTAGTATAGGCAGCCAATGATTGCTCATGCGCCGTTCATGCTAAGTACGCTTCAGCAACATCGAAATTCACACCGAATAAAGCCCTCTCCGTGCCGATCGGTCCCTGATGTGTAGCGAGGACGTTTTGTAACTATTTCTCTATAAATATTCCGTCGTATTTTTGTAATTTATTTTCGTTACTGTTGATGTACCGAGAACGTACACAGTATACCGTTAGCAAACATGTTGCGCACGTTCCGAATAATGCGCCCTTTTTCAAGCTGTGTGATCAGCAGATATATAGTTTCATCACTCGCTTCGAGTGTCTATATCGGTACGCGCCGTGCCGCCGCATTCAAAGCTCCTTTTGTAGGAGCTCACTGAAGCCGGGTATAGGACTGTCAGGGCCAGTCACTTCTAAAAACTATAAGGAAGTGCTGTCAACTTCTTTTCACGCTGACGTAACTGCTAGTGCGCTATTTAACTCTATTCTCGAGTAGAATGAAAGAGAAATAATTTATTTGACGGAAGGTAGAGAGAGGTCGTCCTGAACTATAACGCACTCTATACTGTGCAAGTTTGCACACGGGAGAGAAGGGATGGGGACGTAAATGTGGAAAGAGGGATGTTGATGACATCCAAAAGGAATGCACAACAGTGACGGCAAATTCAGCATTCTGTTGATCATAAAGAAAGTCCAAAAATATCATTCAGAAATGTCCTCCAAGAAGCCACGGGGTTCCAGATCTTGGCATGGGGTGACTAATCCAAGTGAAACTTCAGAAAAAGGCGTAAAGAAGTGGCTATAGTGTGAGGGCTTCTCCCTCATGAGCAGCACAGGCGCCACGAAGGGGGCTTTATACAGTAAAGAGCTGATATAAGTGGCTCCTGTACGGTGAGTACGGCCAGTACGGCACGCGACGCATTTAGTTGCCGGAGTCTGGAGTGACCACCGACAAACACGTTCATTGATTCTAGCAGAACCTTCAGAATTTTCTCGACGCTTTCGTTCTCAATATTTCTGTCTCCTTGCAAGCTTGCCACGAGTGGAATGAACTTCCTCCATCGAGACTAAGCACGAGAATGTGAGAAAAATGGGTTCAGTATGGAGCACGCAGCCAGTGCTGCAAAATGAGTTGCCAGTGCTTACGAATTCTCTTACGAAGAATTCTAGCGTAAAAACTTTTTTTTGAATACTATATAAACGAAAGCAGTCGGCCAATAGCAAATGGCTGTTACGAATGAAAGGATTTGCGAATGCGGCCCGAGAAGTTTTGTAAAGGAGGGCTTATAAGGGGCCATTATTCAACGAGGGCCTGAATTCACAAAAAGCTGTTCCGCAATATGGAATTGTTCGTAAGAGCAAATGTCAGCCAATCCTAAATGCTTGACATATCATTAGCGAGGGCGAACGGCCAATGGGAAAAAACACTTACAGACGAAAATCACTGTGAATTTGGCCCGATAAGCTTCGTGAATTCGGTCCCAGAGCTTACTCACATAGTTCGTATAAAGGCAACAGTGGTTTGTAACGATGTTCGGACACCGGCCAATCGAGATAGCGAGTGCAATGTTAGCGAATGCATAAGCGATCGATGACAATCAGTCCTTGAGAATGAAAAGCTACGTGAATTTGGTTCCATAAATGGTGACTATACATGTGCAGGTAAAATTAATTCTGACACATGTGCACAGTGTGCTTAAACATCGTGTAGGGTTCAGTGCGACAGCTTGAAGATCTAGGAAGTAGTATGAAATTAGCTCGCTGCAATTAGTCTGTAGTGAGATATGGGGAGTATGTACAATAATAAGCGGAAATAATCCGCTTATTATTATCCTAAATGTCTGAACGAAATCTATACAAGATGCGGTTGCAGAATGGTATCGAGTCCAAAGTGCAATGTCACGGTTAACAATGGTTGCACGCGTGTGGACCCTGTAGGCTGATTCTGCAGATTCCTTGAGAGCAATGGCATCGGATGGGAGCGCAATAGCGACACCGCCTCTCGTGCAAACGTCCCGATCACGAAGATATAAATTAGCATGAATGCCTTCGCATGCGAGTATGTCAGTATCGATCAGCAAAATAGGCCAGGAAGACAAGCCTCCGTGAAAAAGCAAGGTAAGCTGGACCCGTATCGATAACATCGGGCTTCTTCGCACTCATATACGTACTATACGCTATGCATATTTGAGCTCAGGTGAGGCTTTGGTGGATCGGCTTTTAGCTGTGATAAAAAGACGCCTACGGCCATATACGTATAAGCCTATAACAGCGAAGAAACTGGTGGCTGCACACGAGAGGAAATCGGTGTGAATTGCACGAATACGATCTTTCTAATAGTAGAGCAGTACATGTGTAAAGTACTTCTTGTTGATGTATTACTATACCGAAATGAATATCCCGGTCTGCTATGCTTAGCGAACGATGCTTTATTGCGGCGCTGTTTCCTCATACCCCTGCATGGCTTCTCGCTTAGTTAAAGGCCGATTCTCCTGAATTTACCACGTTGACAAAAAGAATTGTTTCGTTTAAATTTGAACACGCAATGCATATGCCTGTAATGATCAGGGCCCGTTTTCACAAGACGCTTTTACGCTGGAATTGTTCGCTATAGAGAAACTTGAAGACAATTCTGATGCTGGGCATATTATTAGTGAAGGCCATTGGCAAAGAGCACTCACGAGCGAAACGCTTCGTAATTTCGGCCCCAGAATCGCAGCGCGGTTTATTACCATGTAATAGGCTGGCTCGACGCAGTCCGGTGATCGCAAATATCCGCTGATTCCGCATTCGCGCGTGTCATTATACGGGCGCTTAAAATATCCTTAACGTGTAATCTTAAAATCTCCCGGTGATCTTTTCTTTTCTTCCCTTATAGCACAGGTCACGCTAACTGAAAGAATAATTTGTGAGGAATTGAAAAAAAAATCTAAAGTCCTTCAGCAAATCATGCCCGTCGGCCCGTCGATAAACCCCCAGAGAGCGTGACAGCGCGGGCGACACATGATAACAAGATGTATACCCAGTGAAATTGACGTCTTACGCTCAAGAACCGGTATGTTATCTTTAGCACCGCATATTAGATATGGGAGCCACTGTGCCCCTTGTACCCGGAAACTCTTGTTTTATGCGCTGGTGGTAGAATGAAGACCTATTTATGGGCGTTTCGACAGCATTTGAACAAAACCACCTTGAGAGCTTTCTTGGCGATTTGAGAGAACGATAACTTCTTGCATCGATAACATCTTGCGAACGACACTGCAAAAAAAAAAAAAAAAGTCTGCATGCATCTTAAATGTTCAGTCTGCCGAATAAAGTTATTAGTTTAACCAACCATCATTTCAACGGATCCCAAGACGCCTAAACGGAGGAAGAGTATATATATAGTAGGTGTCGTTACTAATGAAGATTGGTGTGATCGTTGTAACACGGTCTGACACCCGGAGAAGTCGTAATATATGTACACATTGGAGACAGCGTCATTAAGATGAGGCACAGTCATTCCTACCGCGATATAGCACATAATATGCGTGTTGCAACATGGTTGCATGTTGACGTGGCCATATTTGTTATATCATATGCCGCGCGTGCGCCCTGTTCATTTGCTTTGTTTCCGCTCACACAGCTGCTTCGGCCGCCTGTATACGAAAAAGAAAATATGCAGTTTTCGCAACCACGCAAACATGCAGGTTGCTTGTCACTGTATCGTCGGGGCATACCTGCAAAGGTACCACGCGTATTATACAAGGGATTTCTCACAATCTTCGGAACCACTATATATACCGGGGGTCTGGTTTGCCACTGGCCGGTATCTATTTACACGACACTTTGCAAACGCTTCACTATATCCTGTGCAACATTTCGCTATACCAGAGTCTTTTGAAACGCTTCACTATATATCAGAGCTATTACGCACATATTCCCTGCTGTATCCGACACATGTTCCTGCGTGCTGCACCGGCTCTATACTGCGTCGACTCCTCTCTGTACAACGTGTTATACGCGTGCGGCTTTTCGGTATCGACCAAGCCTCCATATACGTCGCCGCCGCCGCACGAGAACCGTTGTGAAACTTCCGTGCTCAGCTTCGCTGTATCGTAGATGTTTGCACTCGCTATGCGAAATGCCGTTAGGTCCTAGCGAAAATTTGCACAGCCCTATCACGACATGGGTGAATGGGACGAACCTGTATGGATCGTAACGGGTCATTTGTCGAGTTCGACCAGCCGGCTAGCGCCACGTTGACACCGTGGGAGGCAGGCGTTTCCAATTGAAAACCGTATTAACAGTGACGTATTCTATGGAGCGCAAGTGATGCCCTTAGAGCCTCATGCGCGTGCGACTGTCGCTCTTTTACGAATGAAACTGTAATTTCATGCTTGATATCATCAGGTTACTTCTAATATATATTGCGCCATTGTAGTGAGAGACGCAGACAAACAGCCAGCCGTCCGCCAGAATACCTGTTTTTCTTCTGCCTCTTCTTCTCTCTGTCCGCGCCCGCAGTCCGAGCGCACGAGTCTAGGTGCGTCTTTCTATTCCGTACAATATATATATATATATATATATATATATATATATATATATATATATATATATATATTGTTACGTATGATTGATGTTTATTAACAGGTGAAGACTAGGATGGATGAGAGGTCGCCACGATGTCGCCACCGAAATGCCGGTTTCCCGGTGGTGGTTCTGTTGCATTCTCATTGGCCTTCTCGAGCGGTACTAGCTCCTCGACAGTCGTTGCAGCGATGGAAAGGGGAGCTGGTGGAGGATTGTACGGATGTTGACTATCACGGACCTCATTGTTCAATTCCGTGCAACGACGTAGCTCCTCTCTAACAATCTGTCGAATGGTCGTCGCGAGATCGACTGATGGGATGTCGTCTTCAATGCTTGCAACAGTTGTGACGTTTGCTAGCCGGCCAAACTTCGGGATTATGCGGCGCAGTTTGAGCGCCTCAAAGGCACGGCAATGACGTATTACGTCGGTGACTGAGCCAAGGTTCTCTTTACCAATGAGGAAGCTGTAAACGTCCTCCGCGATTCCCTTCAACAAATGGCCAACTTTGTCCTCCTCTGACATACGAGGATTGGCCGTCCTGCATAGCTTGAGCACGTTTTCGATGTAGGTCGTGCACGTCTCGACCCGGAACTTGAGCTCTTTGAAGGAGCGTTTGCTCGGCCTGCTTCTTCTTTGCGATTGAATCACCGAAACGCTTCTTGATTTCGGACGTGAAACGATCCCACGTTGTCAGAGTTTCCTCGTGATTATCGAACCACACGAGCGCCGTGTCCATCAGAAAGAAGACTATACGTTGGAGAGTCGCGTTACGCTGCCCCAACGATAGTGCTTGCTCACCCGTTCGTAGTGGTTAAGCCATTCTTCGACGTCCTCACCGGGCTTCCCTCCGAATGTGCGAGGCTCTACCAGATGATGGCGCTGCCACGGACTGGCCATCGTTTCGGTCGAAGATGCCGCTGGTTCCGTGCGAGTGTTGGCTTCGGTGTGGGACATCTGAGACACCGGAAGTAATGCGGGCGATCCAGCGATTCGGCGGCTTCGACGCAGATCAGGAGGTTGGAGAACCGTATTGGCCGTGTTGCGTGGTGGTCGGGGGTACCCCGCACCTACACCAAAAACTGTTACGGATGATCGATGTTTATTCACAGGTGAAGACTAGGATGGATGAGAGGTCGCCCCGATGTCGCCACCGAAATGTAGCCGTGGCTGCTGCAGTTCTTCGTTCTCCTCCTCTTCTATCTCCTCTTTGCCACGTTACAATATATATATATATATATATATATATATATATATATATATATATATTCGGTTCTACGGGAAAAAATGTTGTGTGTGCAGTTTTCACAACCGCGCATACTTGTCACACTAGTGTATCTTCGGGGCATACAATGCAGAGTGTCTTTCTTCTCCCTCATATACCCCGACTCCTGGACTCCGTTGCTGCATTTCCGTGTGTATGAAACGGTAAAGCAGCGCGGCAGTCGTCGAAATCTCGGTTGTACAGAGGCCCGTGTTATATGCACACCGCGCTCCCTCCGCCTGCGTTTTCGTCTCTTTTCTTCTTTTTCTTCTTTTTTTCTTTTTTTCTCTTAATTCTTGCGGTGGAGAACCGCATATTCCAGTCACGTCCACGGCAGCATGCATTGAGAAATTGGAGATAAGAAAGACCTCGAAATTCTATTTTCCCGTTCTCGTAACACATTGTGCAACACCCGCACTCGCCCTTCGGCTCGCACCTCAGAGAAGGGAAAATCCCGCCCCGAAAGTCTGTTTACGAGGATATTAAGGAGACGTTGGCGCCTCGGCCTGTTGCGACACGCCGTCGATAAATGTTGCACAAATTGGAAAGTATTGGTTTGCGAGGTCGATCCTTATTCGAAATTGTTTTCCCATTATTTTTCGAACCGTTTGCACGTATAGTCTCTATAAAAATACATCCGTATAGTGATTTTACGTCAGTTCGATAAGGTGTACTTCAATGGTTCGGTTCATGGGACCTCTTTTATTTAACATTTATGCCAATTACATTGTCACCGTACAACTAAATGCTGCAATATTTCAATATGCTGACGACACTGCGCTGCTAATATCAGACGAACCGTATTCGGAGGCCGTAAAATTACTTCAAGAAGACGCAGATCGTGCGGTTGATTGGTTAAATGCAAAAAAATATATATTTAAACAAAGAAAAAGAAAACTAGCATGATATGTTTTAGAAATCCTCACAGGAGTGTTAACCTCGACCTGTACATTCAATTATATGGTTCTCAGTGTTTAGGGTACTCTTGCGTTTCTCTGCCATTATCCCCTTCTAATAAGTACCTTAGACTTCAGTTTGACGACCGTACGTTGTGAGATATTCGCATTGACTACGTAATGAAACGTTTACGAATGGTAGCAGCGCAGTTGTATGCACTTAATTTTAATACCCCTCTTCAGTTGCGTAAATTAGTTTTAATGTCTCTGGGCCGGTCTGTGCTCCGATGTGGTGTTTCAGTTTGCGGTTCCTGCGCACAAACGAAAGTTGATCGAGTGGATGGGCTATTAAAAAGAATGTGCGCGCATACGGCACGGTGCTGCTTATAATTGCTCAGACAATAACGCCAGAAGTAATGCGGCAGGTGTCGAGTCGTTTTCCGGTCTGTTTGCAGAAGCAATACTCCTTCGCAATTTTTTTTTCTCGAATCACCACAAAACAACACAGAGCAAACTTAATGCGCCAAGAAAAACATACCTTTATAAGTTACCGCGCATATTTACGAACTACGGTAAAAGGTATCGAGAATATTACGCTCCTTTTTTTATTTTAACCAGTTGCCCAAAGAAATAATTGGAGAGAATTGCCAAAAGGAAGCCTAACAAAAAAATTAATCATGCTTGCTTTCTCTTCAAAATATTTGTAATGTATTGTGTTCTTATTAAGCTGTAGGCTATTATTATTTTTTACTCCTGTCCTAATCTTTTCGTTCTTAAGAGCTTTTTGTCACTGGCCGTTCGAGTCTGCTATTGATATGTCATTTATCACGATTGGCCTGGCACCTCTTTCTATAAACTCACAGTTCTATAGCTTAAGGACTTGCTTCTCAATACAGCGTGTTCTTCAATTGATTCTACTTCCCCTTTTCCACTTCTACTTTTTTTCTTTTTCTGGTCTTCTTTTGTGTCTTAATTTATCATTAGCAACTGCCATGTCACGGCGCGCAAAACGCTGGCAACGTCGCCTGCGTCTTTGAAAGCTTATAGTATATTTGCTGCAGCCATTGAGACGGTTCCCTTTTCTTACGAGTACAACCAATAATTTAGTAATAAATAAATAACAAATATAAATGCAGCTCCGTGATGCTATGTTGCCCTGCCCCACGCCACGCAGCGTCGTGGCTTTGATTCGGTGGTGTCACAGTGGTTTATATATTGGGCTGCCAGTTGCACTCGGGGATGTTGGCCTGGGTTTGAACATCTTTGCCTCCTTAGCACGCCTCCTCTTCTCTCATCGGGTCAACAAATGGATTGAGTTGGCTTTCACATGAACTCCCTCGAAGTTCCTAAATTCCAAAATTGCTTTCTCTTCAATATATGGATTCCCCGTCCGAAAACGCTGCCAATAAATAGTGAAGAAGCGTATAAAACGGCGACCAGATGGGATCCTATATAGCTGACGGAATCGGTTCCTTCAAGTGGCATTGCATTCTCCATACCATTTAAAGAAAAAGAAAAAAAGTAGGACTGGACATCGTAGCGGATATCTCTTAACTCATTTTAACCGCCTGGCATTCATTAACGTGCCAGAAGTAATACCAGCCGCCACATTTGCGCCTCGCTTCTGCAGTGATGTCGACCGTGAGGGAGTGAAAGCGCCACGATGTAGTTCGAGGCTTCCCCTCTACCCCCTATTAAGCCCTCGGTCAGCCAGTTCTGTGAGCCCGTTTTCGGGAGTGCTTCCTCGTGTCGGATGAGTATAGCGTCGTAAGCACGATGGGCTAATCTGAAAATCGGTCCCTTACCGCGGCGGACTGCTGTCGGCCTGTTGGCACCGTGCTTCCTTTAGGATGCCACCGAAGGACCCTTGCTCGGGGCCCGCTTCCCCTCCCATCGGCTGCTAGTTGAGCAGCGTCTAATCTCGACTGGGAGTGTCTCTCCTGGGAGGCGGACACTGGCCTTCCCGATCGGTCGAGTGGAGATCAACCTAGCATGTAGTGAAAGCTATATAACCAACTCCCGCGGTCGCTCAAGGCTAGTGGGCTCGAGGATTCACTGAATGTTGTGTACGCTGTTAATACAACAGGAGCCGTATTTGTTAAGCATTATTCTCCTCCCTTTATATTCATTTTTTTATCATGCCCGCAGTCTTGCCCCTATAAAAATGGGGTGAAGATTCTTCCGGACCTCAATAAATTTTACCACCTACCTACCTTCGCCGTTCCATGTGGCCGATTTCGGCGGAAGTGAGGAAGTGATTTCGTGCAAGTCGATGATGACAGACAGAACGTGTGGAAAATTAAAAATGAAAAAAAAATCTTTAGAAAGGTTAGAAGTATGCTAACTGCCACAGGCATTTTTTGCTGTTTAAGCCGGCCGTAATGTGTGCCGCCTGCCACTGCGTTGCCTAGCAACCACCTCGCGGAGCGTCGCACGCTGTGCTCGGGAGAGAGAAAGAGAAAATGAGAGCGAGAGAGAGTGCGCGCGTCGCGCTATGCTCGAGAGAAAAAGAGAAAATGAGAGCGATTGAGAGAGAGAAAAAAAAAACTAATTGTAGCAGCACCAACGAGGCAACGCGCGGTAGTGCTGCCGACGCCATCCGCGCTTCTCCCTTTCCCTGCAATAGCGCCGAACGCCCGTGGTGTCCGTGACTGCAGCAGGCGCCTCTGGCGACGGCTCGGCCGAGCTCCCACCAGCTGCGCGCTACTGCGCATGCGCCGTGACGTCATCTCGGCGTGTCGTCTGCTGCGCGCCGCCCGTACACTGTGCATAGCTTTCGCCCCACTTCCCCTACATGTGCTCGGACTGCAAGTGCTTCGCGAGGCGTTCTCCGATGCCACCGACCACGAGGAAAAGCTTATACACTTCGTATAACGTAGTATCACTTGGCATTACTTCGTATAACTTAGCATCATTTCGTATAGCCAGGACCAGCTAGGAACTGATCAGCTCCGCTGTGTCTATAGCCTTGCGCCACTAGTGCAAGCTACCCCGATTTTTTTTTATTTAGCGCAGCTATAAAAAAAAGAAAAAAAAAGACCTGGTATATGGGCGTTTCTCGGTGTGTTCAGAAATTACATTTACCCGCGCGTTTTCAAATTGTGATCTATGGAATGACATGCACAAACACCTGTATGCGCTGCAGGTCAGGGAAATTTTACTCGGCCTGTCTCACGCAGAATATCGCCCTCTTCGCCATGTGTAACCCTCCGCGAGTTCCGCGAAAAGGACGTGCAAGTGTCGTACACTGGCGCTATATAGGCACTCGTTTCCTTTTTACGCGAAAAGCATTACGCGTGCACGGGCGCATGCCAAGCGTGAGAGCCGGAAATAAGTTGCCGCTTCACAACCCGCGGCTTTCGGATGTAAAACGAGACGCACCGCCGCCTGCAGCCGGCGGGTTCGCAAGCGCAATTGCCCACGCTTGCAACGGCTTCAGGTCGCCGTATTTAGGTGCAAGGCAAAGTCACTTTTTAAAAAGAAACGGTCGCTGCTTGCGGACGCACGGATAATTGAAGAAGGTTCTCGCTATATCGCTCCACCATGCCGCAGGCGTTACGAGCCCTAGGTGCCCAAGTTTTGACGCTTCGTACATCGTCATCGTCGTCATCCAATTCGGCGGCGAAGCCTCTCCCGCGCGCAGCCAGCACAAGACGAATAGCGATGGTTGCCCAAGGGCGGCAGCGCGCTGACTGCATTTGGCTTTGAACATCGCCACTCCATTACGTGCGAAGCCTTCACGACGTCGCCGCGGTGTTCTTTCCAAAAGCGTTTCTAAGCACACACAGTTATAAGGGACGGCCCCTCTTCCAAGGAGTGTCGTTTGCTCGAGCGCCGTTTGTCATTGCGCGATGACGCCACCCGTGGGACAGCAACGACGCGCCACTGATTGCCGTACTGCGGCTTTACCTCGCGACGACGCCGCCGGGCCAGAAGCGAGAAACATGCACTTGCGGACGAGGTCTCTGCACATAAATGTGTGTACAGTATACGCGGACACAGCGGAATCCCGGCGTTCCCGAATACATACGTTGCCTCCTTGTCGGGCCGAACCTCGTCTCTGTGCTTTCCGTGTCAAGGTGACATTAACGCACCCATTTTTAAAAACATAAACGTCGCTGCTATAGCAGCAGTACTGACTACTACTATTACTTACTCAAATTAAATTATTATTATTATTATTATTATTATTATTATTATTATTATTATTATTATTATTATTATTATTATTATTATTATTATTATTATTATTATTATTATTATTATTATTATTATTATTTATACTATTGGCGCTAATGCTAAAGTTATTACTGTCTTTTTCTTCGTGGATCGGGTGGTAATTTCTGTGGTCGTTGCCTGGAGTTAGGGACAAAGTGCGCAGATCCAAGTACGCACTTTTCGTGAGAGGCAATACCTTTCAACTGGCTTCAACTCCATATATACTCCTTTGTGCAATGCTTTCAGAATATATTTACCCAGCGTGCATCATTATTATTCTATAATTTTTGGATCACGTGTAACTGAAGCCATCGAGATGACAAAGTAAAATTTTAAAAAACATGGTCGAACAGTGCTGCTATGTCGAGCGGTTTCTGTTATACTGACCGGTACGTGGAACTCGCTAAAACGGGCTCGTGTCTGGGTTTCCCTCGCCCACAAACCCACGTGACTTTCGTGCAGTGTTTCGTCTATGTGTATTATACTATACCTTGTTATGTGTGCGTCAAGTGCAGCTGATAAGGTGCCGCTATAGAAGCGTCGCAGCGAACCGATCGAATGCTGATGTACTGCAGGTCCCGTCGCGGTAAATAGGTGCTTCGGCAAGCGTTTATCCCTATTGCCATTCGCCGCTTTGCTCACGGCGTCATCGTTTGCCGCATTTCGCCGTGCCAGCTCTCGCAACAGCCCTATATATACACGAGATACCGAGGGATAAGGGGCCCACGCGTCATTTCCGTAGCAAACACTTCTGGACAGGACGAGAGCCGTATAACTCGTTGGCCGTCTATATCGTGCAACCTGCGTGTACGCTGCTCAGACGATATTTGCGTGGCAGCTACTTCCTGTCGTTGCCAGAGCCGACACCTGTCCGATCTTTCAGCTGTGCAATGCCTTTGTCGGGATTTCCTGTTTCAGACAGGCCGGAACTACGGGTCGGTAGATGCGGCTTAACGGAGTGCGTGCAATGCGCCTATAACGGAAGTTCACATATGGGACAGAACTCGCAAAGCTTTTCGTTATTGACAAGAACTATTTCGCATTGGCAGGTTCACCTTTACTATTGTTATGGTATCAATCAGGATTCGCTGATGCTGATTCTTAGGAATTATTCTTGCGTATACATACGAACTGTTTTGTCAATTCGTGTCTGCTGTCACAACTAACAAAACAAGCTTCAAACCGATCCATCTGCTGTTTTAACGGTAGTTCTGTCCGAAGTCCCAGAGAGGAGATTTGAAAGGCATGGAGGTTCACCAGACGCACGTTTGGTTTGCTACCATGCACTATATAACGGGACGAAAAAAAGAGAGCACTAGCTGCGCGCGCACGTAAGGCTGCAAACCCGAGTCCATATAGGTATCGACAGGTCGCGGACACCTGTCGACTTGAGGAACTGCAATAGTGTTCTCGATGCTTTCTGCGCCAGCGACGCACACAGTCTCATATGACCAAAGTCCTTCGCCGGTGAGTGCGGTTTTGAGCCCAGTCAGTCGCATGCAGACTGCACAGTTACCTTATACGACAAGCCTAAGCAGAGGGCTACAGTCGTTCTCATAATGATCATAAACTTAAAGTAAAGCTGATTACTTGAAATGCTTTGACGCAAGCGATGTGTCGCAAAACGAAGAAAATCAATTCCCAGGCTGTGGTACGCCTTCGGTGGCGTGCTGTTTTCCACAGAAGTAAGGTAGAAGCAGGGGGATAATTACGAAACCGCACGCACAATTTACTCGCCTAACTGGGGTCGTATCTATAAAGTGACGGTTCTTTTCGCTATTCGTCACTGACTCGCACAAAGCCGCGCTATCGCCGGGTGCGGCCACTCGGTGGTACGGATGACGATAAATTGACATCATTATTTAAAAAAAAAAAAAACAGTGTTTGCAAAATACGGCTCCTGTGTGTTCCCTTCTTACATACAACTGTCTTCTAAACTGCCTGCTGTATATATATAGCGATGAAAGCCAAAGGGCATTCAAAGAAACGGTGCCTTGGAAGTGGGTATATTGCTCTACACTGTTTCACGCGTATACGAACGAAGTATAGTGAAACACCGCAATTTGCCTTTAGTGAGAACACGGTTAGCGTCCAATGACGGAACATCCTGGGCGTGGGAAAGAACTGTCATTTTGCTAGAGGTTGTATATACTGAGCGACGTGTGGAATCCCTCCTGCGCACAATTCGACGGAAAGATGCACGTGCGCATCGTATATACGCAGACGGTTGTGCCACAGGTGGGCGTTCCGAATTACCGAGCATGCGTAGATAAGAAGAAGGCTTCGCGGTAAGGATTAGACGAGTAACGGAAAACTTTCTTACGGTCGACTTTGTTGACGCGAGCGACTTGCATCCAGTTAACGCCGTTTCGCGTTTCCTCTTGCAACATATCTTGCCTCTGCAACTTGGGCAAGGCGCGCGCCTGACCTCACCCATGCTTCGTCAGAGAAATTAAATGGCTCTTCGGAAAGGCTCTCAACACACTTGCGTCATACATTGGGCTTGGGTTCTCCTCGGCAGGGTCGTCATCACCGAGTGATCGAGTGCCACTTTGGAAACGACGCTCGCACGCGTGCAGCGTTGGTCAAGCGTGCCAGGAGATAGCAGAAGAGAACGTCATATTGGGACAATTTTTTTTTTAGGAGCAACTATGGCGCAACCGCACAGTTTGACCGCAGCATACCGACACAAACCGGTTTACATGAGACAACTAAGAAGGTTCCGACAACATTCGTGGCATCAGTCGTCGCGAAACGCAACAATACTAAACTATGTAACAAGTGTCATTGGCAGCAGCTGCGCCTTCTTTCTCAATTCGGTGACGCGCGCTCCCCTCTAGGAATGCGTCATAGTTTGCACTCCAACCAGTGGCTGTGCGACTTCTATCGGCTTTTTGAGGTTCAGTACTGCCGGTTACAGGGAACCGCCCCACACTGCTATGACCAACTGGGAGTCACGATTGTATATAACCATGTCGCCCCGCTGCATCGCTACCGATGAGCGTTGCGTTTACTAACACCCGCGAGCAAGCACTGCGCACCGAGCGCGCGAAGAGGTCGGATTCCGGACTCTTAGAGGCCACGTGCATGCTCGCGCGTATATATACAAGCGAGAAACGCGTTCGCCCGTGCGCGGGCTCGTTTATCCTATAGTGCTCGTCTATTTACGTCGCCTCAGCCAGCTGCGACATGAGGCTAAGCGCAGCAGCATAACAATCGTGACGCCTGCACGCAACATGTCCTCGTATGCACACATCTCTGTGCCGGAGCGGCAGTCCGCGGTGATGCGGGGCGTGCAAACTGTACAACGCTTGCGGATGGCGCCTGGTCGTCGAGACGCAGAAGTGATACAGTTGTTATGGTGATCTATTTTGGGCGACAGACTACCCACTTGCAAAGCTTATAGACTGGACTGAAATGTAGAAGTACGTGACACGTAGCTTGTTTTATCAAGGTGCATTTTATTGCTACGCGATCTGCAGGGACAGCTGTGGCGGCTATAGCCACCGTGAAAATGGTTGTTGAAGTACGTGAACTCATTGATTATAGATTCATGCCGCTTGCGACCGGCAAAAGATTTAGCCACATGGAAGAAAGGAAAAGGAGGAGGGGGAAATGAAATAGAGGTTAACCAGGATCGCACCCGGTTGACTTAGCTGCACTCGCGGACGAACACACGCATACAAACGTGCGTCTGATCACCAAGTATAGCCGGAGGCAGTTGCACAATCCAGCGATGTCCTCAAGAATCGCCACATCGGTTCTGAAAGCAGTAGGAAGACATAGAGGGTAGTCGCAACGGCTAGTGAGTCATGAGTGCTGAGTACGGGGTGTCTCAAAAAATGCGTTCAAAATAGCTTAAGAACAGGGAAGGATATTTAATGATTTTACCACAGGGGCATTCATTTTTAAATGATGATTTACCCGAAAAATTCAGGCGATTGATCCTATAATGCAGGACTTGAACCGCGTCATCAGGGGAGTTCGTAACCAGTTCCATACATGCAAAAAACTGAAGCTGTTGATTTCTGCCGCGTAACGGATTCCGGCAAGTTTCCCCCGTAAAACCGAAAACGGGGCCCGGATCCGCAAAGCTTTTCGTTCGTATACATGCTATTTGCAATTGGATGTTCACCTTCGCTAATGATGAGTCCATTACCAGAGCTGGCTGAAGTTTTCTCTTACGAACAATTCTGGCGTAAGATATCTTCGTGAATGAGGGGTCCTGAACTGCCACGCTCTTGGTATACTTAGTGTCATTCATGGAGGCCTATAGGCGTCCATAAATGACACGACTCAGGCGCCTCACCGTCAACCGAGCATGAAGCGAACAAGGTCGCGGCTTCGTATAAGGACGCGCGCTTTATGCGCGCCCAATGATGAGGCGTCACTTTACGACTTTTCAGAAGGAGCTGCAGGAAGCAAGCCTCACGCTTTTTCAAACACCCACCTCCCCCTTCGGTCATTTCCATATTCAGTGATTCGTTATATGCTGCAAGACATTGGACATTAAACAGCCAATATAATGATTCCTTTTGCTCGATACCCTTGTGTCACGACTGGCCGATGCCGGTGACAACGTAGGCGGGTCGCCGCTTGGACCGCTGAAGAAGCGCGACAAGGAATAGAATTGGAATGGAATCGCTGCATTATTCCTACCCAGAAAAAAAAAGGAAAGGTTCAGAGAAAGAAAGAAAGAAAGAAAGAGAAAAGATGGAAACGAAGAATACACCACTGGGTCATTCCACGCGAAAGATCCCAGACTCCAAAAGTGACGATCACCGATTCTCTTGGGAAAAAATTGGGCTAGTTGATGATTGTGTGAATAAAGTTTCACCAAACTATTTTTGTCGAAAAAAAAAACGTCTTGGTGACGTAAGGGCTCTTTGAAGTTTCCGCTAAGAAGCAAAACTTAG
Source organism: Dermacentor silvarum (assembly GCF_013339745.2). NCBI lineage: Eukaryota > Metazoa > Arthropoda > Arachnida > Ixodida > Ixodidae > Dermacentor > Dermacentor silvarum. Next base: position 225,368,332 of record NC_051154.1, on the reverse strand, counting down.
TTGGAGGTTGTTTTTTTTTTTTTCTTTTTCATCAAATGGGAAACTAGGTACAAGAACCAATCTTATTTAGAATATTTTGCTGGCGTGGTTCCTTCATGTGACGTCATAGGTGAGCACATTTATGTTTCCTGCTTTTCATTCGCTCACTAAAAAAGCAAGAAATTGGGAATTTTCAGAATTTTTTTGCACAGATATCTTTAAACATTTCATTCCCAATATGTTTTTACTATTCTTTCCCGTTCCAAGAGTTCATGCTAAAAATAATCTTTGACTATGAAATTAAGCACTTTTCCAGAAAATTACTTTCAAACTTGGCAAAAAAATCACTTCTTTACGATATTCAGACTGAAATTAAACATTAAGGCCCTCCATATAAAAATGCATGAGATAGCTCATTACACGCACCAACGTTGCAGCTCTAAAAATTTTTATTTGGGTGAAGTTTGTTAGAGGCGAGCAACCACTCTTTGAAGTCCACAACCAATCTCACAGGTAGGCACTCCCGACCTGTTCCTTCACTGCAGAACACGTATGCGCCGCCGACTATTTTTCTGGCACGCGTATGTACTGTGACCACTTGGAAAGCGAACGCGTGCTGGGTCTCTTGACATCAGTATAAATACATTGTAAACGGCGTATGCTCGTCAGTTCACCACTTCTAATTCGGGGGCCTCGAGGCGGTCAGGTAGGCGAACACGGCATAGATGGGATCCTGCTGCAGTGGCAGATATAGTGGCTAACTTAGCCTCATTCTGTCCTACACGGAGGCAGAATAATGACACGGTCATTTCTTCTCTGCTGTTTCACACCAGAACGAAAACGGCACTTGACCAGGTCCACGGACTCTGACAGCAGACTACGTATTGCCTGCAAACTGGAAATTTCTTTACTTTTGTCTCCTGTGGCATGGTTGGCGCGAAATGTCGATGATTCAGATTGTTGCGTCACTCGTAATCTGCTGATCTGTAGTACTTACAAAACACTTAATCAGTACCGTGCACAATATCTCTTGTCTGATAACTATCCGGTACTGAAGGTGACCTCGAAGCAGTCATGGTTAATTTCATCGCAGAAATGCATTATCGTAAAACGTAGTTGCTTTGGCATCAACATTCAAACTGCGTAACCGGGTACTTTACTGCCATTTATCGCGCATAAAAAAGCATGCGTCCATATTTTATGCACAAAGACTTCATAAGCACGGCAAGAATTCAATTGTGCATTTAAGACACATGTTTTGCATTTAAGACACAGTTCGGGAGTGCCTACCGGTGAGATTGGTTGTGGATTTCAAAAAAATGTTTGCTCGCCTCAAGCAAAAGTAACTCGAATTAAAATTTCTAGATCGCAAGCTGGAATAACTGGCGCGTATAATGAGTTATCTCATGTGTTTTTATCTGGACCGCCTTAATGCTTAGTTTATGTCTGAACAACGTCAAAAAGTGACTTTTTGCCAAATTCGGAAGTAAATTTCTGGAAAAATACTTGATTTCATAATCGAACATTATTTTTAGCACAAATTATAGCAACGGGGAAAAAATAAACAGACATTGGGGCCGAAACGTTCACGATGTTTATGCAAAACATTTCTGAAAACGCACAATTTTTGCTTTTTCACTGAGCCAATTAAACACGGAAATTTCATAAATGTGTTCACCTATGACGTCTCAAGAAAGAACCACGCCAATAGAATATATAAAATAAGATTTGTCATTGTACCTAGTTTCACTCTCGATTGTAAAAAAAAATTATATCCAACAAATTACGCGGGAGACCTAGGCCCAGCCAACTAAACTGCTGGTTCTCAATAAAGTTCACGCTCTCTCTCTCTCTCTCTCTCTGTCTCCAACCAACTTTTGTTTCTTCGCTTAAACATTAAAGTGCGCTTACGTCACCGATTTTTTTTTTCTTTTTCGAGAAAAATTCTTTAAGGAAACATCATTCCCACAGTCACCAAATAGCCCAATTTTTTCCTAGAGAAGCGGCGATGGTCATTTTTGGTGTCGGGGGGGGGGGGGGGGGGGGGGGTGACGTTTCGTGTGGAATGACCGCAGCTGAGATATAATAACAAAGTACCACACAAAACACTGTTATTCCTGGTCATTCTTCGTTACACCGTTCATAGCATTGCTTGCACATCTAATCAGATTACCAGCCTGAAGTAATTTGAGGGCCATCGCTTCAGCGCTGTCTGTTCTCCCACACAGATTATCTTGCGAGCAGACGACAAAGTTACACCAGGGACCGGACACATTTGGTCGTATCACTACCAGCGCGCCTCGATTAGCTACAACTTAGCAAACAGGAATTGCAATAGCAGCACCATCGACACAAACGCATACGCATTCGCGTTCCCAATGTTTCTGTTTGATTTCGTTGTTTACCACTTCTGCAATTAACTGCAATTGCAGGTAACTGCAATTTGATCGAGGTAGGTGCTGGCAGTATTCAGCTACTTGGGAGAAGTTGTGGGGGTCAGTTGGAACTTGGGAGACGTTGACGTGTGGAGAATATATAGGGTGGAGAGCGTTTTCAGATGACGTGAGTTGTGTTGGAGAGTGCATCCTAGTGAGTAAGGGCGTCTATCTGTATGGGATCCGGTAAGGAGGGGAATACGGGCTGACGGTAGAAGTGTCTAGTCGTCGTTTTCCATGATAGCGTCGAGGTTTGAATCTTCCCAGCTCTGGCATGCCGACCAAACAGGCAGGGTGCGCGTAGGGCACCTCGGCCTTGCAACACGCGTTGCCCTCCATCTTCGGCGGCCGCCTACAGAGACACGCCTACACTTTTTACAAACGGAAGGATTTGTGATTCTTGGCTGCAGAAACTGGCTGCTGCTCGCGGTTCCTGTTCCTCCACGGGTCACGGCGCGACGCCGTCGGTATGCGCCCCACGGCGTGTGCAGGGACCTCACCGCTATAGTGTTGTGCGAATTGTGAGCATTGCGACTAAAGTGATATTTCACACCGATATACATTTTTTTGCTACTTGACAAAATATGTATCCGGCAGCACATTAGGCGGTTTGTCCTGAAGACTATGACGAAGGCTGCACTGTTTATTGGCACTTAGCGCCGGTGTAGTCCGGCTTTAAACATTAAAAAAAAATATTTGAGAACGCGTTGATGGTATTCTGACGTGTACAATACCGCATAGACACCTCACCGAGCGCATTGAGGGAGCCCAAGCACGTGGCAGCTGAAGAAAGCTCAAATGACCAGTGCGAAGCATTCTGAAACTATGCTTTCCGGCGCAGAGACTTATGACAAAGTTAACAAGCGACCGGCGTGATTGTATCACTCTCAGCGCCGTACCTGTTACTGATTCCTACAAACTCAAAACTACAAAAGTCAGCCCAAAATTGTGGCTTGAAAAACAAAAAGAGTGCCGACCATCGCGACGGTCTTTTGTCATTATCGTTAACCGCATGACGCCTATAGGACGACAACACCCACTTTTTTCCACATCCGAAAGGAAAAGGGTAGGCAAAACTGTGCTCTGTTTGGCGCCGAGCAGACAAGAAAAAAAGACTAGGTCGTGCACTTACTGCGAGGTGAATAACCACCAATACGTATTTTTTTTTTATTCCCTCTCCCAACTTTTCGGAGTCAACTTGGCTTCTACCTCCCTTGCTAACGGCGGGTCGGAAGCAGTGCGATCCATTGCATATCAACAACGGGGTACAGACGGGCGGTACTTCAGGTCATTTACCTGCGTGGCCTTGCTCGCATTTCTGTGAAGTTGGCATTGGCTGGACAAAAGCGTCAGTGTTAGGAAGACAGAGGAGGGGCTCAGCGGTGACACGGATGAGACTACCGTTGTCGCGTTTCACCTCTTTTCTATTTGTCCCGCGCCGCACGCGCCTATACAGTGCGCCTTCGTTCGCCCCGTTTTGTATGAACCAAGATCCTAGTAAAAGGGTTTCTTTCATTTTTTTTTTCTTTTTTTTTTTCGGGGATTGGTTTTTCTTTGCAAGATTGCTTTTTCGCTGAAGGCAATTTTGTGGTTGGTACCCTCTGCGGTGACGTCGCTGCTTTTTCTGACAATGCTTCGGGCATCGTATTTCGTGTCACCTGACTCGTTCTCGTTCATTCGATGATTTTGCCGAGTACGTCAAGCCTCATAAACAATGCTTTGACCTTTTTTCACTTCTCCGGCGGCCCTAGGTGAGTGTTAGCTCGCGGGAGCCGGTTACTGAAAGATTCACCGGCTCGTTGGTGGCGCTCGGGTGTTCTTTCTTCGGGATGCCGACGTTGGCCTCGCCAGCCTTTAACTTATAGAGTGGTAGACGTCTGTCTTCGTATGCGTTCACCTGTTTGCGGCTCGGCTTGTTCGCGGATGGTTTTCTGATATTCTGTTTCCACTGGGTTCTAGTGAAAACTGTGCTTTACCGTCAAAATGTTGCCTGTAAACTTATTTTGACACGGAAATACGTCAAACTTCTTAGCTCCGCCTTAGCTCAAACACAAAAAAAGAAAAAAAAAAGATAGATCTGTGTCATTATGGTTAAGTTAAATACTCTGCTTCTTCTGTCACAAAGACCGCCATTCGATGTTTGAAAAGAGAAAATTATAAATGAAAGATGGGGAGGTTAACCAGGGCTTATCTCGGTTGAATATCCTGCATTGGGGGAAGGGGCAAGTGAAGGAGAAGAATAGAGGGAGGAACGAAAGTCTAGAGTGAGTTGATCTGCGCTGAAGTCACAGACGTAATGAAAATTCTCAGCGCTGTGCCACACACGGTCGCTCAGTCTGGTTGCCTTCAGAAATTGCAGCAGCGCTTTAGCTGGCCTTCTGCAGCTGTGATATGGGAGAACCATTTTGCCAAGATCGTGTCCAACGAGAGAGGTCTTCCATCCGTGTAACTGGTTTGGAGTGGCGAGGGCAAGCTCTTCATTTTCCAAGGAAGGGCAGTAACACACACGGTGTTCTGCAGTCTCTTCGCAAACACGGGCACTGAATGTGGTGCTATCGGCCATTCTTATTAAGAATTAGTATGCGTTGGCGAATGCAACCCCCAGGCGTGTAAGCGCTTATATGTCTGTCAATGAACTCTCGTCTTTAAGTATTCGTCATCCTCGTCGCGCCATTGTCATCACTCCCGCCGTCTAAGTGATCGCCATTGTTGTTTTGCCCTCGTCGTCGTCATCTTCAGAGAGCAGTCGTTGTCGTACCGTTCACTGGTTTTTAAGGTGATAATGAAGAGTAAATGAGAGTGAATTAAGAGTGAATGAATGTGAATCAAGTAGTGATAGGGTCAATGAAGAATGATGGAAATTGGAAATTCGGAGTAATAGAGCAAACCAAGTGTGATGGAACCGAGATGGTAGAGTGAATAAAGGTGAACCAAGCAGTGATAGGGTGAATCACGTGTGAATTAAGAGTGAATCAAGGGTTATGGAGTGGGGGAGTGACTTGCAAAAAACATATATGAGATTTGAGGGTCCAAGTGCGAGTGACTCAACAAAAAAAAAGAGTGCTGAGTCATGGTTCGAGTTTGGTGAATCATAGAAAGGGTGACTTGCAAAAAAATGATGACTTGCAAAAATGACTGTAAATTGTGGTTTCAGAGTGACGATGATTCAGTAAAAAAGTACTGAGTCACGGTCCGAGTTTTGTGAAAAAAGTCTGACTTGCAAAATTGACTCTGCAAAATATGGGTTCGGAGTGAAGATGACTAGCAGAAAAGTGGTCGTCGTGTCATTGAGTTAGCGGCGCTCGGGCCGCTAACTTCAAGTCGTCTTAGTTGTAGCATAAGGGACTCCTAGCAATTTTCGTCGTACCAATAACTTAAGGATTTCAAAAGTGTTTAAGTATGTTTCCCAATTCTAATTTACGTTGGCTTGCTTGAACCAAAGCTAAACGAACGAAAGAACGAACAGGGTCGGCCCATTTCCTGGCTCATAACAGCTGTTCGCAGTAGAAGAAAGAACAACGCTACGACTGGAGAATCCTACAAGTAAACCGGGGAAAACAGCAAGCGCCTAAGCCCACGGATTTGCCAGAATAAACGGAACTGGTCGGCCATTCTGGTTTCAGAATCAGTTCGACCCCCCCCCACCAGAAGTTCGCGCAGTTTTGTCGACGAGCCCTTCGCCTCACGCTATGCGCGGCTCAAAAAACGTGTTCCGCGTCGCGTGCCCGGTCGGCGTCTGTCTGTCTGCCGCCTCGTCGTTGGCCAGCAGCCGTCTAATGTTGCATGCGCCGTCGGTAACGCTCCGTCCGCTCTCGTACGCTGCCGCTGCCGCTGTGGTCTCGTGATTGGTCCGAACCTGTAACCAATTGCTCGAAGGCGTGTCGGCAGCTCGCCCTTGCGCAGAGTCGAGCTTGCCGTTCTCTTTTGTTTTTGCGAGAGGCCGTGAGGGGAGAGAGGCACGGCCGACAAAGAGAGAAAAACTGGAGTCAAAACCCGCTAAAATGGCTCCGTTCGCCGCAGAACAGGATTCGAGGCCTCAACCGAGCGGAGTACATGTACGACGCGCCGATCATGTTTTCGATCAACTGGCTCCATTTTGTACGGGTGAGCGCGCTTTCCCTTTTTCTTTTTTTTTTCTTCCCTAAAGTAAGCGTCAACCTTGACCATGTGCTCTGCAGCAACCCCTACCCTCATAATACTGAAAACATATATCGTGAGTAGTTCTGTCTTGCACTCTGTGAAGTACGCGCCTTCAAAGTCTGCTTCGCTGATCATATATATGCGCAACTCGAGAAAACATTTAGCGCCTTTCGGCACTTTGGGCAATGGGCGACGTCCTATATAAAGTGCATTTATTTATTTATTTATTTATTTATTTATTTATTTATTTATTTATTTATTTATTTATTTATTTATTTATTTATTTATTTATTTATTTATTTAAAATATACTGCAGACAAGAAGTCGAAGCAGGGTGAGCGCATGCAACACAAGATTATTTACACAAAGGTACGGGATGGAACAAGTTTGTAACAAGCTTTTCACAATATGTGTGTCGTCATAAGGTAGACGATTAAGAAAATTTAGTCAACATGGTTATAATAAAACTCTAACACGAAATAACACCACTAATTACACAAATGGTATACAAATCACGGGCCGAAGCTTTGTCAAATAGGGAAGTCAGTAAGACTTCGTTCCGGGCTAGCCGGCAAAATTACAAAAAAGAAGCGAACTGCCCGAAGTGAACGAGGATTACAAGAAAAGAAGAGAAAACATACGGCGAGTCCTTATCGTGCGTGGAACTTCTGTTTGTGTTCTGCTTCGCTTAGTGCAGCTCGCTTCTTTTTCGTGAAGTCACGTCAGTGTGTATACTATACAATGCCCATTGATGTGGTATACCGTGTTAAAGGGAACTGTAACCGTTTTAACATCCGCGGTTACATTGTTAGCAAATCCAACGCCAGCCTGCGTGCCACGAAGAAGTGATGACATCAAGTACTTCACGTAAACATTACGTAAACTGCAACCGAAACTATAGGATTTCTCGCGGCCAGACATGTACCTTACATGCTAAGTCTCCCTCGCAAACAATGTCGCGTCAAACAGGAAAGATAATAAGCGTCTTTTTTGGGAGCGGGCCTGGGCCGGTTAACCTTCCGGCTAAACAATTGTTGCTTTTACACCCCCTTTTCACAGTTTTCTTTTACAGCGTAAGCTGTTATGGGCTCATTCCAATCGCCGTTTTGGATCGCGATGATGCCGCCGCCGCCGGCGTTTAGCCGCCGTAACCACTATCGCTGGAAATGCAAGAAAAGTACGCGTTTCCCGCCGGCATCGAACCCGCCACCGCTGCGTGGAAACCAGATACTCTACCACTGAGCCACGCAAGCGCTTGCTATCAGCTAGCGGAAATGCCCTATGAGCCAAGCGCGCAGGGGCAGACGACCCGAGCCTCCGCCAGTATGGTGGCGTCATCTAGGCAAGGTGCCTGCAAACGTAGCGCGCGCAGGCGCAGACGACGATATGCGATTCAGACGAGGCGCGCAATCAACGCGATCCCGAGCTGCCGAGCCTCCGCCAGTATGGTGGCGCCATCTAGTTAAGGTACCTGCAAAGGCGGCGAACCCGACATGTAAGTTGCAGTTGTAAGGCTTGATCGGGCTCAGCAGACTGCTGTACAAGCCGCAGCTCACCGTCGACGCCGGGCGGACAGTTCAAATCGTTCTCGTCAAAACGAGGCGAACAGACTGCCGCGAAGACCCTGTTGTGCGTGGTGCCCAAATTGGAGCTACTCTTGAGCCGCTCCACCAGCTTGCGCTGTGACTGTGCTGCGTGTGCCGCGCAGGCCTGTGACGTTTTTTTCCGTCTTTTTTTTTCTTTTTTTTTTGTTACTTAGCAGGTACAAGTCGAGTAAGTCAAGTTAAAGCTTCTAGATACGCTTGCTTTCCTCGCTAAGTAGTAACATCTTCGTCCTCCTCGCAGCTATATACACTGTAAGCGAAAACATGGCGGACGACACTATAGCGTCGTCCGCCATGTTCTTTCTAACTCGCATGCGCAGAGCGGCGGAGTACACAACATCGGGACGTCCACGGCCGTTCCAACATCACGACAGATAACGGGAAGCCGAAAAAAAGTAATAATAATAAAACAAAATAAGGAAGTAAAAAAGATATACCGAAAGAATCGCAGCTTTGTGCCGCTTAGACCGATGATCGATTATAGTTCTAGCGGTCACAATTTACAGAATTCTGATATCATTTTTTTTTTATTCCTGAGTTACAGAGATGTAAACTTCATACTAGAGTTTTTCTAAATTTTATTTTGATATTTTCAAAAGTTGTAAGAACATTGACGGCCTGAATTAAAAACCCGCTTCCTACGGTCAATATATTTTAACGTTTTCTTTAAAATGCAGTCAACTGCATCAAAATCGGTGCAGTGGTTGTCGAGAAAAACGATTTCACCGTTCCCATGTATCTTGAAAGGAGCGGTAGAGCTAAAGCTTCCGACCCGCCGGGGTGGCTCACTCAGCTAAGGCGTTGCGGTGTTAAGCACGAGGTCGCGGGATCGAGACCCGGCCGCGGTGGCCGCATTTCTGTGAAGGCGAAATGCAAAAACGCCCGTGTGCTGCTTGCGTTATAGTGTACACCCGCGAGCGAAAGTATACGGACCACAGGGTTGCCGAAAAAAACTGAATTTCTTCGTAATTAACAAGCATAATCTGGAATTGACGAGTGCACTGAAAAGTTCCCAATGCCAAGTTTGGGCTCCAGTCCTCAATTTCAAGTTGCGTTCACAGGCAGAGCGAAAGATGGGCTTTATCGCGCAACCCCTGGTCCGTGTACTTTTGCTCACGGGTGTACGTTAAAGAACCCAAGGTGGCCACAAGTAATCCGGAGCCCTCCACTACGGCGTGCCTCATAATCAGAACTGGTTTTGACACATAAAACCCCAGATCGAAGAAGAACGCTTCCGCTTAAAAATATCTACGTGAACTTGTCTAGCGATGATTCTCGCGCTGAAATAGCGTTACCTTGGGTTGCAGCAAGAGTATCAACTTTCTTCGCCAACACACACTCAAAGCGTGCACTGATGACAGCCGCAACTTTGGAATGCTAACAAAAGTAGGAAAACATATTTTTTCCCCCTTAAGCGCAGTGTTATTTACAGTACCAATCATCTGACAACAGTTACATAAAGTGTATGTAATGAGAGAAAAAAAAAGTGGAAGGGGGATCATATGAAGCTGGCGGCGTGTTTCAGTTAATGCGTGCAGAGAGAAGACTGGGACGAAAATGCAGGCAATATTGTGCATGGTCTTCACTCTTCGCTTCTGACCACCTCCTGCATTCGCGCGTTGACCTGTCGTGATCCTGCTCTTACCGCCGTTGGAAGGCGCGCGGCGTGTGCGCTACTCGTAGTTCATTTCCGCTCCTTCCGCGCGACCACAAAGGCAAGTCTATGCCGTATAACGGCAAGGAACAGAACAGTGGCAGCGTCCTGCAGATTTCTGTTTTTCTATTTGCGTTGCGCCGGCAGTGGTTTGTAAAGCCTCGTTAGCCGGCGTAGTGCAGAAGCCGTGGCACGTCTAAAGCCCCGCGCATCCTATAGCATTTGGCCGAGTAGACGTAGGTGGTCGCACACACACGCACAGAAAGACAACCGCGCGACGCCAGTGACCGCCGAAGCGCAGTTTGCGTGCGTGGCCGACCTCGTCGGTTCGACCTTGTGAGGGGCTGTTTCCGGCGATGGCAAACGCTCGCGCGGTTCCCCGTGACCGCGACCGCCGAGAGGCACCCTCTGTCGACTCGAAGAAAGCGAGGACGCGGCATTTCAGAGTCGCCGATAAACATTGCGACAAACAGCGCGCTGCATCCGACTGGCAAGCATTCGCTCACGAGTCGCGTGTATACGCCGAGTCCTGATGATACGGTGAGATAGAGCTGAAGTAAATAAGTACCGCGCACGCAACTCGGAAGCCTATGTTGATCGTGTGCGCTTTGCGGGATTGCAACTTCGTGCAAACGAAAGTGTCTATAAGTTGTTTGATTGCGTTCGCGAGTCACGGCGTATCTATAGAATGATCGATATAATAGTGGTGGCGCTGCTCGTTTAGTGAGACAAATGTATGCTGTTGCCTGAGTGCAGTAGTCGCAGCGTATACGATATCAAACGTGCGCATAAACTACCCTGATTTCACTACCCTGATTGTATGACCTAACCTAACAATTGGGTCCTTTACTGTAGAGCTTATAGGCGTGTAAAGGCATCCTCGTTTGGTTTCGTTTTGTTATCAATCTTTCTGCCTTATTTGGTTTTTGTTGTTGTTATAGTACTTGGTATGTAATTGTATTGATCCATCTGTATTGTATACGCGTATACTTGTATTACTTTAATGTATCTATATCCACTCCTGCTAGGGCCTCTTGATGACCTGCAGTATTCTCTAAATAAAAAAATAATAAATTCACGTTAAACGTAGCACGCCGTGTAAGCGGCCTCAAGAAAGCTGCCAACTCGCGATTTCTATGAAGTTGGCAATTGGCCAAAGCGCTTTCCGAAACGGGTGAACCCGCCGTGGTTGCTTAGTGGCTATGGTGTTGGGCTGCTAAGCACGAGGTCGCGGGATCAAATCCCGGCCATGGTGGCCGCATTTCGATGGGGGCGAAAACACCCGTGCACTTCGATTTAGGTGTACGTTAAAGATCTCCAAGTGGTCCAAATTATTCCGGAGTCCCCCACTACGGCGTGCCTCATAATCAGATCGTGGTTTCGGCACGTAAACCCCAGTAATTTAATTAATTATACGGGTGTAGACGTCACTTTCCAAATATCTTTTGTTGGGCACTAACCAATGCGACTATTAAAAGCGCACGATGAAGAAGACTGGTCTATGAAGAAAAGCGGCAGCTATGGGACCGTTCGGCAGTTTATTCTGCCTCGTTCTTCTCAATTGGCCTCTTTCATGCTCGTGGTCATGTGCTTCTGCCGTGGCACCGATGAACGGGACTTCGCCAACGTTTCGTTTGCTGCCTGTGCTTGCTGCCGTGCGCCCCGCTCCAACCACGACTATACTTCCTCAATTTCGTCCAGTCAGCAGTGTCGTTGACATCACCACTTTCTGATTATTTAAAATGCGAATAGCATTTCTCGCATTGTCAGACCAGTTTTCCTTCCGCCTAGCTGATAATATCAGCTGAAAGTTTTTGAAAAGTACAAAAGTTTATTCCTTTGTAATGCTTGCCGCAGTCTTCTTCGCAGTCGTTGCAGACAACTTTGGCAGACGATTGGAAGGTGGGAAAGGTAGTTCCGCTTCACAAATCGAGTAACACATACAGGGTGTTTCAGCGAACACTTTCAAAAATTCTTAAACGTTGCCTGTGGCAGATAGCGCAATTCTAGTCAATGAGCTGGTCTACTCGAAGAGGCGGACATCACTTGCACAAAAAATTGAAATGCATAATCGACTAATTAACAAAAAATCACAAATTAAGTTTTTAACTAATTACGTGATGGCCCATATTGCAATTTACAAATTGTAGCCGTGTAGTTCGCAAGGCGGATTCATTTGGAATTAATTCTCAGGATGACACCACTTTCAAGATATTAATTCCCAAACATGCATTGGCGTTTCAATTAGTTTCTTAAGAAAACGTCACTTGATGCATTGAAGCACAAAATTAACTGGAACGCCAATGCATTTCTCCGCAAAGTTCGGGAATTATTATCTCGAAACAGGTGTCACTCTTAGAATTCTGATTCTGCCGCCTTCAAGAATGCACTAAATTATATATTTTGTTAGCCAATCCTCTCTGTATTCTCTGCAGGCCCTGAAAAGTATCAATGAATGAGTAACTAAGACAACCATATTCATAGACTCGATAGCATCGCGGATGGGGGCGAAATGCAAAAACACTCGTGTCCCGTGCATTGGGGCTCTTTAAAGATCGCCTGGTAGTCAAAATTATTCCGGAGTCCCTCACTACGGCGTGCCTCATAATCAAATCGCGGTTTTTTGGCACTTAAAGCCCGAGAATTAAATTCAATTGGATAGCATCGCGAGGCAATTCACTCAGTTAGCACTCATATCCAGGTAATAACGCTCGAGACGCCAGCAGCCTTAACAATGCGGAATACTATACAGTTAGACCTGCAGGTATATATAATGCAGCGAAGCAGCAATTGCATCGTAATGGGCACTATCTTATCGCCAGTTTGCGTCAGCAGGGAGTTGTGTAGCCTTGCTTTCGAAAGAATGCAGCTCGCACAACGTAACGCGGAAGCTTTCGTTGGCACAAACGCTATGATAGGTTGCGACTTACTCTCACGTTCCAGCATAACGAGAAGTCGGTTGAAGATGAGGGCGACTGGCCGCTCGTTGCAGGTGACAATTAAGACGTACCAGACTCAGTTTAGGCTAAGAGATACGATGTACGAGGGAAGAAAAGCTTTGTGAAGACGTCCCCGTACCATATCTGACTAATATATATATATATATATATATATATATACAATGCAGAACGCGAACGCGAACTTGATTCGGATGAGACAAAGTGTGTGTGTGTGTGTGGGGGGGGGGGGGGGGGGGGGCGGATCAAGTCCTGGAGATATATGCGCGAGCGCGTTGTTCTTTCGTGCGCAGATAATCCGAACAACAATACATGAATCTGTGTCACGCAGTCAGTCAGTCAGTCAGTCCGCAGCGCTACAGAATATTAGACACAGTGCAGGTCCGTGCCCACCGGACCACGAAAGACGTAAAGAGAAACATCGGATAAAGGTCGGTTTCTATATATGTACATGTTAAAGCGGCGTGTCTAGCAACATCGTTGGTTTTCACCATAATGTGTGCATATGCGCGCGCTTAGAAGAGCCCATTCATAGCATTTCTCTGATACGATTCTTTCATAAAGAGGCACCTTATTCGTTCCAAAATAATGAGCAACGCCGCCGAAAAAGACCAAATCTACTCTCGTACTATGTATCTTAACCATTCATTTCAGGATTTTTGTGCAATCTGATATGTGCAGCCGGTACTGAAGGTTACCTGCGAATAACATGTCGTATGGTACGTGGTATAGGCAGCAAAAAGAAAAAGGAAGAGAGACAGAGGGAAGAAAGACTTGCAGAGTATCCCGCCGTTGTCTTCGTCACGCGTGTCTAATATTGCTAAAGCACCGGATGAACTCTTTTAAAAAAAAGAAAAGAAAGGAGAGAGAGAGAAAAAAAAACCATCAAGGCATGAACCTCAATTAGACTGCTAATACTGTACAATGAAAGACCGGACTTCCGTGGGAGCGAAGCAGTTTTTAATGGCCCACAAGGTATATAATAATCTCCGTAAACGTTACGGATATTTCCTCACAAGCTTTGCATTATTCCGATTGTTCTTATCAGATATCTTCTCATTCAACCGTCACTAATCAACTCAATCAATTCGGGAAGCCCAGTTTGTTTACTCGATTTATCGGTTGGAAACGTATACGTAGGCCGGCGCAATGTAAGGATTCCTTTGACTCGATTACACTCCTTTCTTATCGCCCACCCCTTTGTATACCGGCCGATCCTGGTGACTGATAACGCACAAGCGGAGCGCCGCTGACGAAGTGCGAAAAGCAAAATCAGCAATATGATCGTTACATATTATTCTGGTCCTATACATAGTTCATAAAGGAAAATGAAATGACTCTATTTTTTAGACATCCTTATGTCTATAACAATTTTCTTCATTATCGAGTTATTTATTGAATTGCTGTACTAGATAAAATATGGAGTAGCCGAGGTGCTATCTGTACCTCGATCTCTCCACAGCAACCACCGATTTATAACAGAACTATAATATCTGTACCGAATAAGTCATTTTCTATGTTTTCCATTAGCCAACTTTGGCCGCACACCAAAAACTAGCCAAGCATTTTTTTTTTTCGACACGATTTTGCTAATTTTGGTTGGGCTATATATCTCTCGGGATGTTACACGGTGAACGTTTTGGCATCATAGGACTGTGGTTCAGGCTTCGAGGTGCCAAGGTGCATACGGTGAGTCCTGGCCTTCGGTGCGACCGCCCTGGACTTGCAAACTGACCGGCTACAATCCGTAAATTGCAATATGTGCTGTAAAGTAATTACTTAAGAAGATAATTAGTGATTTTTGTTAATTAGTTAAGTACGCGTTTCTATTTCACGTGCTAATAGTGTCCCCCTCTCTGAATAATCCAGCTCAAGAACTAGAATTATGTTGTCGGCAACATTTTTTTTTTAATTCCCGAAAACTTAAAAATTATCATCTCGTATACCGAAAAGCAGTTCTAACGACCGACCAGCGACTGGACGATAAGAATATTACAAAGGATTATCTGGCTTGCTTGTGTGAAAGGAAGCAGCCTTACGTACCCCACAATATTATTTACTTTTCCTTTTTTTTTCTGTTTTAGCAAACGCAGCTTCTCATAGTTTCTGTGTAAGCAGTGACCATTACGCATGTGTGTGTGTGTGTGTGTGTGTGTGTGTGTGTGTGTGTGTGTGTGTGTGTGTGTGTGTGTGTGTGTGTGTGTGTGTGTGTGTGTGTGTGTGTGTGTGTGTGCGTGCGCGTGCGCGTGCGTGTGCGTGTGTGTGTGTGTGTGTGTGTGTGTGTGTGTGTGTGTGTGTGTGTGTGTGTGTGTGTGTGTGTGTGTGTGTGTGTGTGTGTGCGCGCGCGTGTGTGTGTGTGTGTGTGTGTGTCATCATCCCATTCCCTACATGGGGGGTAAGGGGATGATGGATTAAACGGAAGAAGGCAATGGAGCTCACGTGTACAGTAGTAATCTGGATGGCCGCTCTTGCATCTAGCCACCGGGATCCCAACTTGTGAACTCTTGTACACGCGTCGTCTCTTCATCAACCAAGTTCCGCAACCTGTTGGGAGGTCTTCATGAAAGTTCGGTGGAGCAAATGTTTTCACCGTCGCCAGTATTCCGGAACTGCTCTAAACTCTGGAACCTTTAGTAAGGTTCGCATTTTCCAGGTTCTAATGCGCAACCGACACTGTTCTCCCTTAACAATAGTAATACGCCCTAAGCCCAGGTCTGTGGGTGCGCAGAAAAGCTTTGTTATATTTTTTTTGTTTACTATTAATCGTGTTGCATTAAAGCTTCTTTTCACTTGCGCAATCTTCTCGCTCGTTTATTTTCTATACGTATGCAAGAAGCATGTTGTTTCCTTTAAATGTGTTTTCTTGGTTTATGCTGCAAGTCTAATTGCTGGTATTTTTGTTAATGTGTAATTATACTGTCAATCTAACACACAAGTTATGGTCGTTCTTATTTCCCGTTGCGTAGTTCTGCGAAAGAGTGTACTACTACTATTCTATAGCAGTAGTCGGGCGCTGAAGTTGAGTGTGCATTGCCTCCGTAAACTTTAATAGCATATCGATGCTACCTTCAGACATAACGAAACATAACCAATACATTCCAACCAGCGCGAATTTGCGCTAAAAAGCACCGCTTCCATTAAAAGAACAGAAAGAAAGAAGAAAAAAAAGTTGCTGTGTGCCAGCGGCCACATACAGACATCGAGCAAGTCTTGTCGAGCAAGTGTCCACGTGACGGAAATCTGATAGCAAAAGCCCATTGTTACGCTCCGGGACAGCGCTAAGTTGGTCAGGGCTGCCGCCTTAAGCTATTGCTCCAGTTCGTTTGAATATTGCGACAACGAGCGCGTACATTTCACACCCACATTAGAAAAAAAGAAAGCGAGGCCTTTTCGCTGACTGCGATATGCAAAATGGCTCCCAGGCGTCCCCTTTTAATCACTACATCAAGCGGGCGCGTTCATCAATACGCGAAGGGTGCGTCTATGGGCCAATTTGAGTTTTTCCGCCAGGGTCCCACGGCATCCTTCCAGCCCGCTGAGAACGCATCGACCGACTCGAATAATAAAAGCATTTAAAAAAAGAAGGAAAGAAAATGAAAGTAGGCCGGACCTTCTCAAAGTTAGCGAACGGCCGCGAAAAGAATATATACTATATATACACTGAAAGTTGTCTTTGCCGCACGGAGTTTACCACACCAATGCTATCGGGGCAAAACAACTACTTGTGAAAAAGGGTAGAAATAAAATATAGGGTAAAACGCAACAAAAATGTGTACCTGTAGCTTCTATAGGCCACAGTGCAGAATGAGTAATGAATATATATATATATATATATATATATATATATATATATATATATATATATATATATATGCTGCGTTAACTGTGTATGCACCGTGTATATGCATTACGCACGCTATATATATGAATTATGACGGCAAGGCGATATCTTGAACGTGTACCAACGTTACGAATGCATACCGGTACGACGAAATAGAACGGCAACGCGTGAATATTTCAGATCTTGAACTATGTACCGCGGGCGTATGGAAACCGCCGCGCGTGTACTCTGATAAATGAATGAAACGCCAGCGACCGTGCGCGCGCCAGTGCGGAAGTTCTCGGCCGGACATGATGTGCATCGCGAATGCCCACCACATGCCTCGTCGTGCGTCGCCGTTGACGCTGGTCAAAGGGGCAATTTGTTCCATCTTTCTTTCTTTCTTTTTTCCGCTTTTGTACTTTGCTGCTCCGCGCTATAGGCTGCTAAACTGTCTGCTGCGGTCGGGGGGCCCATTAACGTAATGGCGATCCACGTGACTACGGAAAGCGGATCTTCTTGGCACGTTGTTTGTGCCGCGAGCTTAAAAGATGGGTCGATATCGGCGGCCCGCCTTTGCTGCTTTTTGCCAGAGGCGGTCGCGCGATGAAACGAGTGTCGCCGATGCGAAGTTGCGCGGTACACGCGAGGCGTGTCTGCAGTGGGCTGCTGTTTCTCAACGCGTGCGCGCACCTTCGAGGGCAGCAACGCG
The DNA here is from genome assembly GCF_013339745.2 of Dermacentor silvarum. NCBI lineage: Eukaryota > Metazoa > Arthropoda > Arachnida > Ixodida > Ixodidae > Dermacentor > Dermacentor silvarum. Next base: position 225,351,031 of record NC_051154.1, on the reverse strand, counting down.
CGCTTGCATCGGTACGCATACGGCTTGATCACTGTTTACTCTATAAAGCCTACGTCGGCCGCCATATTGTCTGACGCTGTCTCGTTCTTCTTCTTCATTTATTATCTTCGCAAGTGAGTGGACGTGAGTATCTCGGATCGGGATGATATAATGCCGGCAAGTTTAGCATCCACATCCATCACTGCGCGGACTTTATGAGACCGATGGGACGAGTGGGCTTTCCGGATTTCCAGATACGTTAGGGAGGTTTAGAATAGGCGTCTAGAGCTTAGGGTGCCTCAACAAGCGACCGGTTTGCGTTCGCGGTCTGCCCCGCCCGGAACGTGCTTTAGAATTGGGTTCCCGGCTTGCGTTAGCGTGACGTGATTGCAGCGCCCTTCCTGTACGTGGAAGTAAGATTAAAGCATAATGCCCGAGAAAAAAAATAAACATGAAATAATGCAATCCGTAATATTTTACAGGATGAAAAGTATACCTGAGCGTTTATTATTTTCAATGAGGAGGCGCTCACGCTTTGTCGAGATGTTCGCCGCGATGTTGAGACGACGCAAAGCAGGTTTGGAGCGTTTGGGGCTCCCACGCAGTTCTTGAAACTTTAGCTTCAGGGGTGTGCGAAAACCCAAAGATACCGTCCGGGTTCGGCGCATGCGCTGTGGCGAGACGCTAATCGTTAGGTCCCCCTACCTTTGGGGGCCCCTGTTCTAAAACAGCCTATTGTTTGCCAGACGAGGCAAGTTGTTTTGATATCCTATAGCTGTGTTTCTAACACTCTATCTAACACTCCCTGAACGACGAGCTCATGAAGAAAAAAAAAACTACTAAGAAGCAAATCGCGTGTTTTAATTGGACCTACCTGGCATGCCTGCCACCCCAGTATTCATGCGTTTATTTATTTATTTATTTATTTATTTATTTATTTATTTATTTATTTATTTATTTATTTATTTATTTATTTATTTATTTATCTTTTAGAATACATACGGAACTTTTTAAAATCGCATTTGGCAAAATTCTGTACAGTGAAAAAAAAAAAAGACTATGTAATGTCAGTATATCTACAGCACATGCAGGAATAACGAAACGCGGCTGGCCTTTTTTTTTTTTTTTTTTTTTCCTGAGCCGCTGGCTTCCACGCAGTGTCGCAGCCACGTTCGCCTGCAAGAACGCCGCGCGTGTGTTGCCGCAGCAATGCGACCGAAAGTGGCGGAATGCTGGCCCCCGTGTCGGCGTGGTTCCGGGGTATTTAGCTCGACGAGCGTGACAATGGGCCATCCCATTGTGTGGTGATTGAGCTGCAGGCGAGCGGTGCCGCATGCTATAATACAGTATACAGCGCGCTCCCGTCTATACGCGTATTGCAGCGCGCAGAAAACATGCCGACAGATTCCGCGGCCTGATAACCGCGCGAGGAATTTCTCCTCCACCGTGGGTTGTTTCGTCCAAAAAGCCGATGGCATGCGTTGCTTGCTCGCGTATTACACCGGACGAGCTAGCACTCCGTGGCAAAACAGCGCGGACGCGCGCATAAACGCGATGGAACTCGAAAAAAGGAAAAAAGTAAACAGAAAACAAAGAAGGAAAGGTGGGGAGGGGGATAGAAAAAGAAAAGAAGAAAAAAACTCGTTTACACCGGCGTGATTGCTGCACCGGTAATTGTGCCGCATGCTGGCTGCTATAATACGCTGCGGTGTTGCGACCCGTCGGCAAAACGTGTCATTATACCGCCGCCATATACAACTCTCTAGGCGGGATCTCTACTTCGCGGAAAAAAATAAAGCAACGACGGCATGCCTCGTTGGCCCATTCACAAGGTTAACCGCGATGCGCGTAAAAGACGCGCCAAGGGCTTTCCCGTTGCGGCTAAGAGAAAGATGGAGAGAAGAGAGCGACGAAAACAGGAACTGAAGAAGCGCGTCTTCTCCAACCACCGGCTCGACATATCGCTCGGTCACGAGGGAAATCCGAACGCTTTTACCGACGCGTCGCTGGCTAGGCTAAATAAGTAAGATAGATTAAAAGCAGCGAGTTTAGCCAGTGTAACTGATGTTTTCCTTAATGCCAAATATAGTATGTCGCCTTGAGCGCGCACACTGTCACGGAAAGCTGCGTGGTCCGATAACTTCATTTCGATGCGGCATTATCTCGGCTCATACGTTTTCACCCGTTCGTAATGTAACCCTGTATCGAAGTAATCGACCACTCTGTAGCTTTATCTCGTGCATCTCTTCAATTTGCCTCAAGAGAATCTGTCTGAAGGTGACCTTACGAAGCAGGCAATCCCAACCAGACATCTTTACGTTGCATTTCGTTCATGCAAAGCAACCGAAAGACTGTAGATGAAGCAGACATAAAAGTAATTTATGCCACTCGAACTCCCAGCACCTCTTGCGAAACCAGCTGGCGTAGACAAGCACTGAAAAGTTGGCAACCCCGAGTCAAACATAAAATACCGCTCACATAAACACATTCCTACCAAGGACGTTTGATTAACTGTCTGGTTGGCTACTCTACTCTAAAGACGGGAAGGGGGGGGATGCTCTACCGCAGCGATGGCCTAGCGGTAGAGCATCCGCCTCGTATGCGGGAGGTAGCGAGTTCACATCCCGGTGCCGCCGGGAACCCACCGGTTTTTCTAATGGGTAGAGATGTCCCCTGGCCTGGTGCTCGGCTGTCGTGGGGGTTCACATCTCGAAAGAGGGCCCAATAGAGATTTCAGGACTTGTCTCTGAGCGCCTCTTGTCCAACCACAGGCGGCCTTGTGGACGAGCATCCGCCGCGGCTGTGGGAGGCAAGTGCTGCCGCCGGGTACCTACCGGTAAAATAGGTACAAGCGTGCTCCCGGCCTGGTGCTCGGCCATTATGGGACATCAACGCTTGGAAAGGGGTGTTTGTGCTCAACCCGAAGGCGTCCCCCCCTCAATAGGTGCATCTGGGGCGCCACATGGGGAATGACCGCCATGGGAGCGGCCCAGACATCACTTTTTTTAACCGTTTGACATCACAAATTTTGACATAGTGTACACACGCTGGTTACCAACATAGGCCAAAATGAATAAAAATATATTCATAAAATGGAAACGACGTCTCTAGCCCACCTTTACGAGTACGGTGAACATGACCGGACGTCGTTCTCACTATTTAGGCAAAAGAGAGAGAGAGAGAGAGAGATTAAAATGAAGGAAATGTACAATAGAGGGCTTACAACTTTTGTAAAGCTATGTAAACAACTACAAGAGCGCTACCGAACACCAAGAAAATCTCGGAGAGCACACAACCATAGTTTTCAGAAGCAGCGAAAACAAACCTATAAATGTGAATAACGAAACAAAAATACACACGACAGCCAAAGTAAATACACGAAACAGCAGAAGAGGTGTCCGGCACGAAGGATGAAGAAAAAAAAATAGATCTTCAACCTTCGTGATCAGGACAGTTCACGATAACATCACATTTGTGCTGCTTTAAATACAACGCCTGAGCATTATAGAAAAGATGAGGAGAAAGAAGAGAAGACATGAAAATAATCTGTTTGGCACAAGCACGAGGAAGCTTGGCGCCTGACAAAGACTAATGTCTTTTGTACAGTCTGATATGCTCTTAAAAGCGCACTAGTTCTTTTATAGCGACTCAGGCTGCGATCGGCTGGGACCAGGGTTCATGAATTTCAGTTATCAGTACGGGGACGGTTGTCAAGTTTGTCGAGCATGGCTCAGAGTGCTGTTCTTTGTGCTCGGAAACAAGGGTATCCACACAGAAAGTGCGTAATCGGTTCTTCTGCACCTACAAACGTCACATTCCGAGCTAGGTATCATATACAGGGTGTCCCAACTATCATGCACCAATATTTAAAAATATGCAAATGCCACGCGTAGCTAGACAGAACCAATGTAATGTTGTTTACCGTCACTTGGAGATACTCATATTATTATTTTTTGCATTCCACATAATTAGTTAATCAACTTCTCAAGTATTAGAATTAGATGAAAAGTGTCAATGAGAAAATTGTAGAGCAACATGATAAACTCCCGATACAGCTTTCTCTTGCTCAATACGTGCCACATAAAAGTGTTTTTCCGAGCGTGAATGAAGACCGCGAATACACGCAAGATTTCCACGCAACTGGCTGCTCGAGACACTTTGCAAACAACATTACCTTGGTCCTGTCCAGCTACGTGGCATTTGCATATTTTTTTTTAAATCTTGGTGCATGGTAGTTGGGACACCCTGTATAAATCGCATATTAAAAAAAAAAGTAAACGTGACCTTTCCTTAACAAAAATATTTGGCTCATTGTCATGCCTCTCTAACCAGGGGCGGTATTCTCGAGTGATAGTTTCACTTTGGCGAGAAGTCGCGTGACTCGGCACCCGACGCGTCCGCGGGTATATACGGGCGACAGCGTTTTGGGCGCTGCACTACGCCAATATCGCTGTCTTCACACAATGCCAAGAGCGCCGTCGGTCGTGTACTTCGACGCGTTCATTATCGAGTCTCGCCATATCTCGCCAAAGTGAAACCAGGTGAGACTATCTCCGAAAGTGTTCGCGCGAAAATATCGCCTCAGAGATTTGACAGCCCCACTGGATTCAGTTGTGGACGGAAACCCAATTAATTTGATTTGATTTGTAGGCTCTTGAGAACTCTACCTTGAGTGTTCACTCTGAGGACTACTTGAACAATGATGCATTCATGCGTGGGCGTATAACAAAGTGTAACTCGCTTACATGCGAAACACAGCATCAGCATATAGATAAGTCGCTTAACATATGACTGAACGATGAAATTTGGCATGGTATACTTTGCGGATCGGCCTTTTTTTTTTTTTTTTGCTTTCTTTCTTTCCTTCTGTCTTTCTTTCTTTATAAAAATGGATACCTGGCTATCTGGACGGGAGAAATTTTTTTAGATGGCTCAAGTGAAGTGGGAAATTTATTTTGACGCAGCTGCCAATACGTACAAATTTGTTTATTTGTTTGTTTGTTTGTTTGTTGGTTTGTTTGTTTGTTTGTTTGTTTGTTTGTTTGTTTGTTTGTTTGTTTGTTTGTTTGTTTGTTTGTTTGTTTGTTTGTTTTATTTCACTGAGACCCATGATGGTCGAAAAATCGCTGTAAATAACTTTGCCTGAAATGACCTAATAACGATTGACTTTTTACCTGTTCTTACAAGCCATTGTTGCGTTTTGCGCAAACCTTTTGTTTCACATTCTCCATTAGCCCGAGCGCGTCCTTGTCATTTTTGCGGCAAAGAATATTTCTTCCATTCTTCTAGCAAATAATAACATTAATGATGATGATGATGATGATGAAAATAACAATTTTATTATCCGCAAGAATTTTGAAAACGAACCAAAGCGACACCCCCAGGCCCCTAAAACAATACAGATAATAATGCATGGCGTAAGTGCCTCAAGCAACACACTGCGGATCTTAATATGTATTCATGTCACTCTCGTGTTTTTCAAGTCTACGGGCAGCGAACTACTGTGCAACAACAAAAATACTTGAAAAGAGTGTTTTACCGTGGCACACAGTATCTTTTGATGTCATTTTCATATTCGTATAGGATTTCCCACATCCTTTCTCTTAACAGGCCTCGAGCCATCGTGTAAATATTACTATCTATCTATCTATCTATCTATCTATCTATCTATCTATCTATCTATCTATCTATCTATCTATCTATCTATCTATCTATCTATCTATCTATCTATCTATCTATCTATCTATTTCAATCTCGCTATTTGAACATCGTCGTCAAGCAGAGAATTAAGCAGCAGCAGAACAAATGACCGGCGGATGCGTTCCGCGTCAGGCACACGATCACTCAGTCCCCTTACCATTCGGCTCACAGCCAAGTATACTGCTTGGCGGCGCTGTCGTTCGCTTGAATGTTTGCTTGTCAAGTACGCTGAGTGAGCAGAGAGCTCTGCTGAAGAAGACAGCGCGAAATCCGCGACCTCCGGGGACCCGGCAACGCGTTGGTCATCCGAAACTGCATTTCATCTCTAACCGACCTGTGTAACGGCACGTGCACCTCGTCTCTCAAAGTTGGCGAGCGAGAGAGGAGAGAGAAAATGATAAATGAAAGGCAGGGAGGTTGACCAGGACTGAGCCCGGTTGGCTACCCTACACTTGGGGAAACTGGGGAACTTGGCTTCGGCCTGTTCGGTTGCCTGACCAAGGCGGCCGTAAATTGGAGTTGTTCTGTCCCCTTGTCACCTCAAAGATGATCGACACCGAAGGGGCCTTTAAAAATGACGAACGAAGACCCGCGCTTCCCAACGCGCGCTCAGAATACATCCGTCTGACGGGCTGAACGCTCTCCTCGCGTCACAGCTGTTTGTTTTCGTTTCGGAACGCCAGTTGTCGGACGTGCGTTTGCTCAGCCGTACGTATACACGCGGGCGGCCGCGGTTCTGATCTATATACCTCAACCGAAAAAAAAAAAAAAACGTCACGGGCGTCAGTCGCAACCGCGCTTTCTCGCTCTACGCTGCAATAAGCCCAACGATATCGGTTTGCGTGAAATCAGCCGAAACGCGCTGCATCAACTTCCGCGCAACTATAGCGCACAGAATGTGCGCGTTTACGAAATTGTCGGCATGCAGGCAGGAGGCGTGACGGCATAGTGTGAGACCCTGCACGGATAATCGATCAACAGCGGTTGAGCAAGAAAAGCCCCAGCATGGGATCTTCTAGAAGCCACGAGCCGGCGTTTCGACGAGGAGACTAAGACAAGCTCCCTCGTCAAAACGCTGCCTCTAAGCTTCTGAGAGACCCATGCTGAGCATTGCCTATAGTTCAACCACTGTTGATAAAGTAGCGCTTCATTCTCCCTTAGTGTTGTTTCGGTCATGTGCGGATTATGAGCGATATACCATGGTGCGTTTCATTTCTACAATACTTGACAACAAACTATTCCGAGGTGGGCGGCACTGGCCAACTCATGCGCTAAAAAAAAAAGTGAGAGGAAGTAGTGGGAGATGGCCGGGGATGAACTTGAGGCCGGAGAGGACATGGATACGCACGTGGACGAACTCAGTCGATTAAAGGAAATGTAACGACGAACGAGTGGTTCTTGTTTAACACCAAATCAAGAAGGGCATAAATACTGCGCTTCATTTCCATAGATCGTCCTCTATAGCGCAAGAACACCTGTGAATTAGTCTCTCGGCTCTGAAGAGACTTTCGACGTCGCTGCTGTTTCATTCTCGCCTCGATCGCGTTTCTTTTATTCGGCCAGTCTGCTTATTTTAATCCAGCTTTTGCGAGTCACTTGTAGTGCATCTCGGTATGGCTTTTCGCGAACGCGGTTGTGTCCCCGCGTGGAATTCATGGCGACCTATACGCCGATCTCATGCGGGAACTCGGCCGAACTGCAACACAAGCTCGGCGAAGGGCAATTATATACATATATATACATCGCTGGTGCCGCCCCGCATTCGAGCCAAAAGAAAAATAAACGTCGAAGGACGAGAGGCGTAGCTAAAGAGTTAGCGGACCGGTCCGAACGCGGTGGGCCACGTGCTCTATCTAGCCTCTATGCTGTTTCTCCTCAAGCCGGCAATCAGGCAGCGTACAGCGCGACGACCGTGCGCACTTTAGAGAGCAGGTGGCGCGTTTTGCCGATTGCGAGCACGCCCGTGATGAGTGCTGCCCCCCCCCCCCCTCCCCTCCTCCATCCCCCTCTTCTCCAATACAAGAACGGGGCGTCATGTGGAGTGGGACTTGCGGGATCAAGGCGTTGTAGTAGAGACGCGCGCTCCTGAAGTGCGCTACCTGCTCTTGATCCCCCGGCATGCAATAACCAGGGTATACCGTTACTGAACAGGAAACGCAGCCATCTCGATCGTGGCCATCTGCATTCCACGCGGGAGCGAGCGCGCTGTTGCGTGGCGCTGCAACAACGCTTCGCCTATAGAACCTACATGCATACTTTTTGCCTGAGCATACCTGCATCCGTAATGGGCGCCTGGCGGCCGGGTCAGGGCTCTACAGTGGCGCGCATGCATGCTGGCTTGCATTATGGGAAGCTGCATGCAGGGGCGTCACCTCTTCCTCCTCCCCCGGTCCTTTCCTCGTAAGGGTGGACGACGCTGTCCAAGCCCGGTCATGCAACACACATCTATGCTGTTCGAGGAAGCGTTGCGCTTTTGATCGCTAGGTTGTCAACGCTGCGTGCGAAGGTCGGCAGCGCGTGCTGAATCAAAATCAAGAAAGGGATTGTCGTCATCGTGACCGATGCGACACGCCTCGTCCGAAGGAATCGGTGTCTACAGCGTGGTAAGACACTTCCTCTCCGGTTCGATCGATGAAGCCACGTTACAACTCCGCCTCCAGCCTCCTGTTCTTGCTTTCTGTATTCAACTTCAGATATATATATATATATATATATTGTTCGGGACAAAAAGTGGTGCCGTCTTTCGGTGCCGCATAGTCTATAGTGCATTGGTTGTGTCGCAATTTTTTTCCTATGCATGGGGGAGTTCACATATCTGTCGTAAAGCACGAAATACCACCAGTTACTTTTGCTATCTTTTCTTTTTTTTTTTCTTATAAATCGTTTACCTGCCATTTCTGATCAACTGTACTGTAGGCATACACCAAAAGTGGTGTAATCAATCTCGGGCCATTTCAATGGAACAGCGGAAGAAACTGAAGGAAGCTTGACAATCAGTGTCACTTGAACGAAAAGAAGACAAAATTGGTAGTTTCACCCGAAGGGTGGATATCATGGAAAGCGATAGCAAGTATAAGCGTGCATTTCGCTGAAGCTCCTTGGAGGGCGTTCAAACAATACAAATTAGAGGAGGGGGGGGGGGGGGGGGGGGGAGCTTGTGAAAGTGACACAGGACGCGAGGCAACTGCAGCTGCACAGCAAAAACAGCGGCGTGGCTTCCTACTTGCAGGCGTCTCAAAACGCTGGCGTGTTGAGGAGCTCCGCCAGTGGCGTGCAGGCATCGCACCTCGGTGGTGCATGAGAGGAGACCGAAGGAAAACCATCGGTGTTTGTAGCTAGACGTTTACTGGCCGTTCCACTCATGCCACTGTACGCACAGAGCTGCCCAGGTGAAACGCTATAGCTTTTGTGCGCACAACGCCCATGTCAGCAGTCGGAAGGCGGAACGCTGCCCTGGCCCCACTGCAAAACGGATAGGAACCGGAGCATGACGGCGCGCGCACTCCGTCGTTTTTAACGCGAAAGCGTTAAGGGGGGCCCGTATCGCATAAAATCCGGCGTCGGCGGCGTTGTCCGTATGAGAAATATCATCCCGAACCACGCATCCCGACCCACGCAGGCCCTCCGCGTTGCGCATAGGCGTTGCTGAACTAACTGAATTTCTAAAAGCAAAATGCGTCAGAAAATTCGTGAAGTACGACTTACACACAACCTACAAACATGATAGCGTCGGATTGTAATTTGAATATACGAGAAAACATAATTCTGATACGCGGGAACACAAACCCCTTTTCCAGCTGGCGTTTGAGCTCTGTCTTAGTGGGAGTGTCTTGCAACACCATCCAGATGGCGCTCGCCTCCGCGCATCCGCTGCAGCGGCTGCGCGCCCGCCGTGCGGGGAAGAGAAAAAAGATTACCAGAAAGGTGATAATGATGCTGGACATATCATTAGCGAAGATGACCGGTCAATGGCAAAGATCACTTACGAGCGAAAGCAATTCTGAATTTCCTGACATCTGCATTGGAGAGCATTAACCGTCAGATGCCTTCCTCGATTACGTTGTGGGCTGCCATCAGTTAGCGTAAACTTTGATTTTTCTTCGTTGGAGGGCTTCTTTATCAGGCTGATTGCTGCCTTTTCACAGATTTCTGCTTTTGACCAGAACTAATGGAAGCATACCCTACGAAGTAATAAAGCTTGCTGACGGCATCACTGAAGCGTCAGTTATGATGTTTATTCGGCACAGAGATCAGCTTCTTTGAGAACTGGTTGTCCCGTTAAACACACATTGAACAGTATCACTTGTTCCGTGCATGTGATACTCTGCGCATTTACTGATGAGTCTGTGTTCCAAATAAATCAGGTGTAAGTTGGCACTCGTTTCGTAATTACCCATATCTCTATTCGCCTTGGCGTTAGTTTAAGTGGTGTGCGTCGTCGTTTCTTCTGTCATCGTGGCTTTACCAACCCCCTTTATCACGCTTAACCAACTAGCCCAGCTATGCACGCTTCTGGAGTTAGTTTGTTAACCGTAAACAAGTACGTTCTTCGTACTCCTCTGTCCACGGTAAATAATCGTTCTTTTTAGCCAACTGCTCAAAACGTTTCCGATCTGTTACAAGGCCTCTTTTTTTTCTTTTTTTTTTTATCCAAGCAAGGCGATGTCCTTTAACCGAATGAAACACCATCCCTAAAAGCGCAGAATGTCCTAGTGTTTTTTTTTTTTTTTCTTTTGTGAACAGCATTGTGAGCAGAATTCCACGATAATCTGCACTCGTTTTACTGACACCTGTCTCTTGGCGCGCGAAGCCTCAACACAAGAGAAACACTACACTACGCACCGACGTTCACTGGCGAAACTGTCGAGAACGAGAGCAGTTACCTCAGCTGTGAACTTAACCCACCCCGTTGGTTATGCGCGAACTCGATTGTACAAGTTTGTCGCGCTGACAGACGCGAATGTGGCAACGCGTGTCAGTCCCTCCTGGACACCGCGTTCTCTCCGGGGTCGCCGTTGCGCAACCGCGTGCATTTGAAGAGGTTGTGCGCGTCTCAAAGTTGTGCGTATAGCTGTCAGCCAGGCTCGCGTTGCGTAACGGTGCTCTCGTAAACGGTTCCAGGAATCGTGCTCCCGTGCAGCTACTTTACTACTGCCGCTGCTCCTGATGCTGCTGCTGCTGCTGCGGCGGCGGCGGCGGCGGCGCGTGTGCGTGTTCATTGGCGTTGGTGTCGACCCGTACGAAAGTACGCCAATTGTCGCGCTGCTTTGGTCACGTTGACGCACGTACGACGGAAGCGCGCCTAGCTGCGGTACCCATTGACAGCCCACGCTATACCGGAACATCGCAAAGCGTGCTTTCCGTAATGCGCTGTACTGAAAAAAAAAAAAAGGAGGGGGGGAGGGGGAAAGCTGCCTTTGAGCAGCTCCCGACGACTTCCTGTTTACTGTCACCGGTTCACACTCCCATTAATGTAGACAAAAAAAAAAAACAATCCTACAAAACTATACAAGTTCCGGAAGCGCGAGAGACGGGCAGCCCAGTGACGTACTTTTGACGGCAGAACGACACACTCGTTCTCGCGACTAACGTGAGACGGCGACGACCGCGTACAATGCACGTGGCGAAGAATTACATTGTTACCCACCCGCCGGACGGCACGGCGGCTGTCTACACCCCGAGAGTTCATTTTTCGACAGACAATGCGTCTCCGGCACTCCACCGCGGCTCTCTCCGAGACATTGTTGTGGCCTTTCGAAATACGTGACGAGAGTGTAAAGAATGAAGGGCCTTTATCAGCCTTTTTGACGGAGATAGCGGGAAACCATGTCTGCTCCGTGCCTCAGATGATCAACTATTTTCGTAAGCCGTGAAGCGATTCTCTCCTACGCGCACTGCTGTTCAGGTGGGCTAACAGGGGCGTCACGTGGAGAGGATGGAAGATACTCGGTTTTGGCTTTTCAATGAGCACGGAAATCGGGAAGTCTCTCTCCGGAAATGTTCAACTGGGGCAGCCCTTGTAATTTCTGTCATCTGGGTATGGCGTCCAGCAGCTGAAGGGCACGTTGAACTGCCCGAATTACTCTTGCTCGTCGTCTGCAACAGATTCTCACCATTGACTCGCCATGACATTCCTGTTTATGCTGAATCGAGTAAACAAATTCATGAGTGGCGGATGAAACAAACTGAAGGAGAATAAGTGTGATTCTTTCTTCGTTTCTTTTTATTATTATTATTATTATTTATTTATTTAATTAGCAACACATCGTTAACGGCGGCAGACGTGAGGAAGTGATCCTTGTACACCATAGTATATAAGCACCCCATTGAGAGAAACAAAAGGAGAAATTGTTAATTAATTGTTTGTAAGCGGCTACATATTGCAATCGCACAGCTTAAATCATATGCCAGTGTTCAAGGCATGTGGGTTTAATTGGAATCCTGCTGAGACTACTAGCACTAGCTTCGATATAGTCGTTTACAATGTATGCCGCGAAATACGCGGAAGTTTCATGTAGTTCTGTTCGGCTATTTCAACCCGCCACGGTGGTTTAGCGGCTAGGCGTTGCTAAACGTGAGATCGTGAGTTCGATTCCCGACCGCGGCGACCACATTTCGATGAAGGCGAAATGCAAGAACGCTCGTGTACCGTGCACGTTAAAGGACTCCAAAATTAACGCTCAATGGAGGTCAAAATTAATCCGGAGTCCCAGCACTACAGCGTGCCTCATAATCATATCGTGGTTTTGGCACGTAATTAAAACCCCAGAATTTAATTTTAAATTAAGTTTGTTCCGAGATTTCCAGGAACGCTAGTCGAAATGAGGCGTTTTGGCTAAGTGTGAGAGATGTGCGTATGCGTCAGCCAGTCTGCTCGCTTATACATATAATTTAGCAGGTCCAACATCATATAGGCGACATGTCATTTCGCAGGGGTTTTTGGGGGATTTTTTCTGTGAAGTTTCTTTACAACTCCCAGTTGTTTTATTCAATTCGCGGTTCAATAAAAGAGAACGCCTCGGCTTTTATAAATTAAAGCACCCGTGCTGGCGCCTTCCCCACTCTCTGGCCATTCTCCGACGTCAGATGTCGCCATAGCATCTCGTTCGTGTAACAGAGCAAGATATTATGGCACGACCATTCGTGCGACCTGCACAGAGAAAAAAAGAAAAGCGAAGGAAGAAACGGCACGGACGTTTCTTTGCTGCCGCAAGATTCGCGTTTCCCCTCGCTCTGCGAATAAGCTGATTCGGTATTCTCCTTGTGTTCCTCTTCGTATAACTTTCCTGTCGCTTGTTCATGATGCGCAGCTACGTGTAATGGCCGCTGTGCCATGTAAGCAAGGACCGTGGTTGATTAGCGCCGCGGCAGCGCGGAGAAGTATACGTATGTCGATATGTACCGCGGACATAAGCAATGCTTTCTTCTGCTCGTGGCCTGCACCGCGGTCCGTGTCAAAATAAGCAAGAAGGGAGCGCAAAACAGGCGAGTGCTGCGTGTGTGTATGTGCGCGTGCATGTGTGTGGCCGGGAATAGCTGCTCTGGGTGGTCGCGGCCACTCCAACGGCTGGCAAGGGCGCGCGGTTGCCGAGCGTGGCGCAACGGCACCGAGCACGCTTTTGTTTACGCGATGCGGCACGCGCCGTCCATGGTCGCCGCAGAGTGGCCACCGCACGGGGCATGGATGGCCGCGCTTCCGTGCTGCTCCCCACAGTGGACTGTGGGCGCCACAAATAAAGCCTGGTGGATGGTTTTCTTACGTGGCATTCGTCGAGGAGCGTCGCATCCTTGAACGTACGCCACGTGCTAGGCACGTGTCCTATATCCACTGGCCACAGTGGTCCTAATATCTTAATCAGGACAGGGACGATATTCTTTCAAAAACGCCCGTGTGCTTGCGTTGTAGTGCACGTTAAAGAACCCCAGGTGGTCAAAATTAACCCGGAGCCCTCCACTACGGCGTGCATCATATGCAGAACTGGTTTTGGCACGTAAAACCCCAGAAAGAAGAACAAGACAGTGCTATATACACTGATTCGGCACATCGAAGGGCCTCTAATGCACCATTCATGCGCCAGTACCGTAGCATGGTAATTTCAAGCAGGGCCTACAGATCTGCGAGTCTCGTTACCCAACGCTTGTGGGAATAGCACAAACTGCGATATTACATGCTACAACCCACATAAAAGATGACAGCTTCATCGCAAAAAAGACGCGTGCATAATTTTACACGGAAAACAGGAATGGCAACCGCTGCCCTGAAAGCACTTCTCCGATGAAGGAAAATGCCAAATGCGATATCAGAAAAAAAACAATCGAATCTGGATGCCACAAGTTCATTTCGCGATCGCACGTAACGCCGTACCACGCACGCACGAGCCGTGGTTGGTGCCCCCCCAACTCCAGGCGTCAGCGGGAGGCGAATATGACGCTACAACCCCCCATCCTTCCCCATTCCCTTGCTCTCCATGCCTGCATGACCGGGTAAACAACGGAGCCAGAGGAGCGGGAAACACTGCCCTATGTATCATTGCTTGCGTCAGCCTCCCACGCTGCGCGCGGAAGTGCGTGCATGTACAGCGCGGGTGCGTCCCATGGCGCACTTCTGGCCCTGCACATCTCGCGCGGCCCCCAGCCGTCCTGCGAAACTTCACTGACGCCAACGCGTTAATTGTGTGCTGCATGTGCTTTCCCTGCTCTGTATAAGCCTGTTTCGTATCTGTCAGTGTGTGCGTGTGTTTCGACCAACTTATTTCTCGTGATCGAAGACAGCGCCAGAAATCTAGAAGTAACCTCCACGCTTCGCCTTTTGAAAACGTTGGCATTGTGTTGTGACGGTCGTGTAATTCTTTGTGCTCTTCCTCGTGTGTTTGCGTACAGTTTATCTTTTCATTCCTTTGTATTTTTGCCACCAGTACAAGGCAGCCGGCCGGATGCTATCCTGGAAACCTTTGCGTATTTCCTTTCGCCACTCTCTCTCTCTCTACGTAACCTGCTCTTATCTGATGAATGACAAGCACGCTGCCATGGCAGCTAACGCTCCTCAAGGTGTTTTTCTCGTATCCGAGCAACAACTTTTGTCGACGTGCTGGCGCTTGCGATGACCACGATAATCGCGTGACCATTATATCCACATCAGTGAATTCCCAGGTTGGCGATGAAACTTTTGACATACCGGAGGAACTCCTTTAAAATCTCTTAGTCAGCATGGCGTTCGCAGTCAGCGTAGCCCGTGTACTTTTGACGAAGACTGCACATGTGCCGCTACCACAGCATGGTCTCGCTGTGGTAAGCGCACTAGGAGGGGAGGGTATACGAAGGGAATTAAAGGATGAAGAAAGAAATGCAGCAGAAAACGAGTTGGAATCTATACACAGCGAAGCTTTGTGTGAGTACATAAAGAGTGGAAACACACACGCGCACACGCACACGCGAACACACGGCGCACACACGCACACACGCACACACGCGCACACACACACACGCACACACGAAACCTTTTGTTAAGCGGAGTTGCTGCCTACTAGCGAGTACGACGGATGCCTTGAACGCATCATGGTTTCAGAGGCAGCATGCGCATACGTGCGTAGCGAAGTTCAAATTCTTCTTCTTTCTGGGGTTTTACGTGCCAAAACCAGTTCTGATTATGAGGCACGCCGTAGTGGAGGGCTACAGATTAATTTTGACTGCTTGGGGTTCTTTAACGTGCACTAAAATGCAAGCACACGGGCTTTTTCGCATTTCGCCTCCATCGAAATGCGGCCGCCGCGGCTGGGATTCGATCCCACGACCTCGCAGTTCGAATTCATTCTATCCGCAAGAAGCGTTTACTTTCTCATTACCGTGCAGCCGCGGATGCGGGAAGGCGAGCTTTAGAGTTCTTTTTTTTTTTTCTTTACCCTGCACAGCCGGCGCCGGCGCTGCCACGGATGCGCCGAGGCGAGCGCCATCTGCTGGTGGTGCAAGGAACCCAACGTCGCACGCGGCACGTGTAATGTGCTGTGATTGGTTGACCTATTCCGCAAGAGAACAGCCAGGTCGCAGCCACGGTCAAGAAAAGCTTCGCTTTTAACACGAATCAGAGAAGATAAGCGAAACGTGAAAGCGCGCGCATTTTTCAACTTCGTTGCCTTCGCATTCGCTTTGGCCTGCACACTTCATCTTCTTCCAGCGTGTCTAATATGCACTCTCGACATACGTTATGCTGTAAGGCAAAATTTCAAGAAAAAGTCTCTTATAGCCTAACCAACCACCTTGTAATTTTTGCTATGCACTTTAATGGTCGCGCTTGATCAAGCTCGACATTTTGCTGGTAATGGGTGTTGCTTAAGGCAACACCCATTATCTGATCACGGCAGTCTGTACCGGGAATGGCTCCGCCTCAGAATTTCATTCCACGGCACACAGATATGTCACCACGTGTCCATCAGCTCATTTTCTTGCAGAAAAGGGAGTGGTCACTCCTTTCATGTTGTCCTCAGCCCTTTGGGCAATACTAGTTGCCGTACACAAGTCATTAGGAAATTTCCTTATTCTGAAGTTGTCGAGCATTCTCTTCCTCTCAACGCGGAAGCTCTGGCGAGACCAGGTGAAATGCTTCGCGCTGCCAACATCTTTGTACTTTCGGCAGAACGGAGATATAGAGCGCGCCCAGTTTTGAACGCTTGTGCTGGAATGCTGGCCGTCTTCGTACTGACACGCGCTGTTTGGCATTTACGCGCCTTGCAACCTCCGAGTTTCTGGTTGTAAGAACTGCGAATGCCACTTCCACCCAACACGTACGAGTAAGGCAGTGGAACAACCTTGCTGGGGATCTGAGTCAAAAACAGCCAGCGCACGTTGCTCGAAAACTGACTCTCCGCAGCGATTCGTTCAAGAAACACACTACTTCTCCTTTTCTTTTTAGAAACTTATCAGTCACCGTCGGCAGAGCGCAGAACTTCAGTTGGTTTTAATTGCGTCGCCTCTTATACCTGCGGTACCCTTTGGACAGTTTAACTGCTTCAAGTTTAACGGCGGTACACATTATTTGTGAGCACTTATGCGAACTGGCGAGAGGCAATATAGCTCAGTCACAGATCATTCCAGGCCTTTAATTCACTGCGGTCACCACACCACTCGCTCAAAGCGCCAGTATGCGTGACCACAGCAAGCGAACTTGGCAAGTGAAACGGTTTAAGTTAAAAGAATGCAAAAAAAAAAAAAAAAGAAAGAAAGCAGCACAAGTGATATGCTGTTCCCTGTCTTGTTCTTTGTCGCTGCGCTGTTCCTTCAACATTGTTGGAGCTGGAGAGGCGTTAGTGCAAAATCCTTTGTTCTTGTTCTTCATTCCACTGGCGTGTCCTTCCAGGAACAATGCATTCCACGAACACGCTTAGCTCCCATACGTAAGCTACATCCACACTCGAGTTCGCCTGACCTTGTTAGGCTGGAAAGCCGCACACATGTGCTGCCTACGAAAAGTTCAACATAAAAAAAAAGAAAATCACAGCTTTGTTTGAAGTGCGAATGAGTAATATCGACACCTTGTTTTATCGACACCATGTTATAGAAGATAACCCACAGAAAAGGCGCTACCGCCAGAGTTATTTAATTAAACCAGGCGAAGGTAAAGTCAGACACTCTGGATGTTACTTTTTTTCCCACGCCCAGAGTACGAGTTCTCTTTCTCTTCCAAAATGGTTGTATTCTAGATTAAATCAAGAATATACCTCCATGTTGCCTGTTGCCACATAAAGCATTTATTTGGACCAAATATGAGCATGCCAGGTCGACGATGAACTTTGTCTCAGCATTGATTTGTCTCATGAAAACCACTGACACAAAGACACCTGTCAAGAGAGAGACCTTTCTTTGCTAATCTGTGGCGATTGGGTTACGTGCGCATCAATATATGCATGTATGACCACCGTGATAGAGCAGATAACATCCGTCGCTATGAGAAAGCGCCGGGTGGTATATGCCGATGCGGTGTACACGCTCAGTGGGCGGTGCTCGGGGCGAAACAATGGCGTTGGCATCTGGCCAACAAGCTCTGCACCACTGCATCAGTCACAGAAAGTTGTTTGCTTGAATCACATCGAACGTGGGTACCCAGGTTGCTGAGTTTGGTGGCTTCTTTAGCGCCTGTAGAACCCACGGCAGTCGTGGATTCGACCCTGCAGGTGGCGGAAGCCACATTCGAATGGGAACTGGAAATGCAAATACAATGATGTATTGAAAAAAAATTCTGGTGACTGTAACAAATTTGAAGCTCTGGACTACGGTGTCTCCCACCGCCTGGGTGTCGTTAGTATCACTCGTGGACTCGATGTTTGTGGCGAGTGTATGTAATGGGCGACCTTGCAGCAGAATTACGGGTTGTCCGATGTTGCGCGCGGGCGCTTGGACACCGCTCTTTGTGTGCCGCTCTCCGAGCACGTTTCTCGAGCTCCGTGCAGTATGGACTCTGCCCACACGAAGGCACAGACGCAGGCATTGTTTGACGCAAGCAGCGCGCGCTCGCACCGCCAACCGGCAGCCAGCGGAACGCGAGAACAAAATTTTTCCACGGCGCACTATAGAGGCGCGAGCGACGTCTGCGCGGATTGCTCGCAAAACGGCGAGTATTGCATGATCCAGTGTCAACTCGGGTGTCGACCGAAAGAAATAAGCAACAAGAAACGGGGGTCGGAGAAAGATCAGCAACTCCGCGCGCAGCCTTGGCTATCTGCGCATGCGGCAGAAACTTGGAGTGGGCCTACATAGTGGACAGCATGCACTATATATCACACGGTCGCCGTCCACCGAGCCTTATAGGCGTGGCCTGGACCCTGCGCGTAGCCCTTCCGCGTTCACCGCTCCGTCGACGATAGCCTCGGGATTCAAGACTGCAGAACTGCACCTGATGGCGCGCTTCTTCAGCACGCATAAGGCACCGTTGTTGTGCACACAGCGCATGCACAAATGCCACGCTCGGCGCATCATGCACTCCACGAGTCTGTACCGATGATTCGAAAGAGGCACCCTGCTGGTTGAAGCGGGGAATTATTTGCATTCGCCCCGACGGTATTCATTGAAATAAGAGACATCACCCATTGATTCAACTTTTCGTATGCGAGCTATACACATGTGAGGACGCGTATCCTGCTCAGGCAGAATTGCTGAAATTTGGGTGAAGGAAAAACGCACGCCCTTCGCAGTGATCTTTCGTGCAACTATATATATACGATATTTAGCACAGCTCTCTTTCGTAACCGTTACTGTGTCGCATGTGCAAAGCGCGGCGATGATTATAGGTATACATATATATATGACGCACAGGCTGTAATAGTAAAGTTGCAGCAGTAACGCTGAGCCAAAATGTTTCATTAGGACGACCCGCGTTTTTGGTCCAGAAGAGTGAAAGCAAAATATGTACTTCATTGGCACGAATACAGTCCGAGTACGTTGTTGAAATACGCTTGTGGGACTCTTCGGTGCCGCGAACTCTCCAGGGTATACCCTGGCATCCGTATAGCTTTGGCTTGGAGTGTGCTTGCAATGGTGTGCCATAAACCGTGGCCACGTACGGAAGCATTTGACACACGGCCGCCAGAATTCATGATTTCCCAACAGCCCCCCCCCCCAGCAATTGTCTCGATGCGTCGATGATAATCGCCTCTGCTGCATAGGAAATGCCGCGGTTGGGCTCGCATACCGGAACGTACGCACGCGAGCTCAACAGCGGAACGTTCCGGCGGTGACTGAAGATAAAGTGCCAGGCCGCCGTATATACAGTCTCGTAGGCTCGGTGTGATAACCTTTCCTTATCACGAAAGAGTTTCGGTTGCTGCTCAGCGTACAAAGGCCTAAAACACACAAGCGACAGGAATTGCCGCTGCTCGCTGAAACGTCCTGCGCCCACATTTTCAAGCAGCCATACATCCATCACGTATTTCGCCTGATAAGCCTTTAGTGACGCCTATCTATGATGCAAGTAATTGTCATTCCCGTATCGCTCCACAATCGGACGGTCACGACGATCCCACATGGAAGAAGCGTGCGACCGCTGCTGAGCGATATAGTCGTCATCGAGCAAAAGCCGCCAAAGCCGCACTGCTTGCGACGTGAGGGCCCGTAATCTATACCGCGCGTGCCGTTTTCACTTTTTCCGCTCTCTTCAACGCTCGGTGGGCTCACATGAGTTTTATTGAATTGACGCCAGCAACGCGGTATGCATACGTAATCCAAGCGCGCACTTTCTCCAGCGCGGCTGAGAAAGCCCGCGCCCGTTTTAGTGGCTAAATATGCCACTGAAATATCCAGTGCATATTAATTAGACGGAACAAGCAGCGCATGCGACAGAGTGTTGCGCGCGACGTGGTTGGATCCATTCGCGAACAGATCTGTCAACCTTACTTTGTATGTACCCATGCAGGGAAACTTTGCGTGCGCGTATTCAAAAAAGCAGCTCGTTCGCTTAACGGACCCATCTTGTGACGCTTTTACACACCGCCTCCACGCAAACGTATATATACGTATATATTGTTGCGCACGAAGACGCAGACGAAAAGCTATATACAAGTATATTTACAAGGAAATGCGCCGCACTTGGCCAATATGATGATGATGATGATGCCTCAACACTTGGCACAACCCACTGAGGGGGATAGGCCACGAACCGGGTGGTATTATGATAGATTGTATATTGAGAAATTTGACAAATTATTTTCAGAAAGTTTTTAGTCTCGCCAATACACGAAGCAGGGCATTCGGTGCACACAAACGCCCTTGGCCAAGAGGCAACAGCCCGTACTAGCCTCTAATCTTCGTCGTCGTCTTCACACAGCTCGCCTCTTCGTCAAGGCAAATACTGTCCCGTAGCAATATATATGCATGCAGCTGAGCTATCGCGACAGGTTTATAATAGTGTGGAGTCGGACTACTTCTTGAACTTATATTTGGCACAGTGCCAAGGACGCAACATTCATTATTGATTTTAGTTCTTTATGAAAATGTTTTGTTAGACATCAAACGGCTGTGAAACAGATATCTTTATTACACATGTACGACGGAACGAGAATAAAAGATCTGCGCCGGGATATACGACGGCGGCTGCCTGCCGTATACCCCGGCCACGGCGTCGTCACTCCATAAACTAGCTGCACGTAAAAATTATGGAGTACCTCTATAGGACACACGAGCATCAATTTAAGACTGCTCGTGTTATATTGTGTTATATTTTGTTATGTGCAGGCGATACCAATACCTGCATCGATTGTCAGCATCGTCGTCCCTGCATCATGTCAGCAAGTGTGCAATTGCTATTTCTGAGCACTGTGTATAGCGCGCTGGGGCACGCGGAAGACAATCCGTCGCTTCAACAATCTACAGGTCGCTGCGTTTTTAAGGCGAAGCATTCATTCTTCCAATTAAAGAGCTATATAGGAAAGCAAAGTTAGCTCCAACCAAAATTTATTTTGAAAAACCCGACGTTTCGGTGCCCGACCGGCTCCTTCTTTAGGGGTGAGATGGCGTGAGGCGTAGCAGAGCTTATATGCTGTTTCTTTTTTTTTCTTTTTTTTTTTTTTCGAAACGCTTTCACAGGCGCGCGCATACTTTTTGCAGTCCTTGAGAGTAAACGGCTGGAAGTGTTGGTGACGAACGAGTGATGTTACCCGACGTCCTTTGGATGTGCCAGGATTCCAAAAGGAGCCGCCGCCGGTGGTTGTTTTCTCTCTCCAAGACGACGGCGCTGTCGGGGCTAATATGGTGGTCAAAAAGCTCGCAGTGCTCTGCCACAGCACTGCGTCCCCTGTTTTCGTGGCGAAGGTCATTCTTGTGTCGACAAATTCTTTCCGGAAAGTTTTTAGTCTCGCCAATACACGAAGCAGGGCATTCGATGCACGCCCTGCGCTTTTCCGAGAGGACAGCGGTCTTTTGGACGAGGGAGGAGGATATACCGACCGTGGAGAGAGGCTTGTTTGCGACGTGAACCCCTCGGAGCACACGGGCAGGTGTACCGTGACGTATCGAAACACGGCGTCGTTGCCGGGGTAGGGTAGGCAGCCTTCCTTTCATTCGCGTTCCGTCGGCGGTGAATGAATCCATTTGTGTATAGCCGTTCATCCTATAACGTCACGGATTACTGTGTTCTTTTCTTCCTTCTGAACTGCGGTCTTGACGTGGCTTCGGACTAGAGAAAACTTGAGGCAGGTGATTAGAATTAAAGTGAAGATATCGTCCTGTATGTGCCGGTTTTCTGAATGCGGAAAAGGACAGGTTCGGTCGCTCTCTCTTTCCTTAGTCCCGACACTTTGAGGCAGGTAAGTAGGTAGGTAGCTCAGTATGCTCCTGTCTCGCCTCGCTTTCATAAAAAGAAAATAGGGCGTGACCGACAGCGGAATCGAACCTCTGCCGTCGAAAACACTAGCCCGGTGCTCTAACCATTAGGCCACGACCGCTTTTTTTTTTTTTTTCCTTTATTGCCTCGCATGTCACAGAGCTTACGAGCTCAGAAGAACAGAATAAGAAGATCATATATCGGTGAACCGTCAGCTGTTTGCTGAATACATGTATGTCATCAGTATTTCGGCATGTGCAACAAAAGTTCCAATCTTGGAACCCACTCCAGTACATACGTCTGCACCTTCTGCACTTCGACAAAATAGGACACAGAATCGCAAAAATGTTCGCGAACGGGTCTGACATCAATATCTGCATTGTGTGCAGCCGTCCGAGTTCGCCATATGCTGTGCAGGCCCAGGAGCATGACAAGATCAAAAGGCACGCCATCCGTCGTTTTCAACTCTTTTTTCAGAGTTCAGATGTCGCAGAAGAAAACCCCACTCCAGCAATCTAAAAACACATGTTCAGTGGTCTCTGGCTTTTTTGCATAATAATCAATGAGGCAATGAGGCCACGATCGCACTCTTCGTGTGTGTGCGTGCGTGCGTGTGTGTGTGTGTCCAAAGACAGCCAGCTGTACAGTACTTTCCTAAGTACTGTACTTTCCTCGCAGCATGCTATACGTATAAGCTGCGCCGACTTCATGATCGCCTAAGTTAATCATGCTTTATCATTTCTTCGCCACAATACAAATGTCATTCGTCGTTTTAACATACACCGCATGGCATAGCCATACGTACGTACGATTGCATAACACGTAGTCGCTGATGACGTCACAATTTGCGTTTTTCTCGCTTACGCGCGTCCACTACTTGTGTAGGAAGACAATTGTTTTGTCGTATAAGCGCGCGTCGAACGTTGCCATTGCCGTCATACGATCGTCTTCAACGTAGTCGTCGTCGTCATGCTCCTGTCGTTACAGAAACGTACGCTCGCGACCCACCCATGCACAACTACTCGATTTAGACAAACACGTTGGTCCACCTGATATCGCTTTGCGGAACCCAAGACAATGCTACCTGAAAAATGCTTCGCATAACATTGATTTCCGCAGTGCGTGGGGTCTGCGCAATGTTTACATTACGTTAAATTGGAAAGACTAAAGAAGCAGGGAAGAACGAAGCAAGCAAGAAATCAGCGAGAAATATTGTTGGCATTGGCAGAAACTAAATGTATGTAGTCGAAGATAAACGAGGCAGTGTCATGAGCAGCTTCGGAGATGTAATAAATGCAGCAGGGGAATTATACGGGGTGACCATCTTTTAGTTCTCCGCAGTTTTTAAAGATCGCCTGTTGCAGTTAACATATAGTTCTGGTCCTTGAGCTGGTTTATTCAGAGAGGCGGACATTACTTGCACAAGAAATCGGAACTCATATTCAACTAATAAAAAAATTCACTAAATCTTCACTCATTACTTTATGGCACATATTGCAATTTGCTAATTGTCTCCGGTGAGATTGCAAGTCGTATACAGTTGGAATGTATATGCGCCATCAAAATCGCCGTAAAAATGCACTGTTGTTCCACTTACTGTTTTAACAAAACCCTCTTTCATGCATTGAAGCACTAAAGTAACTGGAACGCCCATGTATTTCGTTCCACACTTTGGGAAATAATATCTCGAAACTGGTGCCATCCTGGAAATTTTATTTCAAGTGGATACGTCTTGCAAGCTCACCGGCTGCAATTCGTAAATTGCAATACGTGCCATAAAGTAATTAATTAAGAAGTTAATTAGTTAATTTTTCTTAGCTGAACATATGTTCTGATTTCGCGTGCTAGTAATGTCCACCTCTTCGAATAATCCAGCTCAAGGACAAGAATTATGCTATCTGCCACAGGCGACGTTCAAAACTACCGCAAAACTTAAAAATGATCAAACCGTATATTAAACTGTGCACACAATATAACGACATAAGCAAGCACTACCAGTTAGGCAGGAGGATATTTCCCCCATCTCACCCCAAACTGAAACGTCGCCAAGCAGTCGTCTGACGACAACTGCAGACACACACCTTCCCCAGTCCTGGGCGATTGCGGCACATTTTCCCCCCGAGTGCTCTTTGCAAGTTATGTCAGGCATCTAGAGCGACACTGTCGCACACGGTTGTGGGAGTGTCCTGTTGTAGCAGCGAAAATGGCCGTAGCTCCGGAGGCTCTTGCATCGAAGTGGGCCGCCGCTCTGCGCAGCTCCAACCTCAAGACACAAGAGTGGGCAGTCCAGCGGGCCCGGGAGGCGGCGACGAGGCAAGGCCTCGAAGTCCCCTCATGGGAGACCTGAGCCCGGGTCATTAAACTTCGCCGGATTTTTAATACAGTTGTTTCCATCCATCCACACAATACCCGTGTAGCCGTGACGAAAAGTTGTTGCTGAGATATCAAAGTTCCACGCGTAACAATATAGGGATGAAATTAGAATGCCCTTGCAAGATACGTCCAGAGGTACTCGTGGCAGGAGAAGGTGGAATAACAATAGATCAAATAGATGACGGCGGAGATATTGTACTGAAAAAGCTTGCAAGCCTTCCCACGGAATGCTTCATTACAACAAACGTGCCAGAAACTTGGAATAATGCCAACATGTTATTAATCTACAAGGACGCAGATGATAAATGATTGAAGAATTATAAACCCAGCTATTATATAGGTTTAATTGTTGTACGACGTAATCACTAAGGTGATATTGAATAAAATCATAGCAGCATGTAGCATCGTACTAACTTTACCACGGGATATATTGTCATGAGCCTTCAGAAGTAGTATTGCAGGTTTAATAACCCGTAGAGCAGCTGGCTCCTGTCAAACGCGTCCGTCGGGGCTGGCTCTCGAGCAGGGAAGAGGCGCGCGGTATTCTTTGTGCTCTAGGGTTCGACCCACTCTTGCCCTCGACCCACTATACCTACAGGTGGCAATATCCCCCCTTCCGAACAAAAGTATCGCCTCGATGCTATATATATATATATATATATATATATATATATATATAGGCGTAAGAAGAAAAAGAAGAAGGCAGGCAAGTCGAAATTACACACAAAAAAAAATTGTCACGCCGGCACATTAAATGAACGCTGAAGCAAGTTCACGAAGATGAATGAAAAGAAGAAACAAAGAAGGGAATGAGAGAAAAAAAATCGAAATGAAAAAAAGTTACGGACGCGCAATGTACTGTACGGCTTCATGCGCACAACATGAACTGTGTCCGAACTCTGGTGTCGGTATGATCTACTCCGTGTCTGCGATGTTGTGTCCGCGAAAACTTCGTAGTTTAATACCCCTGTCAAGCGGGCAAGTTAAGTGCACTTACGGGGAGTGCACTTCGGGACCTTGAGTGACACTTAAGGCTACGCGGTGCTAAACGGGAAAACGGAGTGCACTCGCTGTAAAGAAACATGGCGACAGAGACGAGCGCGTTTATTGAATATGTAGATAAAAAAGAAAAAAAACTTCTAAAAAGTGATTGTTTTACGTGGTATTATAAATAAAAACAAACTTAATCTACTTTTTCTCAACAAAAACGTCATTTCTTTTACTATGAGGTGTTGCAAAGTCAATGCCGGCCAAGACGAATACCTAGCCAATCCAGAAAAACATGGCGGCGTGCGACGAAGCTAACGAAGCTGCGTATACGATAATTTTGTTCATTATTGTGCTGTTTCGCTTCTCGCTAAATACAAATTATTTTGGGTTTAGCTGTTCAACAACTAAAATGAACTTCTGTGTCCTTTTTTTATGCATTACATTCTGTACCATTCAAACCGCTGGCGGCGAGGCTACGCACTCGACCAGCAAAGTGCGTTTCGTGAACGCACTCCGACCGGAGTGCACTCTTCTGCGAGTGACACTCCGCTTGCGCCGTTTAGATTTGGCAAAGTGCACTTAAACTGAGTGACACTCTCCGTAAGTGCACTTAACTTGACCGCTTGACAGGGGTATCAGTCTCCTGACACGGCGGAGCACTTTACACGGACCGAAATACCGGCTCAGCAGCTTTTCAGAGAGTCCACGACGGCGAACGGGGGTCCACACCCAAACTTGGTCCCCCGGGGTTGTAGGACACGTCCCTGTGGAGGATGTTGTAGCGTCTTGCGTCTGCCTGCAACTGCTGGCCGATGTGCAGCCGCGCGAGCTGCCGAGCTTCCTCGGCACGCTCTGCAAATTCCTCGGCATCAGTCATCAATATGTCAGCGTCTTAACACGGCAGCATAGCGTCCAGCATCGTCTGGACTTCGCGACCATAGAGAAGGCGAAAGGGCTTGAAGCGCGTCGTCTCTTGCACGGCGGTGTTATACGCGAAGGTCACGTAAGGGAAGATCCGATCCCATGTTTTGTGTTGGACGTCAATGTATATTGCGAGCAGGTCTGTGACCGTCTTATTCAGTCGCTCGGCAAGTCCGTTGGTTTGCGGATGATACACGGTCGTCTTGCGATGCCTACTGTTGCTTAATTCAAAAACTCCGTCCATAAGCTGCGTTGTGAATGCTGTCCCTCTGTCTGTTATTTCAGTGGAAAGAGCAGCGTGATGCAAGACGATGTGGCGCATAAAGAATTGCGCTACCTCTGAGGCCGTAGCTCGTGGGATCGCCTGCGTCTCAGCATAGCGTGTTAAATAATCAGTCGCGACGATCACCCATTTGTTGCCGTCAGACACAGGAAATGGTCCGAGAATGTCCATGTCGACTTGGTCTAAAGGCGAGTGAGGAGCTTCAATTTGCTGAAGTAAGCCGGCTGGCTTAATTAACGGATGGTGTCTTGCGGCGCTGGCATTTACGACAGCGTACTGCTTGACGCTTGCGGAAAGCCCGGGCCAATAGTACATCTCGTTTACTCTAGCGAGTGTTCGTGAAAAAAACTAAATGACCAGATGTCGGTTCGTCATGGCAAGCAAAGAGGACGTCGTCTCGCATGTCCCTTGGAACCACCAGCAGGTAAGCACGGCTGGTCGAACGAGCATTCTTCTTATACAGCACGTTGTCTCGCAGACAGAAGGACGTTAACGAGCGGGACAGATGGCGTGGTATGGTTTTGTCGCGGCCCTCTAAATAATCGATGATCGGTCGAATCTCAGCGTCGTCACGCTGCCGTCTGCTCAAGTCCGACGAACTAATGGCGCCCAGGTAGCCGTCACCGTCCTCTATTTCCTGAATGACAGGATCAATGGGTGCGCGGGACACCGTATCAGCGTCTTAGTGCTTACGGCCAGACTTATAAACGATGGTGATGAAATTCCTGTAGCCGCAAGCTCTACCGCGCCAGTCGTCCTGAAGGGTCGCACATGCTTGCCAACCAACAGAGGGCATGGTGGTCCGTCACTACTTTTAAGGGACGACCATAGAGATAAGGGCAAAACTTGATGATCGCCCATATGACCGCGCGGCACTTTTTCTCCGTATAGTCGAATAATTCGCCTCGGCACGGGACAGGGAGCGGCTGGCATACGCTAAAACTCTTTCCACTCCATCTTGAAGCTGGACGAGCACTGCGCCAAGGCCAATGCTACTGGCGTCGGTATGCACCTCAGTATCAGCATCATCGTCAAAATGTGCAAGAACGGGTGCTGACTGCAGGCGCTGTCGTAATTCAGCAAAAGCCGCCTGTTGCTCATTATGCCACACAAATGGCGTGTCGTCCCTTGTAAGGCGAGTCAAGGGTTCCGCCATCTTCAAAAAGCCTTTAATAAACCGGCGATAGTAGGTGCACAAATCCAGGAAGCGCCGGACGGCCTTCTTATCGGCAGGAGCTGGAAATGCGGCCACAGCGGCAAGCTTGTCTGGATCGGGTCGGACCCCTTTGGCGCTTACGACATGCCTGAGGAACTTGAGCTCTTCATAACCAAAGTGGCTCTTTTCGGGCTTAAGTGTGAGGTCTGCCGATCGGATGGCTTCTAGCACACTCTGTAGGCGGTGAAGATGCTGCTCGAACGTTTCAGAGAAGACGACCACATCATCCAGGTACTTCAGTCCAGTGAGGACAGTGTCCATCATTCGCTGGAAAGTAGCCGGAGCTGAACATAAGCCAAAAGGAAGCACTCGAAATTCATAGAGACCATCTGGAGTCACTAAGGCTGTTTTCTCGCGGTCGCATTCGTCTACCTCGATTTGCCAGTACCCGCTTTTTAAATCGAGAGAAGAAAAATAGTGGGCACGCCGTACGGTCTATCTAACGAGTCGTCGATACGCGGCAGCGAGTACACGTCCTTTTTAGTCACGTTTTGAGCTTCCGGTAGTCGACGCAGAAGCGTAGCGTTCTGTCTTTCTTTTTTGACAAGAACGACCGGAGACGACCACGGGCTGTTGGAAGGTTCGATGACGCCATCGTCAAGCATCTCCCCGACTTGCGTACGTATGGCTTCGCGTTCACGCGGTAAGGCTGCTGGTGTATCGGGCGTGCGTCTTCGTACGTGATGATCCTGTGTTTAGTGATGGAAGTCTGGCGTACATTTGAAGAATTTTCGAAGCAGGTCCAAGCAAGAGCTTGCGCAGTGCTGTCTGGCTATCGGTGGACAGTTCAGAATTGATGTTGAGATGGCCCAGAGACGTGCCTGCTGTCTCCACTACTTCTGGCGTGAAACAGTCGGTAACGTTTGCTACTGCGTCTGCAAACGCTAACGAAGTGCCGTAGAACAGGTGTCGGTGCTCGTAGCTAAAGTTTGTAACAAGCAATTACGAATAGCCAGCACGAAGCTGTATAATACTTCGATCCAAACGAACACCTTGCTTCAGTAGGTGTTCCAAGTTACTTTCGGCCACCGCTTCGCCATCGCGTAAGCCACAGCATGTGACGTCGACGAGGACACTGGCTCGTGGAGGCAGCGTTGCACTGTCTGCAGAAACACGAAGTATGTCGTCGCGCCGTTGGCCGTCTTGCACTTCGATTGCTCGTTCAGCAGAGAATGTGATATGACGCTCTTACAGATCAATAATAGCGCCGTACTCCTGCAGGAAGTCAACGCCAAGAATAACGTCGCGAGAGCATTCGCGTAAGACACGCTACGAATGTAGATCCTATACGAATGTAGATCCTTGAATCTCAACTCTAGTCGTGCAAGCGCCCAGTGGAGTAACGACGTGGCCTCCAGCCGTCCGAATCTGCGAGTTATGCCAGGGCGTGATTACTTTCTTCAGCTGTGTTGCCAATTTCCCGCTTAATATAGAGTAGTCTGCGCCGGTGTCCACTAAAGCACTAACGGCGTAACCGTCAATAGTCACTGGAATATCGAGCGAAAGTCGGTCGTCCCGTTCAGCTGCAGGTTGTGCCGGATCGGTATCTTTCCGTATTTGCGTCCGTCGGAGGTCTTCAGCACTTCAACCGTCAGCGACCTCGCCCCCAAAGATCGCTTCAGTTAGTTTTCCCGACGGGGACTGTGCGACCGCTCGGGAGACTACCGTTGGGGCGGAGGTGAAAATCGTCTCGGAGACGGCGATCGCGACTGCCGCCCGGCAGGCTGTGGTGTTGTGTCTGGCGGTCCTTCGGGACAAAGGAGGCCGGCGCCGAATCAGAAGCGCAACCTGGCGCCCCTTTCTCGCGGCCGAGAATTGTCACCTGGGACTGAGGGATTAGCAGTTGGTATCCAGGCTACCTCATGCGTCGCTAAACGGCAGCGTCGCACCTTCGGTGCGGTTCCGTGAATTACCAGCGCTGCCCGAACCACGAAGAGGCCCGGCGCTGATTGCGACGCGCCAAACTGGCGCCCTTTCGAGACAGCCACCGCCCTCCCTGGTTCCGCGAACTGACCGCTATGGAGAGGCGAATCTTGAAAGGGGCCAGTGTCTGGCAATCCCGGGGGAACGACATCAACGTTCGGTTCCCAAGGTGTCAACCGCTGCCTGTGTTCGGGGGCGACCTAGCAAGATTGGAGGCGGAGCCCGGCGGGAAACGACGACACATCACTTGCGGGATTTGGCCACCTGATCAAAGACTGTCATTGGCTAAGAAGAAAAAGTTCATTCCCTCGTCGTGTGAAAGAAGGAAACGAAAGGGATAAAAGAGCGGGACTTGAGTGTTGTGAGAGAGGCTTGATCATGTAGAGACGCTCGACCATGTAGAACGCTCGGAGATGTAAACGCTACCACATGCAAAGATGTTAGTACGTAGACGGCTCCAATATTCTGGAGCCCTTCTTGTAAAATACCATGTACAGTGTATATAAAACAGTTTTCTAATCTCCCTGGATATCTCCTCCTCTTGGCACCTGGCACGGCACCATACATGGAACCTTCGTGGCCGCACGGACCGTCGACATTCGCAACAGTGGCAAGCGCTGCTGAGATAGGTAGTCCTGAATGTCCCGGGGTCGCTGGCCGTATCGGGGCAGCGGCGAGTATGCGTAAACGCCGCGAAGCCCAATGCGCCGGTATGGGCACTGGCGGTACAAGTGGTCAGCTTCACCGCAGTGGAAGCACAGAGGCCGGTCATCGGGTGTGCGCCAAACATCCGACTTCCGAGGGGGCGGGCGTCTGTCGTCGACGTAGTGAACCGCTTGCTCCGAACGATGGGCAAATGGAACGGCATGAGCAACGGGCGGCGGCGTGTACCCAGCGTCGTAGTACGATATCGGCTGCGCCGACTGAAGTTACACCGTAGGAGGAGCGCGAACGAACAGCGGCGGAGAGGAAGCAGGGCGCTTTAGGGCTTCCGCGTAGGTCGCACAGTGGTATTCAGGAGGTACCGCAGCGTTATCAGGAGGCAAGGTGTCACGGAGCACCTGGTGCAGTTCGTCCTTGATAATACTTGCTATTCAGCTTACCGTAGGCTGCGGAGTTACGGCGGCGGCCTTTTGCAACTCTTCACGCACTACAGAGCGGATGAGTTCTCGCAGACAGTCACCATTGCTTCCTATGGCCGTGAAAATGTCAGCAGCAGACATGCTGTTCGCTTGCCGCTCATACAGGTTCGACCGATGCAGAAGCATCTTTTCCATGGTCACAGCCTCGGACAAGAACTCCGCGACCGTCTTCGGAAGGCTCCGTACGAGGCCAGAAAAGAGTAGCTCCTTGACCCCGCGCATCAGATGACGTAACTTCTTCTCCGTCATTCTTGGATCCGCTCGTCTGAAGAGGCGCGTCATGTCTTCGATATACGTGATCACAGTTTCGTTTGGCAACTGGACGCGGGCCTGAATCGCTCGTTTCGCTCGTTCGTGGCGATCAGCACTGGTGTATGTCTCCAAAAGCTGACGACAAAACTCGCGCCACGACGTCAGTTGCTCCTCGCTGTTCTGAAACCACGTACGCGCGCCATCCTCCAGGTAGAAGTAGACGTGACTGAGTTTTTCCGTGTCGTTCCATTCGTTCACGGAGGCCACGCACTCGAAGTCGACCATCCAGTCTTCGGCGTCTTCGAACACTGTGCCATGAAATGTCGTCGGGACCCGTGGGCTCTCAAGTGTGTACCGGTTCGACATCTTGCTTCCCGTACCGGTTGGGACTGTTTGAACGGAAGCGCTGGTCATACCGGTTGATGTGGTGGGAATCGTAGCGTCGACGACTTCTGGGGACAGTCCCGTGATCCTGCGGCTGACCCGATGCACGGGAGTGTCGACAGGCACTGGATTCGTAGCGCGGATCCTTGGAGGGGTCTGCAACATCCGTGAGGACGTGTACCCAGCACCTCCACCAGTTTGTCACGAGCCTTCAGAAGTAGTATTGTAGGTTTAATAAACCGTATATAGAGCAGCTAGCTCCTGGCAAACGCGTCCGTCGGGGCTGGCTCTCGAGCAGGGATGATGATGATGATGATGATGATGATGATGATGATCCTTTATCATGGCTCGCACCCACTGAGGGGGATAGGCCAAGAATCGGGCGGCAGTAGGTAGCTAAAAAAAATGCAGGGAAGAAGCGCGCGGTCTTCTTTGTTCTCTTGGGCTCGACCCACTCTTGCCCTCGACCCACTACCAACAGGTGGCAATATGCATCGGTGGATGTCGTCCATCTCGCTAATCAAGTAACTGAGAAGTCTCCAGAATGTAAACAACCTCTCTGATTACGAATATGTTTTGGTGGTGGTGGTGGCGGTGGTGTGGAGGGTGCACTGTAGAAATATATTGTAAGTAAAGCTATATAGATTCGTAGATCATCTTAGCTCGAGAATAGATTTAGTCAGGTGACGACACCACCATGAAAATCTCCGTAAAAGCGTGTCGTGACGCGGTGGCGAGGCTGGTAACTTATTTATTAATAGCAAAGTAGCAACGTTGCATTAGACAGTAAACGCGAGCACAAGCAGGCAGATTTCATTGACTTCTCACTGCACCAGAACCTGACTCAAGTAGGAACAAGTACCGTGAAATATCAGATGTCATTAGGAGATCATAGGATCGAAATTCAAAAGCAAATTTGTCCTAGCTTTGGCATTTCTTTTTTTTTAGCTAATAAACAACAGCTTTAGAAGAATGATTTACCAGTCTAGTCTGATTTAGGGTTTCTGTTGGGTCTCCCTTTATGGTGAATGATACCGTGCGA
Organism: Dermacentor silvarum; assembly: GCF_013339745.2. Classification (NCBI taxonomy): domain Eukaryota; kingdom Metazoa; phylum Arthropoda; class Arachnida; order Ixodida; family Ixodidae; genus Dermacentor; species Dermacentor silvarum. The sequence continues at coordinate 225,318,523 of NC_051154.1, read as the reverse complement.
AAAAGCAAGCTTAACCTCTAAGGAAAGGGCCTATCGACCGGTAATGTAATTGTGCAGGTAAATAGGCTACGCCGCACGTCTTGACTGCCAGAAAAACAATCGACGAGGTCGTGAGCGCTGTCGAAAGCAGCGTTGACGTGATGGCAACGTGGAAGGACACTGTCACCGAAACGCTCAAGCGTTGCAGCCGTTTGAAGCGCGAGGTTGGCCGTGTTAACAGAAATCTGTAGCACAGAAACTCAAGGACAGAAAGAACAGACAAACGCTATTACGCGAGGTTTCAGGCAATTGACGTTGTTTAATGTTTTGTTCGTTTGCATAAATTGCAGATTCACTTATGCAATCAGCATTATAAGATTGTGTCAACCCTCCCCCTTCGCATGTTCTGTTATTTCGGAGTGGGGATCTATTATTGACGATGTTGGGGCAGCCAAGACTTCGGTAGGCGTTATTTCCGGACTTTTCGCAGTTAGAAAACAACGACGACGCGTTAACTACGCTAAATGCCAACAGTGAATCATTTTCTGCATCACGTATTTATACATGCGTTAGCGTATGTATGTGTTGGCTGCTGTCTGTCACATGTTGCACGTTTCCGCTCTATAACTTTTTTAAATATCATGCCAACAGCCGAAAGTGTCACACGATCCTGAACTTTACCTTATTGTATATAATTGCGCCAAACGAGCCTTGCAGAGAAGTCTAGTTGAAGCCTATATATAGTTGAGAGTTGAGGGACCTATCTCTGGCAGGCGTCAACACATCAATAATTAGTGCATATATTTATTAATAATAAATTTTTTAAATACCAGGTGGAGGCGACTTAGTCCTAGCCTTCCTTTAGATGCAAACACTGTGCAGCTGCGTTGCTCATACAGGTCACCGGTTGCTCACTCGGTGCACACAGCTTCGACTCCGCTCTCCGCAAAGCAAACTCGAGCGCGCTGAAATCTATTTCCTGCCGTCAATGAGACGCGGTGCCTACGAGAGTGTTCGGTGTTTTCTTTTTTTTTTCTCTCTCTCTCTCTTTGTTATTTCATCAAGTGTTTTCTTTGTCCCGTGACTGTTTGGAGCCTAGGCACGTAGAGAGGAATGGAAATTCTTCCTATAGTGCATTTTGCAACGGAACGCGTTCAACCTTAATTGTGTTTGGGTAGTCTGGTGACTCTGGTCAAACATGGGCTTTCCATACACAAAAGTCTCTTACGCTAGAATTGTTTCGTAAGAGTGAATCCCGGCCACCCACTCCTGATGCTTGTCATGTTATTAATATAAGCGACGGCAATAGGTCACTGGCAACGAACACATATATGAACGAAAAACCTCGGGAATTCGGCAGCTTGCTCACGATCCTCGGCTGTCTCAAACGTTTCGTTTACTCGATTATCGATTGAGGTCGCTTCGGAAAGCAAGCTGCCGACAACGACGCACGCCTCAATTGTCGCGCAAGTGATTATGAATACAGACGTGGACGTAACCATCTTGGATCGCCGGTTAAACGTTCCACGAAGGAATTAATTTAGCTGCCCTGTCCGTCGACTCCCGCACAGAACGACGACGTCTTGCGCGGCAGGGTTCGCGGTCACCGCGTGTCGGGCGGCGGCTGTTGCAGCGGCAGCGCCGTCTGCGCGCAGGAAGCGGTCCGACCGCCCCGACGAGTCGGCCGGCGGCGGCGGGGGCCAAAAGGGCCGCGCATCGGGCGCGCCGGCCACAGTCGAGCGACTGGTGCGCTCACGAGAGATACGCGCGGCCACGCATTGCTTCCCACCCCCCCTACTCCGTCGTTTGCTCGCCGGAACAGCGCGCTCACTCTGGATACGACGCAGTCGCCACACGCCTCTCACTCCTGCGGGCCCGCGAGCCATCGGAGACACCATGCGCCCTGCACGGGGAATCGGTGAGTGCCGCCAACGAAAGGCCTTCGTCGCGTCGCCTCTTACTTGTGAGCGCGAAACCTTCCTGTTTTTTTAAACGACCGGGTCATGCTTCTCAACTTCCGTCATCGGCTTTAAAGAATGCGCGATGCCTCTGTGATGGCGCGCGCGAGAGAGCGATATTTCTTTCTTTTATTTTTTTTCAACGAGCGCGAAGCGTCGAACGGAAGGCAGTCGGCAGCGACGAAGCCCAGTGCGCGGCGTTTCGTCAGAAGGAGCGTACGCGTTCTCCACCCACGCATCGTCCTCATTCCGAGGCGCGTCTTTTTGAAAGGCGCGCGCGCACAGCCGCTTGACTGGTCGCCGAGCGTCGACGCTCGGCGTCAGGCGGTCTGCTGTGCGGGCGCTGCTCGCGGATATCCTGAATGCGTTGCTGCAGAGGAAGCCAGTCCGCCTATAGACCCCGGCCCGACGTGCTCGAGTGCGGGCGGCGGCGGCGCATCATCGCGCGGAAAGCACCGCCGCGTCTCCGTATCAGATATCCGAGCACAAACCACCGCGCTTATCATAGGGAGCTGCTTCGAAGGGACTGCATCCACGGCAACGTCTCTTACATTTTCTTTTTTTTTTTTTTTCGTCGACGTTGTCGTCTGCGTTGAGTAACATAACTAAGGTTCACACAGCCACTGCGTGTATACCGTAAGCTAGCGCGAGTACCACCAGTCCTCGCGCTGCTCGGACGGTACCAGGAAACGTCACTGTGTAACGTGTAACTTTATCTGGTTTAACGGCCAGGTGCGCGCGGCGCACGATGATAGGACGAAGCTGTGAGAGAACGGCAGCAGTAACTCTCTGTGCAGCACCTCCGCGATATGGTGGTCGGGTCCGTTGTATACCTGCAGATGTGGTGAAATAAAGCAGGTGGCTGCGAACGCTCCTCTTGCACGTGAACGTCGATCTTCGGTGTCCGCAGTTTGCGTTGTTTACAATCAACCAGGCGGCATTCGACTACTGCTTTTGATCTGTATAGCGCAAACGATTGCGTGACAGTTAGGATAATAACGGTGGGAAGACGGCCATACGAAAGATACCTCAATCTGAACGAGGCTATATTGTGGCCCCGACTCGGAAGAGGCTGCAGCCTCTTCCGAGTATATCACGCACTCGACCACTGCGAGCGCATGCACTGCGAACGCAACAATAACGGCGGCCGCCGGAATGCATCTCGGCGCTCCACTTGGTTCGAGCGAGGCCACATCTCTGCGTTGCGGAAGCCTCGTTGCTGCGACCCTGGTGCGTTTCCTGGCAGCCGCAACAAGCTGAGCGACCGAGCCGGAAGAAGGCGTCCCACCCAGGGCGGCTGCAAAAGGCCGCCGCGACGTCTGAGTCGCGTGTGTATACATGCACGACGCGAGCTAGGCCACGTATTCGATGAGAACACGGAGAGGAGGGGCATGCACGCCGATGAATTAACACCTGTTGCCCGAGAACACGCTACGACAGCGGTGTCATCGATCCCGGGGCGATCGTTGCCGCTGGTGTGACACCGCGTGCGGGGGATATCGTATACGAGGTATACGCGTGGATTGCGAATCAACCCAAACGACTGTTGCGTTCGCCGTCGCCTGCTGCAGTCGCAATTTTCGAATACACACGTAGCAAGGGTTAAAGTGGTGATAACGTTGCTACATGCGGGGTTAGTTTGACAGGCTTTAGGACGGCCATTGCTCCGCCTTAGTGCCTCTTTCCGAGTCATAAATATCATGTCACCACGAGTCAATCAGTTTAACCTGTCGCAGAAATGTCAGTAAAATGCGCAACACTTCCTTGCGCACTACTCGCGGTCCTTGCGGCATAACTAACTCTTCAGAAGCTTCTTCCTTTCAGAACAGAAGCGCTTGAAGGGCCAGGGTAAGAACGGGCAACATAGAACACTTCTAGCAAGAGCTAATTTCGTTCGAATCGCTCGTCGATGCGTCAGAGCGCGCGAGGCCAATGTCGTTGAGTCGCGCGTCTCCCGTAATATTTTTTTTCCTCTCCTCGTCGCACGGTGCGGCCAGCGCACTATATATTCAAAGTGACAATAGTTATTGTCAGTTATCCGTGAACTTCATTCCGCAAATCCGTACATACTCAGACGCGTGACGTGACGCGAAGAAAATTACAAATATACATTCGTAAAAGTGTACCATTTCGCTGTGACGAGTCTTTTACCTTACGCGATGTGGCGGCGACGATATGCCGAGGCCGCGAAAAGCAAGAAGCTCGGAGATGCTTAGCGAGAACCCGAGGCCAAAAATAGCCGGAAGCGCTTCTCCTCCGAGGCCAAGCACTCTTCCTACCAAGGTCAGGAGGATAGAGGAGGCCCTCGGTGTCAACGACGGCTCGACTGTCGAGCCCGACGCCGCTGTCAGGTACGACACGAAGACGCCGCACCGCTAAACGACGTCCACGGGCGGTCTCTATTAGCGGGACGTTTAGCAGCAGGGGGGACCAGGTGAGCTATGCACTGAGTGCGACCACGTCCTCGTCTCAGCGGGGCCGCAGCTTGTGTGTGTACATACATACCGCTCGGGGAACGCCTTGTCGGACACGCATCGGCAGCCAAGAGAAGCGTGCAGTGGGGCACGCATCACCGGAGCGAGATAAATGCGCGCGCATTCGGGCAGCGGTCGGACGGCGCCGCTCGAGCGCGAATGCGCGAGCGCTGCAAACAACAGCGCGCGCGCGTCAGCGCCGCACCGCACAATTAACGACGCGGCTTCGGACAGCGCTGGCTCAGCTTTGTTGTTGCGCCTCTCGTCGACGTCAAAGGCTGCGCCGTAGGGAGCAACGTGTAGGTTGGGAGCGCGTACGGCTGCCGCACGGGCTCGGTTCGGTCTCTTCTTTGCGGGAGATATATGTGCAGGACAGCTTGACCATGTGAGGGCAACCTGACCCTCGTCGTAGTCGTATAATTGGCTTATAGTGGCGCACCAACGGGATGGAATTCTTGGCCGTGTATACTATGCACGCTTGCCCGTGGGCGATGCCAGAAGGCAAGCACGAAGTTTGTCCAAGCACGAAGTTGGTGGTGCGGCCACGCCGGTGCGCGAAACAGCTTTCCTCACGACTTGCGTCGGTCGATAGTGCGTGCCAGTGCGCGAAAAGTCCTATAATTCTCCGGGAAATGTCATAAAGGGAAAGGAAAAATGCCTCTTTGTTGTCGCTATCGGTTCAGCTCACGCGGTAGCGTTTGTTGATTTGTATTTCCAACTTTTTTCCCCTATTTGTGCTCTGTTTACACAGCGTCAGACTAGAAAAACGAAGACGGAGAGGTCGGCCTGACCTCGAGCCTGTGCAAGGAAAAGGGCGAAGAAGGGATGAAACATTATGGAGTTAGGCTGAGGTATATGCGCGTGTAAAGCTATAGATACACACCTCTGCAGCACTGCTTCCCGTGTCGCGGCCCACTTCAGAGTAACTATAGCCGAAGCGTGTAAAATGAAAATATAAATAACGAGATCACCGAGAAAGGATAAGCGTACCGGTTCACTAAACATGCGGGAGAAATGTAGGGCCCATATTCTACTTCGATCCCTTTTGGGGCATACTTTACCTTTCTTCAGCGTAATATTCATCGCGACTCCTCGTTGGAGTGGCGGAATATCTTGACAGTGGCTTAGCCAATCAACGCACACTGGAAGGGATAACGCCGAAAGCAGAGTGGGAAAGACAGGGGGGTAACCAGTGTATATAGACTGGCTCAGGACCGGTTCGGAGACCTCAGGACCGCCGACCGACTCATAAAACAATGCTCTGGCCAAAACGCCACTCCGACAGGGCATGGTTCACCGATGCAAGTTTATGTACTGGGAGGCTATAGCTAAACGCGTCATCGGAGCATATGTGATCTCCTTTTCTCAAATCATAGTCTATATAGATGCAAGGATATGAGGTGATATATGGGACAGTCGGCATTTTCGGTTGATGGTTTCATCGCTACTATATAGAGCACGTATAATAACGTAATGCACCAACTAATATTTCTGATAACGTGAGCTGTATACGCATTTCGCGCCCCATGCGACATTTCAGCTCGAACAACTTTTATAAAAGCCAACTATAGCCTGGTTTCGATCCGACCGTCCGGGGTTCGGAGATGATGTATTCACCAAAGCCCGCTCTTCGGTCTTGCGATCGTCAGCGGGGGCACTTGCCGGCGCGGGGGCCATGACCCGCGATCGCTTGCGCAGGACGTAACCCCTTACGCATACCTATTCAGGTGCGTGCGAGCTCTTTTCTGCCGTTTCTGCGGCCGTTTTGCCGATTCATCCCCACGGAGGAGGTCATAACACGTGCTTGCGCCTCCACGCCAAGTTGTCTTTCCATCAAATTTTCCGCGCACAGGCACGCAAGACAACAACACGAAGAGGGAGGGAGCTAGGAAACGCGGATACGCATACAGCTGGAGAAAGCGGGTGTCCCGTATATTGAAGCTGACCGCGCTTGTAAAAGGAGGAGGGCGCGATGGCCGCTGCTGCAACTGCATCCTATTTCGAAACGAGACTCTCGTCGATGACCTTTGCGACTAGAATAATATCTTTATGGCCGCAGGCGGGGGCAGAAAAACACCGCGATGGTAAGTGGCGCCAGTGATGTTGCGTGTAGTATACGTATAGTATATCGCGCATGATACGGTCGCTTCTGCATGCCCCCTTTGATTCGCAGCTGCGGCGATTCGCACAGCGCAGCGCAGCAGATATGATGGTGAGAACCTTTATTGCCGGTCGTGGCTGCAGGCAGGAACGCTTGCAGACGGGACGGGTGCGAGGGAGGGGGGAAATGCAACCCCCTCCAAGAGGTCCGAAGTGGCTCCGAATCGATGCCTAGAGTGCGCGAGGCGAACTGCGGAGAAAGGCATGGCGCGCGCGGCCGCCCCAAGGACGACGCCCCTGTTGCACCCTGACGAGAAATGGATCCCTTTCGCGGGCATACCTTTTCCCCCGCCGCGCGCGCTGTCTGCGCTATGCCGACAAACCTGCCCCAGGCGCGGCGTTCGGGACGCGACCCCTTGGACAAGCACGGCGCCGCCGCTCGAATTCGGCGGCGGTCGACGAGCGGGGTCCTGCTCGTTCTCCAGTAATGATAAGTGGAGCGCTGTTGGGCTTTAGCGCGGAACTGTGGCTGACCGCGCGAGTGCGGGGCATTTAGGTTATAGTTAGTCGGTTCTACACAACGTTGCTGGAAACTCCGAAGGCCGATTGTGTATTCATTTATTCAAGTAAATTAAGCGAGTGACCCCCCCCCCCCCCCACACACACACACACTTTACCGTATCAGGCATGTGTGTTTCTCCCCTCTTCCGTGGGCCGATCCCAAAGACTTGCGACATCAAAACTAGTGCGGGAAAAAAAAAAAAAAAAAAGAAGGCAGAAAAAGAGAAAAAAAAATAAAGAAACATCGGACGACAGCGAGAAGCACACAGGACTGAACGCTCGAAGGTAAAGCAGCCTAATAATGTGGTCCCTTTCTGTGCATGCACTCTGCAGATTTGGGCCGACTCAGAAGAAAGTGCAGGTTTTATTATTATTATTATTATTTATTTTTTTTTTTTTTTTTTTTTTTTTTTTACTTAAGCAGTCCGACGCTCCTGCTACTCCCCTCACGCGAGGGGTATCATGCTATTTGAGTGTCATGATGCGCAGTTACTCCGCTCCATTCTCACCCACAACTCGCTCAGGAAGACATTATCTTTGACGAACTTCAAATAGAGGTTTGAATCGCCCACCAACGTGTTTTATTTATTTTTATTCATTCATTCATTTTCAGGCACCAAAGTTTCACCTTTCATGGCTTATGAAGAAGCCGCATTGAGGGCTTCAATAAGCCCAAACCTAAGTATTCGATCGATTATTTCTGCACTGCGTGGCGTAAGGCAGCGTGAATATACCGTGAATCTAACCCTCGACCTCGCGCTCTAGGCAACAGAACGTCGTGGCCCCTGAGCCACCGCGGTCGTTCTATGCGAACCCGGGACTTGTGCGTCGCCCATGGTCTGTGAGGGACGGAAGCTTGTCGATAAGTGTGTTGTTGCTGTAGTCGTGTAGTATATAGCAGGTATTTGATGGTCTTGCAGGGCTGTGAGCGCTTAAAAAAGACTCGTACACACGTTTAACAGTATCTACAAGAGCACAAAAATTGTATTACTTTCTTAGTTACAAGAGCACATACAGACATAGACAGCGTTTCCCCCATGCATTCTCTACCAATCTTCGGTCTCTCTTTCGCTGTGTGCGGAGTGTCTCTCTGTTCCTTCCACCCTGTAATGTGTCTGTCAGCAAGCAGGTGGAGGACGATTCTCGGTTTGTTTTCCACGGAGTCGAACGGTCCAGACAAACTTTGGCGGCGCGGTTAAGCACGCGCGCGCCGGCCGCGTCGCTGTAACCCCACAAATCAGCCGACCTTTCGCTAATCATTTCAACAACTTATAGCCCACTGCACGTGCGGATATTCGCTTTCGGGCTGACAAGTGTGCACGCGCCAAGGCTGCATTTCGGTGGTTTGATGTAGACTGTCCCCACATGACTTGGAATACTTACTGATTAAAGACAATCATATCGGTTCGGAAGGTTCACTTGTGAACGCACTCACTCGAACGCGCTCAGGCTTAACGCGGTTGACGGTGAAGTGAGCGCGCTGACAGGCCGTCGGTTTAAATGCAAATCCCTTGAAGGCGCTATACATGTATATGGTATACACGTACACGAAGAAAGATCAGACAGCGCTAATCCGTATATGGCTCGGCCTTATAGCAATAACCTCGGCACTCACCACCGACTAAATGTTTCCTAGCAAAAACGAGTGAGGACCATGTGGCGCCATTTGTTTTAACTCAGGCGTGTCACATACGACGTGGGGAATTTCGCTGGTCCGTTTGGAGCGAATATTCCGGCCTCTCGGCGTCTGTCCGCGGGGAGAGCACCGACAACTCGGTTTGCGCTCCCTCGCCGAGTTATAATACCGACGCTCCAAATGAACCGCTGGAAATCAGCCACAGCGGCACACACATAGCAGGGCAGCGAGTCGTCATTATGCTATGCTGGCACGAAATATGCGTATTAAAGCTTCTAAACCGCATATTTCATACGCTGTATATAGCTTGGGCTCACAGACTGCCACCACGAAATGTCTCGCGATGGCTCCTTTCGCGCCCTCACACCTATGTACTTGCGCACCGAGCGAATTTGCGTCTTCGTGATGAAACAGAACAAAGGTCGAGATAAGACGCGTTAAAAGAGAGCTCTTTGCGCCTCGTTTACCTCCAGGTGAATAAAATGTTTCAACTCTACCATCAAGACCGACAGGCCACAAGCGAGTCCGCGCCTTCGATTCATTGCGCACGTGGTCTCTCGCCTATATATATATATATTGTTCCTCTCAAGCTCTCGTCACGTTGACGACGAACTCTCTACCACTGCACGATCGTATTAAAATGTACGCAGCGGTGATATCAGCTGTGACAACGTGGTCCCTGTACGTTCGCATATTCCAACTTCTCGCTCCGACGCGCCGCCGATTGATTCGGCAGCTTTGCGAATAACTGTAGTCGCACAGCTCAAACATTGAACCGCGAGCGATTAAACGGAACTCGCTCTAAGGCAGCTCGAATGCTACCACGCGGCTGGACCAAGAATCCGGCAATAATACATCGTACGCCACAGTCCTGAACGGTTCGTGTGCCTCGTATATGCCCCTCAGCTCTGACGGTGTCTTTCCTCAGGCGCCCTCGAATGCAAAGTGACTCCGCTGTGGACCCGCAAAATCTGGCCATGCATCCGACACCATTAGCCCTTTTGTTCGACGGCTTTTTAGCCGACTAATCGAACATGCTGTCAGATGATTACAATGTGGCCGCATTTGCGTCTATAGACGGCGCATAGAGCCCCTTTATCGATTTATTATTATCGATTGTTTCACCTTTTTTTATTATGTCATAGCGGCATCTTGTTGCCAACACTGTGTCTGAAGTATCAATCTAAAGAAAACATATTATCACACGCCGAAGCAGCAAGGCGGGAGTTCGCAACCGATCCGTCTGCAGCATGTCCGTAGCCGCCTGTGGAAGTAGATGGATGCGAAAACGAAGTAGATACGTTCTGTGCTCACTTCCAATACGATCAGTTCAAAATGCGCGCCAACTGCAGGGCATATTCGGGCATCATTGAACTCGTTACATCATTGTGTCACGTGGTAAAACAAACTGCTGACTTAGCCCGTTGAGTTACTGACCCTGCGCAACGGTTGGAAGCCGCGCCGTGAAACCACGACCCTGTCGCCGATAGCCATGGTCGCTCACCTCCACATCGGCCATTATTTCCTCTCTCGCTCAAGACCATTCTGCATTCGACGCGGCATGGTCCTATGCTGTCGCTTTTTCTTGGAACACTGACTGCCCCTCGCAGGCGCATATCACAGTGTGTCCTGCGCCCACAGACTGGCCGACACGAACAAGTCTGATCGATTGAACCGAGTTTCTCTGCTGCAGCTCGGCGGCGCACCCAGCACCTCGATTGCACGGGATGCGAGGCAGTGCACCTTTGAACCTTGCAGCGAGTGGGTGCAGCTCGGCGTTACCACAACCGCTTGCACCTTTCCGTTCGAGGTGCCGCGCGGATATTCTGAATCGAATAATCTCCCTCTCGCGCTTCGCTACAGCGAAATGTAGCAGGTGTATACTTCCATATAACCTTTTGCGAGGCAGAAGATTTTTGTATCCAACTTGGGTTGGACGCGCGGCGCTGACAGGGCTCGAGTATAGCTCTGAGCGGAGGTTCCCGAAGCGTGAAATATCTGCCCGCGTTGCAACAAACTTTAGGTTTTCTGACATATTGCAGACTTTCCCGTACGAGCCGACGCAGCTGCATGACGTACAGCGACAGCGTGGCTAATGTGGTTTATATTGTTTATTAACCTAACTACCGTATGTGTTTATGTGTTAAGTATAAATCATTCGCTGGCACAGGACAAGTTCGCCAGAGTTAATGGGGTATATCATGTTTCATAAATGTATACTATCGCGTGTGCTATTTCAACGACGTATAGCGACCCATCATGCACCTCTTCCCTCTTTCTTTCCCTCTTCCCCTTTCCCCAAGGCCGAGTAGCTGGCTAGAGGAATTTACCTCAGGCCGACCTCTCTGCATTTCGCATCATTAAACTTCTCTCTCTCTCTCTCTATCTCTCTCTCTCTCTCTCTCTCTCTCTAAAGCTACCGCGGCGGGCACAGAAGTGATGATTTGACGTGCCACCGTTTCCGTAGTGTCGCCTAGACGCTGCGGCTTTGCGTCTGCCTGCCGTGTGTCAGTTGTCCGCTTGACAAATTTGCATGGTGTTTATTTTTCATAAATAACAGAAACGTACGGCACCGTACCTTGAACTTACATTTATCCAGTTTGTCCGCAACCGTTGTCGTCTCTACAAGCGGCCTTTTCCCTCCCCCACATGTATGGGAACTGCGAGCGAAGAGGGGCAAGGCTGTCATTTACTTGATTCGTGGCAGAGTCGGTTCTCCTATCGCTACCTTCCCTCTTGGCTGTTGCACGATAGTATATAGGTAAGCGCTGCAGTTTCTGCATTGCTTTTGCAAGGAATGGGGGGCTGTCTTAGATAATTACACTTGTCACGATGATGTTGTGCCGACGCCCAGGGAGCTCCAGAGGGCACTGTGACAACCGTCGATGGAAAAGTCCACACGAGTTTCTCGCGTCGCCTTTCGTCTCTTCCACGCTCCTGCCATGTAACTGCGCGTTCTCAACCACCTCCCGACAGCAGCGGCAGTGGAAAAGTTGAATGAAGAGGCAAAGAAAGCTCCGCTTTAAAACCTCGCATAAACGCGATGCAGCGCGCGATAACTCTCAAGAACGTCTATCACTCTGTCTGCATTTCCTCGAGTAACGGAGCGAGCAGTTTAGAAGCGTCTGTGGTGATTATGGAGCGAAGACACAGAGGGGATGCCTCACCGTTTCGTCGCAGCCACATTGTCGCACGCGGTGCTGTTGGCCATTCCGGAATGAATGGGCATTCGTTCTTCTTCAGCTCGTGTTATACCAGGCGGAAGATGAAGCTGTAGACCCGGGTCCAAACTAAGGAGACAAAATATTGGTAAATTTGGTCCAGCTCTACTGTGGCCAGTGTTAACTTGTGGCTGCGTCCCTTCTAGACATTGGACAGGAAATGCACTGTAGCTAGAGTACTATAAAAGCCCTATATGGCTGTAGAGCACTACTGGGCTTTTTGTTAAAGATAGGCTGCGTCACCGAGGTCAAGTGTATACTCTCACCAACGCCGTAAAACGGGCCAGGCTCAGGCACGGATAAACATTTCTCGCAGCTTAGTACCTTGCTCGGTGTAGCTTATTAGTACCTCGCTATAGCCACGCTGGCTAGTTCCCAGAGTAAGAGAACGTAATGCGTCTTGCCAAACATTATAAGCAACGCTCATTGTAAGGCTATAGATTCACGCGACTGTCGTAACGTTTCCTCGCGGATGACGTTCGTTGGCCAATAGCGGCTCGCATATCGGCGTTCGTTACGTGACACCTGCATATGGCGTTTCCGATGACTGTATATAGTGTGATTATGCATTAACTCGTAGAAAAAAAAAATCGCGCGCTCAACGTATACAAGCCTCAATTTCGCAGCCCAGCGGCTACGAATGAACCGTTGCTTCGTCAGATGATCGGAACCTTCTGTCGCAATGACGGCGTCTGGCGAGCAGTAGCGATGGTAGCGAGCCGCACACATGCATCGGGCTCGCACTCCTCTCCGCTTCTCCTCCTCGTCTCCTCTGCAGCAGCGCCGCCTATACACTCAAGCGTCACGCGACGGCAGTGGTGGGGGTGACCTCGCGGTTGCGTCACAATACGCTATCGGCACGGCGGCTTGTTGGCACGGGCCTCACTTTTCTTTGTTTTCCGCTGCATCTGACTTTATATGGCTGGTACGTTTAATCGGCAACGCGCCACCTCGTCGCGGAGCTCCTCGCAAATTCCAGCAAAAGCCGAGACTAATCGGTGCGTTGGCTGCTGCCTCAGCCGTGAGAACCACGCGAGAAACTGTGCGTATAAAATAGAATAGAAGGCTCGGACCCGTCGAACGCAGGCGGGAGAAATGGCTCCTATCATCAGAGCCTCGCGTGAGACACACACACACAGAGAGAGAGAGAGAGAGAGAGAGAGCAGTGGAAGCTGAGAAGATTCATAAAGCATTCCTTTCGCGTAGCTCACTGAGGTTCTCGGCAAAGCATAGCGCAGTCATACTGTGCGTTGCAGCCCCCCCCCCCCTTTTTTTTTTCCCCCTCAGGTGCAACCGGGGACGAGACTGCCGTAGTGTGCGTACACGCCAACTTCGTTCACTATTCATTCATTCATTCATTCATTCATTCATTCATTCATTCATTCATTCAGTTTATTCACCAGACAGTACTGGATGGCTACCTAGGCTAAAAGCTGTGTAGACAGCTTGACAGAGGCCCAGGTAGCCGTTACAAGGCAGATACAACGAAACGGCAAAAACAAGATACTTAGCAATAATGAAGTGGACATGTAAGCATACGTATATGTTGATAAACAAAACCAGCAAATAAAGATAGTATAGGATCAAAATATAAAGAATGTGTCATCAATACACAAGAAAACAGATAGAAATACGAGTATATCATTTAACAAAATTGATACAACCAGACATTTATTACAACACTTTTACAAAAAATGCTCGCAACTGAGATTTCGACATGTATTTCGTTTCTTTGTATTTGTTCAGCAGTAAAGGAAGATTGTATTGTAGCGTTTGAAGTTTGTAATCTGGTTCGAAAACGTGGCAGAAACCACGTGTCTGTGCTGCGTGTATTTAACACAGGTCTGTGTACAGTTAAGCTCGCCGTTGTTTCTAAGAACCGTCTAAATATTTTATTTGGATGATAAAAAAAAAAAAAACGCCAGAACACGATAGTCATACATAGAAAACTCGGCTGCCAGGCTTACAAGAGCAGCATATTTAAACCACGTTTTGCTTCTCATGCCGTGCCTGCAAACAACACGACGCCGGCCGCTCGGCGTCTGCGTTGCGGCCGCTAAACCGACGCGAAGCCCCTGGCAAGCACGTGAAAGGTCGCGCTCCTACTAAAGGAGGTGTACCCGCGCACACACAGCGAGACGACTTCGAAGCCGTCCTTCAGAGCGCTTACGGGCACTGCTGTTTGCATTACGGTTTCGGTGGTGATCGCCTGTTTAGCTCGTCCATATATGTATACTGGCCAAGACGAGGCTGCTGCGTTATCCCAGCAACGTTTCCTGATATTACGCCTCCCTGGTTCGCAGGATCCCGTAAGAAGTACTGAATGGTATTTTATGACTGCTCGGCACAACCAACTCTAGCCGAATGTGTAAATAGAGCACACTTGCCGCGTACTGTCACATTATTGCGGGCCGAAGTTAGCTGAAACATCAGTGAGACATCTCTAAGCATTACATGCCGTTGTGAAAGGTTCCCGATCATTTTCGACCGTAGCAGAGCCGGTTTGAAGAGGCACTATATAGGCGAAAGGGTTAACTGCGCTCATGAAATATCACACAGGTGACAGGTAGCGGGAGCAGACGGTTTTGTAAGTCACAAATCAGCCTAAAAGCGAGACGCGGTGGCTGTTGCCACTTATAAATTCCCGCTCTAGCTTCCCGCCGGTCACTTCGTTGATTGTGGCATCATGTGACCGAGGCTATAGGCAATTGTTACAGTGCGTAGGAAAAAAAAAAAAGGGGGGGGGGGGTAGTCTGGCAGGCGAAGATGTTCTTTTGTCCCGAACGATAAAAGAAGAAAAAAAAAAAGCGCACAAATACTGCGAAGATCTTGACGCCACAGAATAAAGTCTTCGGCGCTGCTCTTAAATTTGGGCGCGAAATACAAAGATTGAATTTTCACGTTCACGCACGGACGGAAAAAAAACTTTATTGATAAAAGCACCTGCGAGGTTGCCGGCCCGGGCTCAGGCCACCTGGGCATTATGTGCGGTGAGGCATAGCCTTTCCACCGCTGCCCGGGCCCGCTGGATTGCCCATAGTTGGTCGTGTAGATCTGAGCTAGTCAGAGCGCTTAGCCATCGCTCCTCGAGAAGGTCCGGTTCTATGTTGTCCTCTCTGTATATTGGTCTGATCTCTGTGCATTTCTATAAGACGTGTGCCATGTCTGCGTGTTCGTGTTTGCAGAGCTTGCAGCTCGCTTCCGTGTATTGTGTCTAATTTACTCTGTTTAAGTGTACTGGGTTTCTGAAGGTTCTGGTTTGCAACCTTCTTCTATCTGTTTCTTGAGATCTGTCTGGTTGTTTGTGCGGTTGTGGGTATGCTTCTCTTTGTTTCTTATAGTGTGTCAGTATGTCGTGGTACGTGACTAGTCTGTCGTCCTGTATCGCTACTTCGTCGTCGTCGCCTCCTCCGTCTTCCCCATCGCCTCCGCCGCAGTCCTCACCCCCTCCGCGGCCTCCTAAGTCCTGCTACGCCGGCTCTTTCAGCCAAACAGACTCAGAGGCGTTCTCATAAAAGTGTATTGCGCTTTATTGTTTTCCTATAGTGTGTTTTAAACTTGCGCATGAACGCCAGTCCAGAGCAGTTTTCGTCATTTTGCAAGCTACCTGCGAAACGTTGCCATCGTGGATATGTGCGGAAGTGGGGATTCCAAATGTTGAGCTACGTGAGAGAAAAAAAGACAAAAGAAGAAGAAATGTAGTCCCCTCTATTTTTACGTTACAGACATATCGAAAAGTGGCACAGTTCAACGGCGTACGGTTTTCCCAGATGTCACATCTTCGAGGAACGCAGACCTTCTCTGTAAGAGAGCGTCTGGTTCGTATAATCTCTCAGCTCAACTCTTTGTCTTCGTCGTGCCGCCAACGAAGCCCGTAGGGTATGTAGTCCCAAGATCAGAATAACTTCCAACCGATCCCCGAAAGGACACTGAACTATAGTGGCAATTACAACTCACCAACACCTGCGCTAGCCCGTTAAAACGGTCAAACTATGCGTCTAGTGTCGAAAAAGATTGGGAGGCGAAGGTGCTTGGGGCTCAAATTTTTACGCGCACGCGAGCGAACATTCGAGCGTGTACTACTCTGCCGTCGGTCTCGCGATGTTTCTCCGCTGCCAGCGTACGTGCGTGCCCGTGGGAGAAGAGCCGTTTATCGGCGAGATCCCAAACCGCACACAATGCGGCCGCCGTCCTAACAAAGAAAGAAAACGTATGTATATACATACAGCAAGGGCCGTGCCCTCCCCCTCGCCGCCTTCCCCTTTCTATGTGACGTTTCTGTGACGTCACCCGCCCATGATGTCACCCTGGGAGGCATGGCAGATATAACCACAGCCGGAGCGCTCGAACGGCATTCGAAGTTTCCGCTTGGAGCTTTTTCCTGAGACTGTGTGCCGCCGTTGGCTCGCTCGCTCGCTCGCTGTCGTGCTCTTCTGCGCGGACCCGACGCACGTGTTTGGCGTTCGCCGACCGGCCCTGTCGATCCGCGATGCTGTTACGGACCGCTCCAGCCAGGTACGTGCAACGTGAGGAGGCTCTCCGTTTGAACGCGCCGCCGGGACTGGACCCGCTCTCGTCACAGGCAACCGACGCGCGCGGTTTGAGCCCGTGCTGGCAGCCAAGAGCCGCTGCTCGAAATTGTGCGAAAGTGCGGAGGCTGCGTTTCGTTCGCTGTTTCAGTGCTGTCGATCGCTAGGACATTATTTTTGCAGTGATATTACTTTTACGGAAATTGGCAGAGCCACGTCGTGAGCTCGTGAGTGTTCGTCGATGTCACTATCATCGCGTCCGGTGTGTATAGATGTTGATTCACGTGCAATGTCAACGGGTAAAATTTTTTTCTCGTCTTTTTTTTTTCTTTCTTTTTTTTTTTTTTTTTTTTGAGGCGACATGAATTCAGTTTAGCTTGCTTCTCCTTTTCTAGCAGCCTATAATGCGTGGATTTACCAAACGTTCCAGAAGAGCAATCGAGGAGTTTTGGCATCACTTCAATGTTGTGTATATATATATATATATATATATATATATATATATATAATTTGAAATGCATTGCAGGCCCAACATTGGGCGTTGAGTAAGCGGGGCTTCATAGTGACAATAACGTTTCTCACTATACGCGCAATATAAATACAATTTATACAGTATGTATAACTGATGATGGAATTATCGCCAAACACGCGTGAATCTGAAGTTGCGCTGCATAGTTCGAGCCAACTTAAGCATGTGCTGTCTGAAAGAACGAAACGGATAAATTTGGATGCGAGGTGCAAGAAATCGATATATAGCTATTTACAGAAACACTGTTAAGTGGTAAGGCAGCGTAACTGTGAAAGAAACAGTGTAGTAAAGATCGGCAAGGGGCTTATCGAACAGCGGTATAGTAAAAGGAGCACAACAAAGCTTAGAAAACGAAAGAGGGAATCTATTATTGATTCCAAGCGATTGCTCAGTTAAATCTATACTTTATTGCTTTTAGTACATTTCAATTCAGGCTGCCTCATTTTCTTGCTATCTGTCGCACTGAATTTACCAGTTTTCGCGAGTTTGCAAATGGAATTTAATTTCTATATTCATCTACCTTTACCAACCAGAGCCTTGGTCAGTGGGTGTATGAGCCGCGAGGACACCGACAGCGCGCCCCGTGCTGGTGCGACTGCCGCATTCCAGTAAACGTAGAATGCATTCCGAGTTCACGCTAATGAACCCCGGGCGGTACAAAATTAATCCGCGGAACCTTCCAATGCGGGTCCATCCACCGTTCGAGACGTTAAACCTCACCAGTTTTTTTTTACTCCAAAAAATCCAACGTTGCGCGAGTAGCGACGGTAGCTAGCATGGAGATAACGTATTTGTACGAGGTTTACGATCGCGCAAGATGCAGAAAAACGAAAAAGAAAGAAATACAGATGCAAGGAAAGGGACACACACACACACACACACACACACATATATATATATATATATATATATATATATATATATATATATATAGTTCAAGCAAATAGAAGCACATAGGAAAAACATATAACAGGACTTTACTGACGTTTCGGCCGGGGTCCGGCCTTCACCACTCTTGATTAAGGCCGGACCCAGGCCGAAATGTCAGTAAAGCCCTGTTATATGTTTTCTTACGTGCTTCTATTTTTTTTTATTTTTTTGAACTATTTCTGTACCGGCTCCTGTGATTCTTGGCTTCACTGATATATATATTTGTGTGCTGGTAAACGCTCAGTTAGTCTTTGCCGTGAAACGACGCAAATATTTATGTTTCAGCTACATCGCGAATGATTTATCGCTAAATTCAGCGCAAGTTTTGCTTTATTATATTGCTACTTGTTTATTAAATCCGTGCCAATTGTGGGATAAATATATACTGCCTAGGGAGATAACGTTTCAGTATAAGTGAAAATGCCTTTGTGTTTCTTGGGTAGCCTTGCTCTTATCTATTAGTGGCCATTTATAAATAAATAAATAAATAAATAAATAATATATATATATATATATATATATATATATATATATATATTGTGAGCTCTGCGTGTGCATTTCATCTAAACCTCATCTGATAAATACTCACCATCACCACGCAGGGCCGTAATAGTGGATGGCTCTCTCGCTTAAAAAAAGAAAAGACAAAAAAAAAAAAAAAAGAAGGAAGATCTGCGGCCTCGATGCGCCTTTCTTTAATAGAGAGATTCAGATTAGGGCGACGCAAGCGTTGGGGCCCCCTAATCTAAATCTCTCTAATGTCCCTACTAGCTCCTCTGCGTCTGTGTCCGAAAAGTTCGTCTCAAGACTTGACGAATGTCGGCAGAAGCCAGCCAACAAGACGGCAAGCAGCTCTCGCCGTGACGTTTCCTTTCGTCCCGGCGGTGAGGTGCTGCTCTGGACACCCATTCGTACCCCTGGCTTGTGTGAGAAGTTCCTCTCGCGTTTTCTAGGCATCACTACAGAACAAACCTCCCCTGTCAACTACCGTGTCACTCCCGTTCCTTCTGACCGTCATTGCCGTGGTTCCGAGATTGTTCACGTTTCGCGTCTCAGACCGTTTGTTCGGCGTTTCCTGCGCCAGTCTAAGTTGCGGCCGGGCTGCCCGCATATACATACTTTCTTAACGAAACGTCGTTTTTTGCATTGGAGCACGAAAGTAACTGGTACGCCGATGCATGTCTCCGCAAAGTTCGGGAATTAATGTCTCGAAACTGGTGTCATCCTGAGAATTCGTTCCAAATGGATCCGCCTTGCGAACTCCGCGGCTAGAATTTGTAAATTGCAATATGGTCCATAAGGCAATTATAAAACCTAATTAGTGAATTTTTGTTAATTAGTCGATTATGCATTTCAATTTTTTGTGCAAGTAATGTCAGCCTCTTCGTGTAGACCAGCTCATGAGCTAGAATTGTGCAATCTGCCACAGGCAACCTTTAAAATTTTTTGAAAGTGTTCGTTGAAACACCCGGTATATGGCACGTGTACATTGATTGTGGTGTGAGGTTGCAAAGTTCAAACTTTCAGTTAATGCTAGCTCATCAAATTTCTGCTTCTGGTTTACGCTGTAACGGCCAGTATAGGCGCCAGCAATATGAAGAAATTAAAATGTGTTTCAAGTATGTCCTGTGCAGCTACGCAATTACGCTGTTGCCTATTGTTATTCAACGATCCCAACTTAACGTGTTTAGTGCGAAGGATGTTGAAGCTGGTCACTCCTGCGAGCTTAGTGAACGCACGGTTGCGTTCAGAACAGCAATTTGCTGGCTAATATTCGTTGGTTACTGCGCAGATCCTCGGCTATAGGTCGAACGACAGATATGTGGGGGCACTGTAAACCAATACATGTGCGGGCTCCACGGAGAAAAAGAGAGCGCTCACGTCTGAGCCGACCCACTTGTTGATATATATCACGAGGAAGGCCACTAATATTTTAAGGCGTCTTTGCGCGTTGCTCGTGGTGATGCGACCGAAAATGGGGGCCTGTTTCCGTGACAGCAAGCACAGCATTCTGTCCCGCAATCGCCACTGTACAGTGACAAATAACATTACCGCGGTGGTTTGTCTAGTGGCTGTTTGTCTAGACAGCATCAAATGTCCCGGGTATACCCTAGGAAAAACTCCAACAGAAATCTCTGTTAGTCTTATACGAAATATATAGGTCCAATAAGAATACCTACATGTCCCACAGCAGAATGCACAGGTCCCACAAATATTTTTGCCAGTCCTGTATCAGGGCAATACAGTGTTCTAAAAGACAAATAAAATGTTTTATGGGTCCCACTTGAAGCAGTATAAGTACTGATATCAACTTGTATTGGACAAATAAAATGCTTTATTGGTCCCAATAGATGCAATAGAAGTAGTGATCATGATACAAACTTCTATTGGTAGTACTGCTTGGCAAGAAGTCGACCGAGCAGACGCGCCAAACATCGAAAATGAAGGAAGAAAATGCGTCGCTTTAATAAAGTGTTTACGCGTTCTGAGCTGTTTATCTGTTGTACCGAAGATATTTAGATACGGCTTGTTGTTTCCCTGCGTAATTTCGTAGAGATCATAGCTGGCCGCCAGCACATAGATCTGTAGGGGTAGAACAGGTGGGGCTATAGGCCACAATTAGTTGTATATAAGTGCTGTCCTGTGTGTGCTGATCGTAGTTGCTGCTGCTGCCTTGCTGAAAAGCTCAAAGTGCAGGAGGGTTCACGTAGAAAGGTTCGCTTTAGAACGAACAATTAATGCACCTTTGTAGAACAAACCACTTTGGTACACAGTGCCAGCTACTGTCTACACCAATACACCTGTAAGCTAATAGATCAATACAGGCTATCAGTTTTACCAGTGTACCAGGCATGTTATTTTATCGACCAATACATGCTATCAGTTTTATTAGTGTATCAGGTATATCTTTTCATAATCCAATAAGATGAAACCTACAGAAACCAATAAAAAAATGCTATTAGAATTTTTCCTAGGGATGTTATTCAGTGCTGTCGAATAGATTCCCGAGTGCGTGCTACAAACGTCCGTCTGAATACGCGTATGTCGGCATAGTGCACCGATGAAATCGCACAACGGAGCTAGCTCATAGGAGTATTAGAATCATCCCTAGTTCTTACAACAGAGCTCGTGTAGCTGAATTTTGTGATATTTTTAGTCAGAAAAAAATTATTACCTTTCCGAGAAACGGTTGTCTGATTATAACAAGCTCGACACCATGTCATCGAATAAGTTTACGATTCTTTCTTTCTTTCTTTTCCCCCGTCTCGCTTTCTTTCCCTCCGTCATAAGAGAAAGGCGTAAATAAGCGTACGGTGATCTGTTCGCCCTGCATAGAACGCCCATAAGCCATAAATTTTGAGCGCTGAATGTGTAAAGCACTCCAATGTTACTAAGTCCGAGCGCTAGAATACGGTTTTCGAGGTATGCGAATGGCATGGATTGCACTTACTGATTATTGAAAGCAATCGCTGGCTGAGATATGTGATCGCCGAGGTAGCGTTCAAATAATCAACATATGGAGAAAAGGGAGATGCGTTTGTGGCCAGTTCGATTGTCAGGGGAGAAAAGCGAACGGCGACATGACGTGCAGCCGCATTGAAGGGACGTAGCAGACGACAGCTCCGTAGTGTCGTGTTTAATAATGTCTGTGTTAGTATTAAGCACATAAAGTGTTTCATATTATGTTTAAAACTGTTTTGACATATTTCACACAAGCGTACGCTCATTTAAATTATGATTTGATCGGCTTACTGTCACGTGACCTAACGGACCTAACGTCAACAGCGTTGTTGTGTTGTCATGGCTATCATGGCGCGTTGGTAACCTCTGCCGCTGTGATGTGCTTGTGATAACTGCATACGGCAAACTGAAGACGAAACCTACAAGACTAGTAATTTTCGGGTGCCACTGTTGGACCCGTGCAGCACAATGACTTGTTTTGATGTCTCGTAAGAGCTCGCTAACAATTCCATGCCTGGCGCTTCAACGGTGCATCTTCACCGCATGCAAAAATGTGGTCTCCGAAATGTGAGTTAACGCTGGCGAGCGAGTGGCCACTACTCTTGCCCCACTTGACTTTGTGAACTGTCATTTATGAGTACACATATTTCTTCGTTCCCTTAACCTTAACACTTTAGTGACGATGTGTTTTGTGTGGTCTCGCTCACTTAGGTTTTATAGCGTACCACTTGACTACATGTGGGCTCATGTATGCTCATACCACTCTGCTTTCTCGTTACAGTTCTTGGGCGTTCTCCTCGTGAGTGTTTTAAGAACAGCAGGGGAAAGTTTTTGCACCATGACAGCTATTCCGGTTGGATTATTCTCTAGGTGAGTTTTCATCTGTCACAATTTTTTTCACTTTTTTTCCGAGGTTAGAGTCGTGCTACTAGGAGTAAGCTGTCTTAGCAAGTTGGATGCTTGTTGCGATTGCTTGCTAGAAGCGTCTATTTATAGAGGCCTTAGCGTCTTAAACGGTACTTCGAGTACATTAAGCTTATATTGGGGCCATGGTTGCTGTCTGGCAATTTTCAGCAAGGTACTAGAGGCATGGAGCAAGTTTAGTGGGGAAGCTGGGAGCCTAACTCAACAAGATCTCTTCCCATTGTTTCACACATTGGAGATCTACCCAACTGAATCACAAGGTAACTATTTGCTTCCCAAAGCCTGATCCCCTCCTTTTTTCTTTTCTTTTTTTGCTGTTTTTCAGCGCTCTGTTTAGTACCCATGCAGCAGCTCCTCCTTTTTATTTATGTGCTTTTTGTAAGTTAATTTGCCGTGGAAGTGGACTGAGAGCGGAGTTCTGTAAATATCTGTGCAAAGGTAAGCAACAGCCCTTATGCTAGTGCCTGAGACCAGTTCTGTGCTTTCTCTCCCCTCGCTGCTTTCTGCCTTAGTTTTCTGCTGACTATGCTTCTTGCCTGGCATCATTTCCCTGATTCGTCACTTCTTTATTTGCCACTTCATGCCATTTAACTGTAGTTTACTGGTCGCCTCAGTATGAAAGCCTTCAATATTGCATAATAGGTAATTACTCATTGCCAAAGCAGAGCTTCTGTCCCGGCCACAACGACACTGCAAGTTGTTTTTGTTATAGCTGTTAGGTTTCAGATGCAGAAAAGTAATGACGGATTGTTGGTGCTAGGAGATCATACTGTTGCGGACCAATTCAAGGTTTACAATGTACAAGTGGCTTTTCTATTTATTGCTTATAGTAGATGCCTTCCCATTTATGCATGAAATCTTATATTTTAATAATGTGAATTGAACTTTGCTACTTTGTATTTATGAAATGATGGCGTAACATTTTATGGTATTGTCCTTCCTAGCACTTCTTTTTTCTTTTACTTGTATACCTACTTGTAGCATGCCTTTTTAAGTGCCCTTAACACTAATCATTTGCCAAAATGTTACAGTGGTCTGGAGTGTAGAACATAGTAAAAGCTGTGCAATACTAGTTCTTCCTTATGTTGTAATTTCTGTTGTTTCTCTGCCTTTAGGCTGATTAGCTTTCATCTAAACCTCTGTAGCCTAGTATGCAAAAGGCATTAGCTTAAATATGAGATGTTGCACAATACATTGCCAGAAAAAGATTTAATATGTTTCTTCCTTTTCTTTTTTCCAGTTCATGAAATGTGGCAATGTTCTCACACCCATAATAGCACTTTCACTGTGGGAAGCTTCTGTTTCTTCGCTTCGGAAATGAAATATGCGCACGAAAGACGGTAAGCAGGAGACCAGCAACATAATTTCTGAAACCAAAAGCATACATGCTGCCCTTTGTAATTAAGAAGCTAAATATCTTTTGAATCAGATGACCAGAAACGTTCAAAACTTCAAACCCAATGATAAACGTTATAAGGCTTTTTTTTTTCTTCAGTTCTGACCACACCCATCCTGGTTGACTATGTGCAGGTTATCCAGATCCCAACCTCTCTCAAAGTCTGTAAAGGATGTACGTAAACTTCTCATGAAAAGGAGGTCAGAATCTGGTAAGTACTATTTCAGTAGTTTTTTGATAGATGTTTACAAGTTGTTGTCAAAGGAATAGCACAAAAACAACATGAAAGATGAGTCACAAACACACAGACACAAGGCATCTTGTGGTTTTCGTGCTTTCCCTCATATATAGGCTTTAACACTGTACTCAAGCTTCGTTACCTTAGAAGTTCCATCAGTTATGTGAAATTTTGAGTTATCTGTTATGCGCAAAATTTTAAAGCAAATATATTGCGACGTGGCAACATATTGGTAGCAGCATAGCCAGCTTTTATATCGCCAGGCATTTGCATAACTAGCATTCTCGATGGTATGGAAGAAGGCGACATGGCTCCTGTGATGACACACAGCTGTTAAACATATGGTGCACCACTGTCAAGCTATAGCATGAGAAGCGGGCACGTTATTCTCATTTGAGTGATGGCTAGTGCTACCATTAGAGCTACACTCAGTGTGGCACTGCAGTCGAAGCTATAGCAAGCATCCAATAATCAGGAGCACAGGCGGGCAAATGCACATCTCCCCGGGACACGTACCCCTCAGTGTCAGGGTAATGTCTGCTTAGTATACAGCACCAGAGTAAGCCTCATAGCTTCCACTCTTTGCCACGGGAACCAGTGTTGGAGTCGAGACGATTTCTTCTTCCTTTTATACTTGGTAGCTTTAAGTGCTACATTACTGGGAAACAGAATGGCTGAGTAAGGGGGGGGGGGGGGGGGGGGGGGAAGCATAATAGGTATGTTGTTGGAAGTTTTTATTTTCTTTTTTTTTCCGCTTGCATCACTATGTTTGGTTCGTTCAAGAAATGTTAGTTGTACGGAAAAAAATTGTGTATACTTTCATGTAAGAGGCATAGTTGACCAGCTAATGGGGCTGAAACTATATTTTCTTAAGTTCTCAAGCCTGCATAAAAAATATAGTGTCTGCTCATCTTATTTGCTCCTTCAAGATACACACATGCCAGCCCCAGTTCACGAAAAAACAAATTCAGGCTGCCACAGTACTTCACATAACATTTACTTTGTAACCTTACTTTTTGCTTCGTAAATAGGAGGTTGAGTTCATTACTGCTTAAACCTGTATAACCCTGCAGAAACTTGTATCTGTAAGTTTATGGCGTAATACATGGCAAAGCACACAATGTGCAGGCTCTTTGTGACAGTTGGTCGTTTTCTCTGTCCTGTTTCTCAGAAGCTAATGTCTTGCTTCCTTTCCTTCCCCTCTTTTTTTGTTCCAGTGGAGAGCTCGTATGATGGTGAGCATTACATGCACATATCCGCATGGTTTACAGACAGTCGTTTCATTATGTCATTTGTCCTGCAATATTGAAGCTGACTTTAATTTCTCTAATTTTTTTATTTTTTTTTATCCATTTAGTTTTCCTTGGCGGTTCTTGCAATCCCACCACATGGAGGAAAGATGTTGCTATACCAAAACTCAAATCATATGGCATCTCGTACTACAATCCAGTGAGTACAAACTATTGGTAATTCACTTATGCTAGTGTTTTTCAAAACGTTTATATTTTCCTAATGTGCAAATTGATTGCCCTATTTCCAGCAGGTGACTCAGTGGATACCTGAACTGATTGAACTTGAAAATCAAGCAAAAGAGGTGTGTAATGCAGTTCACCTGGGGCCCCGTTTTCACTGACAAGATTAGGATGCATGCAGAGTGCCCCTGATAGTTTGTTTCTATTTGTATCATCACTTCCTATAATTTCTTAGGTATTCATGGCTTTTTCCTGTTTTCTTTTTTGCTCTTGCAGAATGCTAAAGTCATGATGTTTGTTATTGACAACCAGACGAGATCAGTTGCTTCTATGATAGAGTCGGCTCATATAGCGGGTACGTGCATCTTCTTAGCGTTATTACACGCCATTTTGTCTAAAACACTGTGTACTTTAATTGTTTGTTTTTAGTACTATCCCAAGTACAGTGTGATTTTGTATGTTGTGCATCACTTGTATGGGTACTAATATTTTCAACCTGACTTTGCACGTCAAATGAGCTCCGTTTTTAATTAAATAGCTTAGTGTTCAATTCGGTAGAACTATGGCCAACAGTTGGCCTTTTTTTCACAGTTCTAACAAAGAGAGAGGCACATTTTAAACCTTTTTACATCATGGTGCCTGCAATTGAAGTCCTGTAATTGCAGGTATCTGAAAGCTCCTTCATATTGCATAGCATTCTTGCATTTGCTCTGCTCAATGACTGCTTTCACTTTCATTTAGAAAAATGCCACTATTTAAATCTTGTAATACTTTCCATGTCTAGTAAAAATGTAGAGACCACAAGGAATATGATGGGAGAAAATTGACTCATGTGACACCCTGATAAGTTCTGTTATAACCTGGTTGCCAGATCTTTTGACAGTTTTTTTTTTAACTGAAAAAGTTATGGCATGCTGTTTCTTGGCTGTCTGCATGCAATGTGTTGTAGGCTTGTGTACACCAAGCAGGTCACGTCAATAAACGCAAATCAAACGTGAAGCTGCAATGTAGCAGAACATGCTTTAAATTTATAAGTTTTAGTTATGCTGTACTTCATAATATTTTTGCTTTCTTTTTGTAAAGTGCATTCGCTGCTTCTTGTCTAAGCAGCTGCATGAATCCACTGTGAATTGCTTCTTGATGCTGCAATCTAGCTGCTTTGCTCTCTCTTAGCCAGGTGCAAAGTGCTGCTAAAACTTTAACACCTTATAAGAGTCCGGTGTTATTTTGCTACGTATAAAATACGTATTGCAAG
Source organism: Dermacentor silvarum (assembly GCF_013339745.2). NCBI lineage: Eukaryota > Metazoa > Arthropoda > Arachnida > Ixodida > Ixodidae > Dermacentor > Dermacentor silvarum. The sequence goes on along the minus strand of NC_051154.1, from coordinate 225,291,859 downwards.
AATGTTGTGTATGAGAAAGGGTTCCATATCTGGTGGCTATGGTGGCTATGTTGTGTATAGAAAGGGTTCCTTAGCTGGTGACTTATTTATTCACTTTAATGATTTGGCAACTGTGCAGTGTGTCACTAAACATCACTAAACATGTTGTTGGCAAGTCACCCCTTAGCTTCTCTGTCCCTTGTTATGTGCGGCATCAAATTTGTTGGCAAATGTATAGTGCTGACAAGGCCTCTTGTGTGCACACAGGCACCCGACGCAAGCTGATCCTTATCCTCACCGAGCAGTCACCGCCAGGCAGTCTAGTGCTGGGTGAGCCTATCTCGGAGAAGGAGTACCGGGACCTGCAGCAGGGCCGCAACTACTTGCGGGACTTAGTGGAGATGCGTGGCATACCCGTCTTCCAGAGCATGTCTGATGCCCTGGAGGTGACCAATCGCTGCCTCAAAGAAGATCTCTGGCCTCAGGATATCCGGGGCCGCCAGGACCTTGTCCAAGTGCCACACCTCGCCCTTGGTGACAAGTACCTGTGAGCATACCTTCCCTGCACATTTACCCACTTGGGCATGGGTACAGATCGCCACAACCCTGTCCAAAGTGCCAGAGTAGTGTGTTCTGGAGCAAAAAGAAAGCATTATTTGAGAGTAGATGCTGGGGTTTGAGTGATAGTGCTTACCTGCAGACGCAGCCACATTGACGCACAATCTGCATAATATTGAACACCATACCTTCAACCAAGCAGCTACTGCCAGGTTATGTTTAGCACACTGCCCAACCACTGCAGACAGGATTGTGGCAGTCCATTCTAGAATGCTGAAAGGTGTATTGGTGCTTGAGAGCTTATTTCATTAAAGCTTTATTTGTGCTTCAGACAGATTAAGCAGATGCACTTTAAGAGTAAGTTAAAATCTGCTTATTGAGCATTGTGCAGATCCAGTCCTGCACAGTGGAATTGTGTGAGGTTAGCCTTTTGGCTACTATCAATTTTTTTTTTTTTTCACAGGCTGATTTTTCTTCATGTCATGCGGAATTCACGCCATTCTTCATGGCTTTAGTTGTATTATCGTGGCTTTTTGTGGCCAACCCATCTTACCATCATAATCGGTTCAAATCCTTATAAAGTAAAATCTGCTATAAGTACCATAAAAGGTTCATTATGCAGGAAATGGTTGTCCAATTGTGTTAAGCAATATGAACAGTTAGTATCATTGTGATAATGGACTGCCCACGCTTGCAAGTAGAACACAGGCATTTATTTAAGCTAGGTGGCTTAGGCAAGGACAGAACTAACATAAATTTTAAGTAATGTGTTATGTATGTTGTACGTTGCAGGCACTTCATGGGCACTTCAGAAATTTTGTGCACAGTTGACTTATATTTCTGTGTGTGTTTCAAGGGAGCCCTGTGCAAGCACGGTCGTGTAATGGTTCCAATTCCTTCCACTTTTCCAGCGTAAATGAAATGCTAATGTTGATGCTGTAAAGCATTTCAGCTGTTAAATCAAACAAGCTAGCAAAGTACTTCCTTATTAGTGGGATTATTACTTTGGAGTCAGTAGGATTAAATTGGAACATATGAGTAACCCACTAGGAATGAAGTAGGCTAATTGCAATGCAGTGAAGTTAAAAAGACTAAACATAATTTGTGACCATAGCAGAAGCCTGTAATGCTGTCTGGCAGTCAGCACCAAAAGCTTTCCACAAGCTTATGTCAGTGTGCTTGGGAGAGTCTGACCTGAAGTGTTGAAATTATTTTAGTCATTTTGTTATATGGCTCTTTCATCACAGTGATGCTTGATACCACAGATTGTTCCATTTGACAGTGTCTGGCTGTAAGAAAGCATTGTCGCATTTCTAGCTGCATTTTCACAGGCATCAGACAAAACAGCTTTGAGACAACACAGATATGGTGTTACATGCTAAGGATTACTTTTCTTCCCTCTCTCTCTCTCTGTCAAATGCATAAGTAGTGTTGATATTTTCACTCAATTAGCATTATCCAGGGTGATCACGTTTAAGTTCTATGGGATTTTTAAATATCGCCTGTGAGAGTCCTTGAGCTGGATTATTCGAAGAGGCGTACATTACTAGCAGGAGAAATCGAAACACACATTCAACTAATTCACAAAAAATGCACTCATTAACTTCTTAATTACTTTACGGCACATATTGCAGCTTACACATTGTAGCCAGTGAGCTTGCAAGGCATATCCACTTGAAATGAATTTCCAGGATGACATCAGTTTCGAGATATTATCTCCCAAAGTGGAACGAAATACATGGGCGTTCTAGTTACCTTTGTGCTTCAATGCATAAAAGAGTGTTTTGTTAAAAAAGTAAGTGGCCCAGCAGTGCATTTTTACGGCAAGTTTGGTGGCGCATATCTCCAAACTGGCGTCATTCTGGAAATTCATTCCGAGTGGATACACCTTGCAAACTCACCTGCTACAATTCATAAATTGCAATACGTGCTGTAAAGTAATTTTCGAAGGATAATTAGTGGATTTTTGTTAATTAATTGAACATGTGTTTCAATTTCTCATGCAAGTAATGTCCTCCTCTCAAAATAATCCAGCTCAAGGATTAGAATTATGTTATCTGCAACAGGCAGTTTTTAAAAATTTCATAAAACTTAGAAGTGATCACCCTGTACTTTGACCTGTCTTTGCATTGTTGGGAATGATGGTTACGTGGCAGGGCCTTGCAGTTTAATTCTGTTTGCAATGCACGTAAATGTCTCAAAAGCTGTTGGTTATGCTTATTTATTTGCATTGCGACACAATTTTTTCACCATTTACAGGAAGGTTCAAGAAGCATTCAAGAGCTTCTCTTCAGATGACGGGAAAGTTCGCATAAGAGATGTAAGCATTGCTTCTTAAACTTTAAAGTGCATTATTAGATGCATGTTGCTTGGTTGTAATTAGGTGCAATAATGTCTTGTCTTTTTCTGGCGTAAAACGCACATGTGTGGCCCCCTTCCCATGCTCCTCCTACCACACAATGGCTTGCCAGCACTGCACATAATCTCTGCTTTGTGGATGCTGGTGAACCAGCATGTGTATCTTTGCAATGCAGTTGGTTTCTAGGGGATGAATGTACACCAGGCAACACAAGCAGTGCATGTGAAAAGGCACAGAAAATACACTTGTACAAATTGACTAAAAGTGAACAGCACTCACGTCACTGGACAATGTATTGCTCAGTGGGCATGATGTAGGGACAATGTCCAGAATGCTAGTTGAGGAGGAAGGCACTGGCTGGAAAAGAGGGTAATTTTAATTCCATGCAACGAAGTGTCATTTGAGGGATATCCTCTGCATTTTTCTTACTAGGTTAAAGTTTATATATATTAAAAAAAAAAGAAGAACCTTGTCTAGGGGACCTCAAATAATAAGGAAGAAATGCATGTACAGTGTAGACCACTTATAACGTAACCGCTTATTGTGCAGGACCGGATATAGTACGGACTTTGCAGACTCCCGTTAATTTTCGCATATAGCACTCCATGTATACACGTATCGCTTATATTGCAGTTGCGGGAGACGAAATACCGGTTACAGTGCAGCTGCCTGGAAGTTCGGCAGTCAACTGAGATGGCGAACGCTTCCCTCAAGCCGCAGATATACTCCAACGTAACGCGAGCGCACGTCGAGCTCCGTGACGTCATGGTGGCGAACACCCGGTGCGTCTCGCGCCATCGGTCGTGTTCCAACATTGCTGGCGCATGAATAGCTCCGTTCATATTTTTCGCCCGGCACACCAAGCAACGCTGGCCACGCATCCCAGCATTCCTCGAGAGGGGCGGGCAGAATGGTGCAATGGCGGGAGCGCACGAAAGCACGTCTGTCACTGCGGCTCTCTGCGCATTAACAAGCATGGTGTCACGCACGCACTAGCAAACATGAACACATTTCACTCGATGACCGTGGGAACTTGCTGTCGGAACGCTATGGTGAGGAAGCGCGGCAGTAGCAGTGAGCGAATTGACCTTCATGCTGCCGCTTGCATCAAAGTGAACTAAGCCGCGAAAACACAGTGCACGGTGGACTGTGCCCCCACCGCAGATGGCTTTCAAGATACAGTGGCCCCTGTGGGCAGGCGTGCGCTCTCAGAGTAAACGCACCCCCCCCTCCTCGAGCCTTGCGCGCGACGGAAGACAGTGCGCTTGCTTCCTGCTTTCCTCTCTTGCATGCGCGAGATTGAGACGCAATCACCGGCTCACCCTCGCACGCTTTCACTCGCACATACAGCACACGACGACGATTTTATTGCCCTTGGACTTTATACGGAACCTCGCGGCAACAGCTACGGCAGCTAGAAATGCGCCTGAAGTGTCCATATAATTGTTATCGCAATAAAATCGTTGTTTTGGTTATATTGCGGATATTCGCAACTCCGATGACTGACGTTATAAGCGGTTTACACTGTAATTAAAGCGAGTTATCAATAATGCATAAAATTTCGTTGATCACCACTGTTTATGGGAGACCTTTCCAGCCTAAGTAATCAGTGCAGCCTCTTGCTTTGCATGTTGTGAGGCGTAAAGGCTAGCTAAAGCTGTTTGAGCTATCATGCAATACCATTGAGGCAGTTTTCACCTGAAAGGTGTGCAGTCTGTTACTGCATCTAAAAGCAATGTCTTAGCTACATAGAAAGCTCGCTTCTTTTGGGCTCAAAACCTTATGTATTTTTTTTATTTCTCTTAGGTTAAAATGGCATTCAAGGTGCTAACAGCAAGAGATCTCCCGCAAGAATGTTTGGAGGTACTCAGAAGCAACCAGCAGCCTGCTGTGGCAGACACCGTGGTTGAAGGGGATATGGACGACATTCCCATCACATTTGATCAGTTCTGCCTCATCCTGTCAGAGTTCAAGCATCAGGTAAGGACTCCCATTTATGCTATCTTGCTATACCTGCAATGTGCGGATTTGTCTTGGCATTTGTGTCACCATTACGAAAGGTCAGCCGGACTGGCTAAGCTTTTTTTTGCTTCCTTTTCTTTTTTCAGGCCAAAAATGGCACCTGGCTTACAGAGTTCCTAACTTCCATCCAGCGTCTCTTCAGTCAAGTATATGGTATGCTCTCTCTGAAATGCATTGCGCCACCATTGTTGGTTTTCTAAGTGCTAACAGCCACAATTCACATACCATCATAGCACAAGTAGTCAGAGTAGCCATTACTCAGAATGTATGGGCTGTATGAAATCGTGTAATATTCGCACCCCCTGCTTAAAATGAAAAAGTTTGCAAAACTTAGTTATAAGTTTTTATATTTATCCATGTATAATATCCTGGTCTGATTGCCAAATTTAGTGTCACTATGAGAAAGTGCACATAGCTTTGCAGAGTGCCATTCTGGCAGCCCAGTAGCATCAGAATTGATGGCAGTGATGATCTGTGCTACAAAAAGCAACCAAAATGATGAATAGTAATGTTTGGAAAGTGCTCATTAATGTTGCTTTTTTTATGAAACGCGCATTTTAAGTGGTGTTCAGGGAAACTTTTTGGACAGCAGCAGCATCGTATAACTAGGCAGTGTTCTAATTTTCTGTAAACATTACAATCATTCCCCACCCCCTTATCTTGATTGGAACAGACGTGGTTGGAATAATTACTTTAAAATGCACTCACCATCGAATGCATTCATCATCACATACTTTCTGCAGTGAGTATTGCTACTCTTGTGTGACAGCCTCCAAATGACACTAACATCAAGTGACACTCGCTGAAAGTGACACTAAATTTACCCATGTGACAGGGGTAAAGAGATTTCCAATGAGAACTTTCTGGTCATCACCATAATAACTTTGGATTGTTGTGAGCCTCAGTGAGCACCTGCTCAAAAGCATGGAGGACAGCAGCAGCACTTGTGCTTCATATTCGCGTGCAACAGTCCTGAGAGGAGTGTTTTTCTCCGAGATGGAACTCTTTTAAACCACACCCAAGCGTGATCTTCCTGCAAAGGAAGCGCTGAATCTAACTGAGCCATGTACAGCTGTTGCCATGGTCCTGTGTTAGTACATGCATGAAACTTTTAAGCTAAATGGTCCCTTTGAGCCAGCATTCATGTGTAGCTTAATTTTGTAAAGATGAATGTACACTTTATTGAACAATTATCAACATAAGCAATTATCAACAACTTTTCTCCAGAGTACCTGGAAAAAGAAATTTGCGGTAGTTAGGCAAGTCAGTATGGTAACTGACTGGAGATCTTTGTGTTACTTTGAAACAGCTGTTCTTACTACTAAAGAATACTGATGGGTCACCTTAGTGCCTATATTTATGTATTAAGTGCATTCCATGTGCATACTAAATAAAGCTTAAAGGGCCTTTCACTAGGCCTCAACAATAAATTTTATTATCACTTGGGAAGTTGTAAAAGCACTGTCTAGGGGGAATTCTACCGCAATAATTTTTTTAATTGGTTATTTATTAGAGGAGATAAGAAAACTTGAAATGTTACATCGCCGTGCTACGAGGAGGCAAGCTTCACTGCATGCACACACTATTTCCCTTGTCTCGACTAGTGTTCACAAGCGGCATTCCTTCCCTACCTTCTCCCAATCTGAAGCCGAGGGACTCGTTTACATCATGAGCCCCGTCTCTCTCTCTTACCTTCTTTTCCTTCTCTTGCTGTGTGGCGCACTTCTGATGCGGTTTTGGACATTCTGCATTGGATGATTTTCCGAAGTATTGTGCCATAATCAATGACATTGCAGGCAGTGCATCTGAGTAGAGGCATTTATGCACCTGACCTTCATTTTTCTGGTAGGAAGTGGGGCTCTTTTAAGAGGAAAGCAGGACCGACTTTTGTTTTAAATTTCAGTGGCTTTCGTGTTGGTGCAGCAGGCAAGATTGTCAGCACATACTTAGCATGCTTAGATACTTAGCAGGCAAGATTGTCAGCACATGATATACACATCGCGCTTGTGTGTTTGCAGTGCCGAAACCTGGTGAGGCCCCCTTTAGGTGCAGAGAGGCCAGAGTCTATATTGTAGTGTATGCACAACAAAATGGAAGCACAGATGAACAGGCAGAAGGGACAGTAGTAGTTTCCACTGCCTGTTTTACCCTATGTTTTCTGTGTTGTACAGTGAACAAAACAGAGTCATTGTGTAATGTAATTGTGATATTGAATGTCGTTTATCATGTAGTTCATGTGACAAGGGGAATGGGTTGGAAGCATCATAGTAATACTAGTAGGAATATTGTCAGAGTAAACAGGTTGAACAGTCAGCGTTATACAGCTGTGCAAAATCAGTTTCTGTGGGGTTAAGTTGCTGTGAATGTGGTTACAACTGCTGCTTTTCAGTGGAAGGCAGAATGCAAGAATATTTCTTATATTTAGGTGCACACTAAAGACTTCCAAGTGCTTGCACTTTAATCTCAAGCCCCTCACTATGGAATCCCTCGTAGCCCATTTTGTGCATCTTTGGGTTATAAAAGCCTATAAATGGATTTTGCCAGCTTGGCATATTGTTTGAAGTTGACAACAAAGGCACTGCGGCATCTGTGATATCTAGTGTTGTTGTTTCTTCCTAACATTTTCTTTTCACTCGTATTATTTTGTAAAAGTGTGCATTGGTCTTGTCTATCTTTGACAGAAAGTGGCCTCATGTCAACTGACTATGTCGCTTCTTGTTCTAAACACTTCTCCTAAATGCTGCTAGCTCATCAGCACAAGCATTCAGTGTGCTAAATGTGGTACAGCTAGGTACCATTTGAATCTGCAAATATTTATTTACAAATTATTGCTTAGATCTATTATGCAATCTCCAGATAACTGTTACAAATTTGGAGTTGAATTTTACCAGCAGTTCTGACACAAGCACTAAGGAATTATACACCTTTTTCTAGTATGAAGAGGAAAACATATGTTGGTTTTTTTTTTTCAATTAATACTGTACAAATAGCATAGATTTAAAATTATAAATGGGGATTGGTAATTCTGACCGCATTTATATTTGAATTAATTAATGTGAGGGTAGCAGTGATTCATTCGCTAGTGGCATTGCATATAGGAGAAATGCTGCATATTTAAGATGTAAGAAGAGTAAATTATGAATTTCATTTGGGTGAATTACTAGTTGCATGTAGCATATAAGCTTGTGTTTCATTACGAGCCGTGTACACAATGTCGTTACACAGTATGTGCATAGTGCACACCAATATATTTGTGGGTTTCCTCATGCAGATCGCATTGTTCCAAGGTCTGCTCTTTCTGGTGGAGTAACAGATGCCCCATTACCACCCTACTGGAGTCATGTTTACCTTGGAGGCTCCACGAAAGACTGTAGTTGGAGAGATGAGATCGCCATTCCACTTCTCAAGTAAGCAGGCAGTCATGCTCTGTCCCTGATCTATAAGTGGTGTACTGAAGGCTATTTGTTGCACCTGTCTAGGGTTTTCACTGTATTGTTTTACCCGCGCTGTGTCACCCACGCTGTGGCAGTTAGGCTGAACTTGTCTACCTGAAAATTCGAATAAGGAAATTTAGTTTGCAAGTACAGTCGCCAATCTATAATTTGAACTTGGTGGGGACTGCCTTAAAGTCATAATAATCAGGAGTCCGAACTATTAGATTCTAAAGAAATTAAGTCACTTAATTCCACAAGTAGCCAAAAGAAAGCTTGTCAACTTGTTCCTGCACACATAGCTTATATGCAACCTGGTCAGTCTATATTTTGATCACTGACCTACTGCGATAGGTCACTGTCAAACAACTACGTTTTTCTGTGGGGGTTAAGAGCATAAATGTGCAGGATACAAAGTGCACACTGATACAATGACTGATGGCATTGCCTGCAACAAGGGTGCTCTGATGCTATCTCTGTCTGCCAGCATGACATAGCATCAGTGACATTCAGAGTTATTACACGCTGTCACCTACATGAATATTTGTGGACAGCTTCATCTGGCTATAAATTGCAAAGTTATGGCGGCAGAGCCAATTAGTTTGGGTGAGCTTCGTACCTGTTTCAGTTTCCCTGACCTTACTTAGCTTTAGTTTCATAGAGGTAGCGATGTTTAAATTGCTGTAAGCATTGAACACCATTTGTTTTGTCTGTTTCAACAGCCATGTGCAACAGCCTTGTGTAGCTGAAGTTTGGCATCAATCTTTAGCCATGGGGGTGTCATGTCAGCTAGGTGATGAATGGGCACCAGAAACTGCAGGCACCATTTTGCTTTTGTGATGTCAAAACTTACAAGAGCAGACTAAAAAATAAAATGCCTTTAACCCTTTGCGGTCCGAAACTTTTACCCACTTTCCGGCTGTTCCGGTCCGAAACTATTTTGCTAGTTTGTGGCGCCGCTAACAAAACCACCAACTGTGGAAGAAAAACTCACAGGATATTTATTTTTTCTGTTGCATTCTGCAGGCAACTCCTCTACCAATATTTGAGCAGCGTGTGATACCGCTCGAAGCATTCTCCTGGGTGCAGGCCAGGGTTGTTACTGCAGATTTTGCAGAAAAACACAGTTTCCCTCCTGCCTCCATTTGTTTTTCGATCGCTACAAGTGGCACAGTCCTTGCTGGTTCGGCCTGGGAGCTTGTAGATGAAATGGCTCCTCCCATCCAGCTTTTCCTCGCACTCCTACCGCGCAGACGGGCCTCGCTTTTTGGCTCTAGCCCTCACGTCACCCACCAGCTGTAGGATGAGGTTGCAGCGGTACTGCAGGTGTCGCCATTCTTTCTCACCATGATTATGCAGCTGTGTGCGCCTCAAAATAAAGCTATTGACAATGGGAAGCCCTAGAAGCTTTCACTAAATGCACCACCGTAAAATGCACGCGGTGAAACTGTGGTCATGCGGTTGTGCGTGCAAGTGAGAACGCTCTGGTATGCAGAAGTCGTGCTGAACATTGTGCTGCACCCTAGTGCAAAGATAAGTAAACTTCATCAAACAAAGTTTATTTATCCCTCAAGAGATGGCGCATCATGTATACAAAGAATGCGCACGAATCACAGTGAGAAAAACCGTGAAATTTAACCCCCGAACACCCTTGTCGGGCGGTGCCCGACAGTGGACCGCTACGGCCGTGTTACGTTGTCGGGCCCTGCCCGACAACGTAACAGGGTTAATGACTTGCAGGTATCGCATCTCTTTTCGAATTACATGGTATATTAATAATTAGGTATGTTTTCTGTTTCTCACATCATAAAATATGGACAGAACCGTTGCCTTCGTAGTGAAAAAAAGTTGTCCACATGTATAGTACTGGAAGTAGTATCCTCTTCTATTGCATTTAGTCAGTCGGCTATGTTTATCACGTTGTCCATTCCTTTCTTTTGTCCACATCATCTCGCCGTGTTATTCCAAATATACATAATAGTGACAAAGAAAACATTTAGACATTAGATGTCCATCTGAATACTTTGTCATCCTCTGAGAATTTTTGCTGGTTTTCTTAGGATAAAAATAGAAACAACATTCTTTTTCTTTCTTTCTTTTTATTGTGGACTTGCAGCATTTCTGCTCATGCCAAAGAAACACTGCCTTTTTTTAATGCTGGATGAGCACCTTCAGCTCCTAAACATCTGGCTTCTCATTACAAGCTAATTGCTTGCCTTTTGTTGTTTTTGGTGTATGTAATCAAATTTCTTTTCCTTAATATTTTTCTTGGTGGTGTGCAGGAAACATGGACTGACACATTCCATCCCATTCCGCTCCCCTTGGAATGCTCGCCTGAGTCCACTTGAAATGCACATCATCAACAGTGCTCAAGTTTTGCTCTTCGTCATCACCAAAACTGCACGCTGTGTAGCCGAAATGCTAGTGGTTAGTGAACTTTGCTTTCTCAGTTAGAGTCGGCATAGTGTCTATAGTGTTAGAGTCAGCGTAGTGTCTCTGAAGTAGCCTGTGGCACAAACTTGATCATTTTCACGCACATTTCTATGTTAGGTCTTGTCATTGCCAGCGGATGTAGGTAGGCTGCCACTGCGCCAACTGTCAATCCAATATGAAGATTGTTTGAGTGCTGTGGCAACTTGAAAAACCTGGTGTGTGATGTGTGGCGTGAAAAATGTTCTTCTTTTTTGCTGCAGGTTGTACAAAGAAACTGCATTTTCTACCTTTAGTAGCAACTATGTAGAATGTATTTCTGGTGTACTTTTGATGTGGCACTTCCCAGCGACTTATTTTACATGGACCTGCCAACATAAGGTGATGCCAGGCCAGAAATAGATAGAAAATGCGCAAAATGCTGGGCATTTTGCTACTTTGAGTGGCACTGAGAAAGATCCTTTTTGTTTTTTGCTGCTGCCAGTGGTACCAAAAGCAACCCTTGGTTTCTTGGTGCAGTCGTCACAGCAGTGTACATTTCAGTCCCTCCTCGCTGCTAGAGTACTACAAGATTTCACTGCAGCACTGTAAACAAGCAAAAGAAGGAACTCTAGCACTGATAACGCCATCATCCAACACCAATTTTGAGCACTAGGTGTTACCCTATACACACCTGTGCATTATCGTGCGTTACACTTGTAATATATAATATAATGGCCAGTCTGCTTAATAATGAAGTTATTGTCCGGGAGGAATTTCATATCCACAAACTAGCTTTGGCCACCAGAAGTGCTCCAAGAGGTGGTTGTATAGCAGTGTTTTAATCCAAGGCACGACTTAGTTGTTTTGAGGCTCGAATAGTATATCATTATATCGAAGTCCTGATCTTGTTTGATGATATGCTGACAAAACCTTTTTGGCGATATACATTGACAATTGCCACACTTTGGTGTATGTGCATGTGGCGCTGATAATGTGTAGCCTGCAGCAGTTTAATAGTAATTTGAATTGACTGATGTTGCAAATTCTAACGCGAGTTGCTTCTTTTCACCAGGCTGTGCACTACGTTGGCCAAGGCTGCAACGTCGTCCTTTGTATTCAGTACCTGGAAAGTGATGTGGTCATTGATGGAGAAAAGGTAATTGGCTTTTTATCTCAAGCACATACTGTCTGGACACATCCAAAGTATATACTGCTTTATGTTTGGCTTAAATATTGAGCTAATTGATGTGATCAAACTTGAAGGCTCTGCCTATAGCATTCTGCTAGTGAGCAAGCACATAGTGTTGCGCGGCTGTGCTCGAGGACGTTGGTTCAATCCCAGCTACGGTGACTGCATTCCAGTGGGGGTGGAATGCAAAAACGCTCATGTACCGTGCATTTGCTGCACATTGAAGAACTCTAGGTGGTCAAAATTAATTGGGAGCCCCCCCACTATGGCGTGCCTCATAATCAGATCATGGTTTTGGCACGTAACATGCCAGAATTAAATTTTTAAAATTGCTGAGCGAGCACAAGATCATGGTTTCAATTCGCAGTCACACTCTCATTCAAATAGTGTGGAAATATAAAAGATGCTAGTGTATTGACACTTAATTGCATGTTTGAGCAACTCCAGGTGGCAAGAACTAACTTTCTCTTATTATGTCCTTCATAATTGGGTGTTGCTTTGGAATGGTTAAACCTCACCAGTCAGCTAAATCTAAAGATGAAAGAATGTGCTTGTGGCGCATGTTTGCATCTATGCAGGGTATGTGCAATGCTATCTTTCCTTCTGATGCAGCTCTCCGAACTGGCAGTTAAGGACTACAACCGTGGACGGATGTACCTCTCGGACTTGGCGACACGAGCTGGGGTTCCTGTGTTCAGTGACATAAGTGAGGCTGTACTGTGCGCTGCAGAAAGGTGCTGAAGCAACCGGATCTGACAACAGTTGTTCCAAATGTCCAAAACCAGCCCCTTCATGCTTCACCATTTTTAATTTTGACAGCGCTATCAGAGTTGCAGTCTGTTTGCCTTGAGCTGTCTTGTAAATGTGCTCATCGAGAAGTGAAACTGAGAACCATCATGGTAGTGTAAATATGAACATGCTGAAGTCTGTATAGTCATTTGTACAGTTTCATTCCTGCAATTCACACAATGAAAACATTGCAGTCATACTCAAAATAAAGTGCATTTAACAGTGTGTCGTTGTCTTACCCTGTAATCAGCCATAGTGAATGTAGTCCAATGGCTCAAAAAGTGCCATATTATTGCCCACATATTCATGGCTGGTTCACTTAACAACGCTTTCATACCTTCTGGTTAAAATCAATGCTCTATTCAAGCAGTGGTAATAGAAAACGTTTACAAGAATGTGCTGGTCCTTCCAGCTTCTGTGAATGCTTGACCATTCAGCCATGCCCACTATGTTAAAGGGACACTAAAGGCAAATACTAAGTCAACGTGGACTGTTTAAATACCATTCCAAAAACCTCGCAACACTTGGTTCGTATCAAAAAACAACTTAGTTTATGAGAAAATTGCATCTGAAAGCTCCGAATACCTTCATCGCAATTCAAATCTCCCGCCATCCAATTGGGGAGTGGTGACGCATACGCCATCACCGCCCTTTGCTGCCATCGGTGAGGAAAGCGGCGCCCGACAGACGGCGGTACGGTTTTATGCACAACTCAAACGCACGGCCATGGAGAAACCATACAGAGTGGTGGATTCGCCGCTGCTGCAGCTGCCTTTGGTCATGTGGCATGGACTGTTCTCGCATCCTGCGACATCACATGGAAGTGGAATTCTCTGCTACTTGCAGTTTGTGCGAGCTTCACGAGCCAGCAAAACCGGCGCACACTACTCGATAATGAAACTACTGAAATGCAAAAGCATCGGCGGCGGAGTCGAGCCACAGCGAAACCTTTCGATTGCCCGCGTCGTTGTCAAGGGTAATGTCAACGATTTCTTTCTAAAAATGAAATAGCACTGGACAAGTAGCATTTTTTTTCTTATAATGCATTACAATGATGTTCTGGTAACGAGTGGTTGAGTACTAGTGACAGAATTTAAATGAGGAGTGCCTTCATCATCAGGCAAGCACCCTAGCATTGGCTCGGTTTTTCCGTGGTCGCGTGTTTGCATTTTGTGCATAAAACCGTACTGCCGCCCATCGGGTGCCGTTTTACTCAACGACAGCAGCAAAGGGCGGTGATGGCATATGCAACTTCCTGGTTCGGTGACGGGAGATTTGAATTGCGATAGGGGTATTCGGACCGTTCAGATGCAATTTTCTCGTAAACTGAGTCTTCTTGACACGAAACAAGCGTTGCAAGGTTTCTGGAATGGTACTTAAACAGTCCACGTCAACTTAGTATTTGCCTTTAGTTTCCCTTTAAGAACAGGCTACAAAATTGTGCAGCAGCATACATGTATTGGGATTGTATTTTTGCAGACATATTTGGCTAATCAATTTCAATCCTCACTTGATTTTGTCAAATGAGGATGGAACTTGGTAAAACAGACAAAAATAAACTTTTGGACCAGCCGTGTGAAGCAGCTGCACTAACCTACACTTGATACTAATGGCAGGCGCCTTGTCATTGTAAAAGATTGCGCCAGCGCTCGTCATAGTGCTGCAAGTTTGTGATAAGTGACTATGCGTATTGATTCACCTAGCATGAAATAGGCAAATGAAAGCTTTAATGGGGAACTGTTAAGTTAAGCTGTGCCAGTAAACTTTTATAGAATGCCAAAAAGTTGTTTCCATGAGCAAACATTTGGTAAGCTAGAAGATATGAATAAACAATAAACTGGTGATGACGCCTCCTTGAAGTTCGCATTCATGCTTTCTGTTACATCGTGGACATTGACAGAATCTCCTCTGGTTTAGTTAATTGTTTCAAACTACAAAGTTTACATTACATTTCCTGCGCTAAAAGTGGCTCAATATGACAAAATGCAGTAAACTCCCGTTTAAGGCAAACTTCAAAAGACTATCCCCTGGTCATCCCCTATCAGAAGTTTATCAGAAATTTCTATTCGCAGAGGTTATCCACAGAACTCAAGATATGCTATTCCTGGTGCACCCAAATATCCACAACCCAAAATAATGAAACAGCATTAAATCAAAAGGCAGACATACTTATTGGATTTGCATGATGCAAAATATTGCATGACACTACTACTGCTGGAACTGTGCTAATCTGTGCACTGTCGAAAATGCCTATGTTTTTATCTACCTTGCTAAAATATGTTCAGTGCCCTCGTGTCATTCGATGGCCAAAGTATTCAGGACATTACCAACTGTTTCATGCGTGAAGCTGGTTCTTGTGGCTCCTGGGCAGCACCTAATCACCAGCCAGCAAAGGCATATCAAGAATCTCCTCAATTATTGTTTCTATGGTGTCTGCCCTGCATGTTTCCATGTCATCGTTGATGCTGGCATTGCTGTCCACAGGAACACTATGTGCTTCTCGTGTGTAGTCAGCAGAGTTTCCATCTTCAAGTGTGCCGATCAGGGCATCTAGTTGAACCGAGTAGCAGACGTTGCTGGCATCTGCTGAAGTTTGACTTAGCCAAATTAGTGGCCCGTGCTGAGTGAAATATTTTTACATTGGGTTTATAGGAAACCAACCAAACGTTCACAAATATTTCCTCATATTAAAAAATTTGGCTTAACTGTGTCACTTAACCTGCCAGTGTTTATGGCAGGCTATGGCACACTATGGCATTCTCTTGCCGCAGCGGCTGTGTTCCAGTAGGTGTGACATGCAGAAATGCTGGCTTGCCATGCTTTGGGTGGGCGTTAAGTATAGTTTTGAAAGAATATGAAACGAATGGCAGGGTGCAGCACCTTGTGAACTGGTTCAGGCGGTGCAGGCGAATCGAACGTGCCTAAAATCTCCGGTTGTTGGCACTTCTACTCTTCCAACAACCGCGCTCGTCGCTCGCCCGCACCGTCTCTTATCTCCACACGGTATGCACTGTGCATTCGCCGCTCAGTTTCCGTTGAAGCGATAGACCGCACGTACCTCGCCCGCTGCGGCGTATGCGCTTGCTGCCAGCGTTTTGACAGTCGTCGTCTGCAGTCATTCAGTGTGATCTATTCATGTTTGTTTGTGCGGGCTCACACCACGCTTGTTCATTCAGTTAGTAATAGTCGGGCCACATTTTCCAACGCACGCTACACATGCGATGCTGCCCAGATCGGCAGTGCAGCGCTACAGGTGTGTCCCTTCGCACGCGCTGCCCACGGGAAGCGCTTCTCATCAACACCACCGTTTCACACGCGCCTTCTCGTGGTCATCAAGTCTCTCTTCATGTCGGTCTACTTACGCCGCAGCACACCTGCTTACTTAATCAGCTCATGTTTACTACAATTCATATTGCTACCAAAGCCGCTCACCTTACTTCGTATGACATTGCTGTGTTGCTATCGCATTAATTGCTTCGATCGCCCTCAGGGCGAAACTGTGACATTTTTTTTTTTTTTTTCTGCAGAAAATCTAGGGACTTTAGCTTGGCCGATCCCTCCGTTCGTTGACATCTCAGACCCGCGGCTAAGCATTCCGAGCATCCGCGACGCGAACTTCGCGACCAAGATTCACGCGCGGAATCCTCGCACACGCGGCTAGGCCTTTCGGCACTCGTGTTTCGGAATTCGCGACTAAGCACATCGCGCGCACAATCCACGCACTCGCGGCTAACCATTTCGCGCATAGGCTTCTCCGACTCGGTGCGGACCTCCCGCGCGGACTTGTCGGTTCCGTGCATCGGCGCCTCCGACTGCGCGACTAAATATATCGTGCGTCGACTCCTCGGACCCGCGACTAGGCATTTCGCGCATCGGCACCTCGGACCCGCGCCAAGCACATCGCGCGCCGACTCTTTTATCATAATGTCACAGTATCTCCTAACAATATTGCTGCATCCGCCCTATATCGCCTTTTGTTGTCCTACCGCGACATATTTGACACTGAAAATCGCCCACTTGGTCAGACGTCCCTTGTTCAGCATCGGATAAACACTGGTGATGCTGTTCCCATTCACCGCCGACCGTATCGTGTGTCCACGGCAGAGTGGCAAGTTATTCAGCAGGAAGTAAACAAGATGCTTGCCAAAGGCATTGTTGAGCCCTCGTCGAGTCCTTGGGCGTCGCCGGTCGTGCTCGTCAAAAAGAAAGATGGCACGTGGCGTTTCTGCGTTGATTACCGCCACCTAAACCGAATCACTAAGAAGGACGTTTACCCTTTACCACGAATTGACGACGCTCTTGATTGTCTTCACGGTGCCAAATACTTTTCGTCCATTGACCTTCGATCTGGTTATTGGCAGATTTCCGTCGATGAGCAAGATCAAGAAAAGACCGCTTTCGTCACTCCAGATGGCCTCTACCAATTTAAGGTTATGCCGTTCGGTTTATGCAATGCCCCCGCCACGTTCGAACGGATGATGGACTCTCTGCTTCAAGGTTTCAAATGGTCAACTTGCCTTTGTTACCTCGACGACGTCCTTGTGTTTTCTCCTACATTTGAGACGCACCTTGAGCGCGTTGCAGCCATCCTTGACGTCTTCCGCAAGGCTGGGCTCCAATTAAACTCATCGAAGTGCCACTTCGGGCGCCGACAGATTACAGTGCTCGGCCATCTCGTCGATGCTTCCGGAGTACAACCCGACCCGGAGAAGGTTCGAGCAGTAACGGCTTTCCCTGTACCTCAGTCTGTCAAAGACGTCCGGAGTTTTGTGGGGCTCTGTTCTTATTTCAGACGGTTCGTGAAAGATTTCGCAGCAATCGCTCAACCACTCACAGAACTTATGAAGAAAGACGTGCCTTTTACGTGGGGTTCCCCTCAGGCTGCCGCATTTTCACGCCTTATCACGATTCTGACTAATCCACCGATCTTGGCCCACTTTGACCCGTCCGCACCAACAGAGGTCCGAACCGATGCCAGTGGTTATGGGATCGGCGCCGTCTTAGCGCAACGCCAACACGGACACGACCGCGTTATAGCCTACGCTAGCCGACTCCTGACAACTGCAGAGCGCAACTATTCGATTACCGAGCGCGAATGTCTTGCTCTCGTCTGGGCTGTTTCAAAGTTCCGCCCATATTTATATGGCAAGCCCTTCTCAGTAATCACAGACCATCATGCGCTGTGTTGGCTTTCGTCGCTCAAGGATCCTACTGGCCGGCTCGGTCGTTGGGCTCTCCGACTACAAGAATATCCCTACACAGTGACGTACAAGTCGGGACGCCAACACCAGGACGCAGATTGCCTCTCTCGCTACCCAGTCGAAGACCCGACCTCTACGTCTGAGCCTGACACCGACGCCTGCGTTCTCTCTGTTTTTCCACTGGTCCATGTCGCCGACGAGCAGCGCCGTGACCCGTCCTTGCGTGTTATCATTGACCGCCTGGAATCTCCACTTGCCGACAGTTCCCTTCGCTTATTCACACTTCAAGATGGCGTACTCTACCGCCACAACGTTCACCCCGACGGCCCAGCATTACTCCTTGTGATCCCTAAACACCTTCGCTCGGCTGTTCTCCACGAACTTCACGACCTCCCCACTGCCGGTCACCTCGGTGTGTCACGTACCTACGACCGGATCCGCCGACGCTTCTTTTGGCCTGGGCTTGCTCGCTCCGTTCGAAGATACGTAGCTGCGTGTGATAAATGCCAGCGACGCATGACACCATCGACGCTACCTGCTGGGTACCTACAACCAATCGACATTCCCGCGGAGCCATTCTTTCGGGTGGGTTTAGATTTACTTGGTCCCTTTCCTCTTTCTACCTCTGGCAACCGGTGGATCGCTGTGGCCACAGATTACGCCACGCGCTACGCCATCACCCGAGCGCTCCCTACAAGCTGCGCCATAGATGTTGCCGATTTTCTTTTACGCGACGTGATTTTATTACATGGAGCTCCGCGACAACTTCTCACAGACCGTGGCCGGACATTCCTGTCAAAAGTTATCGCGGACATCCTGCAGTCCTGTGCCACGAGGCACAAGCTATCCACGTCATACCATCCGCAAACTAATGGCCTCACGGAGCGTCTTAATCGCACTCTCACAGACATGCTCGCGAAGTATGTCTCTTCAGACCACACAGACTGGGACCTCACTCTGCCGTTTGTCACCTTTGCCTATAATTCCTCGCGCCACGACACAGCCGGCTATTCCCCATTTTTCCTCCTGTTCGGCCGAGAACCAGCACTGCCCCTCGACACAACTCTCCCTGTTCACGCGGCACCCACCATGAATATGCACTTGATGCCGTCGCCCGCGCTGCTCACGCAAGCGAAATTGCCCGTGACCGCCTTCTGAACTCCCAAGAGAGTCAAATGCGTTTGTACGACCAGCGACACCGAGACGTGCACTTCCCGCCTGGTTCTTTGGTGCTTCTATGGTCTCCGTCGCGTCAGGTCGGCCTGTCAGAAAAACTGCTGTCGCGTTACACAGGCCCCTACCGAGTGCTTCGTGCCGTGACTCCCGTCACATACGAGATTGCCCCTGACGCCCCATCTGCTTCCCAGTTCAGCGATATCGTGCACGTTACACGACTGAAGCAGTATCACCCTCCCAGTGATTACATTTAGACGCTCCGGGACGTCGCTTCTGCCGCCGGGGGATTATGCTACACGCGTGTGGTATTTGATTGTTTGACCGAGGCGCGCGGGCGCCATCACTCGAGAAAAGAAGAGGATTAACGAGCTGGGCTCGCGCTGTGAACCTAACCGGTCAGCGCTGCAACCGCTGTTGTAAATACAACCTGTAAATAGTTGCCCGTCTTACTGACTCGTTCTTCGCGTAACAATATCTATCATATCACCCCTTCATAAAGAGAACCTCATCATAAGCTCTGTTTACTAGGCCCTTTAGGGCCCATTCACACTTGCGACTAGGCGAGGTCGCGCGACCGATTGCGACTGGAGACCAGACTACTACTCAAGACGAACGATGTTCACACTTTACAAATGCGACCGACGAGTCGCTAAACCGAAATATCTCGCGATATGCCCTTCACGTCTGCTTGCAATGTCATCGCCGCGTAAAATGAGCGTCAGCGTATATTGACGCCCTGTTCCTTCGCATCTGATTGGTTCAGCTGTTCTGCGACTGCGGTCGCGCGACTGAACAATCGAGCAGTGAGCGACTGGCCCGAAACGGTCGCATTTCGAGAAAAGCGACCATTTGCGACTACTTGCGACTGGTCGCTTTGGTCGCGCGACCTCACCTAGTCGCAAGTGTGAATGGGCCCTTAGGCTGGCACAGACACCTGGCTGCAGAAGTGAGGCGTCATACAAAAGTACAAGCTGGAAAGCACTTTAGCGCTGCATTGCTGCAGTGGGTATTAGTGGCTCTCTGATCCGAAGCTCCACAGCCATTGTCTAAGGAAGATGACTCGGAAGGCTACTGAGCCTTCGTTCAGTAACATGGTCGATTCTACGTAAAAAAAAAAGGGGGGGGGGGATTCCTCACTGATTGCACTGGAGCTGCTATGAGTGAGGCAGTCTGCAGGTGACAACACTGGAACTGTATTCATGCGCACACGGGAGTTCTGCACCTCACTTGGTTTGAAGCGCAGGCGCCATGCTCTTTGTAGAGCAGCAGTAAAGAATGGCATACAAAAGAAAAAAAAATGGCAGACACTTAAGCTTCGCCTTTAAGAGCAGAACGCGATAGCATTCAAAGATCCCTGACTGCTTCTCACGCTTCCCGGCAACTGCATATGTAGCCGTAATGTTTACCGGGAAACGCTGGCGGGGAATGCTATGCACGAAGGCGAGCGTTAATTCTGGTTCTTTTACAGCGAAGCTGTATATGATTAGGTTCTGATCAAAAGTGCGTGCGTCGACACGGTGTGTAGAAAAATGTCGTGTTGACAAAAATGAATCCACAGTAGCCTGCTGCGCGCCGGCGGTGCTCCGTGGCTCCAGAGTGGATGGCGAAATAATAAAACGTCATTGTGTACCCACCAATGTCTGTGCCTCGTTTTCTTCTGACGTCGACATCGCTCTAGCGACGTTATCAGCAGCTGTACTTTGGTGGTGGTGGTGGTGAAAACATTTATTTTAGGAAAATACAAGAGTTGACCCCCGAAGGGGAGACACCTAAGTGGACTCCCTAGTCCGGTATTCCATTGGAGATGGCCGCCGCTCGGGCACGCGCTACCAGGGCGCGCTGGGCGCACAAGGTAGAGCAGCTGAGCAGGGTCTCCTCCCAGGCCTCTCGTGTGGGAACGGGAAAAGGGGGGGAGAGAGGAAAAGAGAAAGAGGGGCATGCTGCAACCATGTGGTAGGTGTCGGCCAGGACCCCACAATGGCGACAGTTCCCACTTGTATTAGGCAAAAAATGGCGAGCCACGGCAGGACACAACAGGGTGTTGGTCTGTAAGCGGCGCAGGGTTCGCTCATCGGCCTTAGACAAACCGACGACCATCGCGGTAACAGGCTAAGATTTCTCTAAACGATGTGAGCAACTGGGTTGCAGGATCAGGCGAGGGGGGAGAAGGGGTAACGGCCCGGGGAAGAAGCGCGCGGGCGGCCGCATCGGCGGCCTCGTTACCAGGAAGACCCTCATGTCCCGGGGATCAGACAAGTCGGACGGGGTGAGGTACGAAACGCCAGGAGGCGGCCCGGAGTAGGTGAGCCGCGAGGGGCGAGACAGAACCGGCAAGGTATCGGGAGCAGGCAGAGCGCGAGTCCGAGATGATGACCCTTGCGTTGGGGTGGGAGGCCGCCAAGGCAATGGCCACCTCCTCCGCCTGAGTTGAAGTAGAGGCCCGAAAGGAGAGGCCATCAATCGCGTTTCCCTCGTGGATCACGGCAGCCGAAAAGTAGCCAGAGGAGGAAGGATCCGCGACATCCACATAGAAGACACCGGGTCGAGATCCGTGTTGGGATGTAAGGGCACGAACACGAGCGGCCCGACGACCAGGGTGGGAGACAGTATCCATATTACGAGGGAGAGGGGCAACCCAGAGTTTCTGGCGCCAAGAGTCGGGAATCCGATCGGGGGGCGCCGGAGGAAGAATAGGTTGGAGAGCAAGGCGCGCAAGCAGACGGCGCCCAGGAGACGTCTGAGACAGGCGACCAAGTTGGTTAACGAGGTGAGCCTCCCAAAGCTCCGAGTAGGAGTTGTGCACCCCCAAAGCCGCAAAACGACGGTTGGAAGTGGACACCGGGAGGTCCAGCGCACGTTTATGCACAGACCGGATGAGGGCATCCAGCTGGGCCTCGTGGTGGCGACCGAGACGGAGGTAGGGGGCTGCGTACATGATCCGATCGACTGATGACGAACGCTTGGGCCAAACGAAGGGCATCCCGCCCTCGCAGACCACCACGTTTCGTAGACACCCGACGAATCATGCGGCTCACCTGCTCCCCCGTACGGCGGAGGCGGGTAAGGGTAGAGGCCGGGTTGAGATAGGACGAAATAAAAAGTCCCAGAACACGGAGCTCGGTGACCACGGGGATGGGACCCGTGGGCAAGGAGAGCCGGGGTGGGGGTAAAGAGGAAAGAGAAAGAAGTGCCGATTTCTGCGGGGCGCACTCCAGGCCACAAGAGGTGGCGTAAGTGTCCACTATAGAAGCAGCCTGTTGAAGACGCTGCTCGATTTGAGCGGGGTTGCCAGAATTAGTCCAGACGGTGATGTCATCGGCGTAAAGTGCGTGTTGGATACCCCCCACCTGGGCCAGAAGAGCAGGAAGGCGTAGCATGGCCAGATTAAAGAGGAGCGGAGAGAGAACCGCTCCCTGAGGTGTGCCCCGCGTGCCCATGGGGTACGGCCCGTGTTCAGAGTCATCGACGCGGATGAAGGCAGAGCGGTGAGAAAGGAAAGCGCGGATGTATGCGAACGCTTTTGAGCCGCAATGTGTCGTGTTGAGATTGGCGAGGATACTACTATGTGTGACGTTGTCAAATGCGCCGCGCAGGTCGAGCGCAGGAATGGCTTTGTCGTTGTGGCGCATAGTAGTAGGATCAATAATGTCGCGGTGAAGCTGGAGGAGGACGTCTTGCACGGACAGATGCGGGCGGAAGCCGCACACTGTGTCCGCGAAGGTCCCCTCCCGCTCCAGGTAGGCGGAAAGGCGATCCCTAACCATCGCTTCCATGAGTTTCCCTGCACAAGAGGTGAGAGAAATGGGGCGGAGGGCCTCGATGTGAACGGGGTTGCCAAGTTTGGGTATAAATGTAACGAGAGAGGTGGTCCATTCTGTGGGGAGGGGGCACCCATCCCAGACAGAATTCATGAGGTGAAGAAGGGAGAGATAGGCCGAGTCGGGAAGGTTAGCCAGCAGGGTGACCGCGATGCCATCGCGACCCGGGGCCGTACCCCGTCTCATTTTGGCCAACGCAGCCCGAAGGTCAGGCAGCGTGAAGGGAGCATCAAGCTCAGGGTTGGGACGGCCCGAGTTCTGATACTCCGGCCCAACCAGGTCCACCGTGCGACAGAGGTACCGGTCGCGCAGCTTGTCCGCGAGCTGAGCCGAGGTGCCAGGGAACCCGTGCAGAGCGCGGCGCAGTTGTCGTTGTGTTTCCCCTCGCGTGGAAGAGGGATCCAGAAGGCTCCGAAAGAGGCGCCACGTCCCCCTGGAACCCATCTGACCTGCGGCCTTCGTGCAGGTTTCGACCCAGTTTGTATCACTGAGGTGGGCAGCATAAGCAGCCGCTTCCTCTGTGAGGGCAGCAATGCGTGCTTTGAGCTTGCGATTCAACTTGTGGCGACGCCAGCGGCGCAAGAGGCCGCGGCGAGCGTCCCAAAGGTGGAGAAGGTGCGGGTCCACGGCGGGAGCAGCCTGAGTTGTCTGTATGACACGGGTGTGAGAGCATTGAGTCGAGAGGGCATGGGCGGCCCAGGCGGAGTACCCGTCGGGGGAGGACAGGGGAAGGAAAGGCTGGGTTCGAAAAGCAGGCCAGTCCGTGAGGCGGGCCGTACCCCATGTTTTGCGCACTATCCGCGTGGAGAAGGCGATTCGCAGCAGACAGTGGTCGCTACCGAGAGACTCCTCGAGGTTCTCCCAAGTAGCGTCCCGGATATGTTTGGTGAGAGAGAGGTCCGGACACGTGTCACGAGTAACCGAGTTGCCCCCCCGCGTGGGACAAGCCGGGTCCGTGAGCAACGTGAGACCGAGCGTGGAGATAAGCTCCTTGAGCTTACGGCCCCGGGCCTTCTCATAGTGGTAGCCCCAGTGCAGAATGGGGGCATTGAAGTCCCCAACAATGACCAGGGGGTCACGAGCAGCGGTGTTAAGGGCGCGATAAAAGAGTTCCGAGAAGGTGACGCGCGGAAGATGAGGAGGGCAATAGACATTAAGAACATGAATTGGGGGGTCACGGCGCCGCGAGGGGAGCACCGTAACCATGGAGTAATCGTGTTGGAGGGTGAGATCAAGATCGACTTGCACCGCTGTATAAGATTTGTGGACGAGGATACTGGTCGTCGGGCCCCCTGAGTAAGAACAGTAGCTAGAAAGAGAAAGATTGAGACCAGCCTCCTGGAGAGCCAGGACGGCCGGCAGAGAGCCCCGGGATTGAAGGAAGAGGAGTAGGTGAGAGCGCTTCTGCCTATTCCCGAAACCGCGACAGTTCCACTGGATGAGCTCGAATTGTGACGAAGACGAGGAGCTCGAGGAGGGCACCGCCATAGTGAAAGAGACGAGTTAGGGGTCGTCCTCCATCGCCTGGGCCGGCACCAGGACCGGGTCCTGTACTGGAGGAGCAGGAGAGGGAGGAATGAGTACCGGGTTGAAGGGGGTGTTAGCGGTCCCAGCGAGTTTGCGGCGGCGCGGGGTGGCGTTGGGAGACGCCGAGCGCGAGCGCGACTTTTTGAACCTCAATTGAGAGCACGCCCATATCTGGACGGCCTTGAGAACCTCAGCTGTAATTTTTGGCATGATGGTCTCTCCGATGCGTTGAATGAGCAGATCGGGTAGGGCTCGTAGTGCACGCTCCATGGTAAGGCTGCGTTGTTCGAGACCCGTGAGACGGTCTTGAATGGGAAGAGTAGTATCGATCGGAGGAAGATCATCCAGGGGGACCCGAATTAGGGGAAGGGCCGAGGAGGGATCTTGCGAGACCGCGGCGGCGACTGCCCGAGTTTGCGGGTGCTCCTGGGAGGGAGGCCCGGGGGGAGAAGAATAACTGGGGTTGGGATGGGGGGAAACGGCCACTGAGGCAAGTGGAAGGGCCGACTGGGGTTGGGGGGGAAGGAGTTGGGAGCGAAGGGACTCGAGTTGCTTGGCCAGAGCAGCGACCTGGCGCTGAAGCTCGGAGTTCTGCCGCTGGAGAGTAAGTTCAAGCGGGGTGGGGGCAGCGGAGGGAATGGAGGGGAGAGGCCTGGAGGCAACCCCTGCCCAGCTACTCACCTGAGGTGGAGCCGCGAGTGGCGGCAAGTGTTCCGGAGTAGCCGGTGGCGGGGCCTTGGACCGGGAGCCGGACTTGGGTTGAGTCAAGGGCGCGTGGCCTTGATGCTGAGTACGAGGTGGTGGCGAGGCTGGGTGTGAGGAGACCGGCTGGGAGGGCTTGATAGGCTTACGGTACTTGCCGGGGCAGCCCCGTGCCCCGGTTTAGTGCGGCCCGGTGCACAGGATGCAGCGGGGTTGGCAGTCATGTTGAGCAAGGCCCTCAGGCGTGGTAGGCACCTGGGAGCCGCAGCGGGAGCAGAAGCCTGGTTTGGGGCTGGGGCAAGCCGTGGCCCTGTGGCCAATGGTGCCGCAGCAAGAACATACAGGAACCGTCTTCTTATAGAGGCGGACGTAGGCCACATGGCAGCGGTAGAAGATGAAACGCGGGACCTTCGGGCCCTCGAAGGTCACAACCGCCACGTTGGAGTCCCCGAGTTTGCGGGCCGCGAGGATAGTGCCTTTCGGCCACTCCAGATTCGGCTTGATGCTCGAGGACGATGCAGCCGGGTCGATGTTGATGACGCCGCGGCAGATGTCCCCAGACGCCTTGGCGTGGCCCCGAAACGGGAGCTGCTGGTCCCCTACGGGTAGCATGATGTCACCAAGGAGTCGTTGAGCAATAGGGATCGAGGTGAGGCTGCACACCAGCACATTTTGGTCCCACACTGGCCACACGTGGAGGTCGGCAGGCGAGCAGTCCCCCAGAAAGGCACGCACCGCGTCACCAGCGCGTTCCGATGGGAGCACCGTCTTGAGGTCAAATGAGGCACGCGGTTTGAGCACAACGATGAGGTCGTCACGTCCTATGCGGGGCGTGTATCGCGGCCGCCAAGCAGGCTTACGTGGCGCCTGAGGAGGAGACGAGTTGGGAGCACCTCCTGGGTGAAGGTGCGTCGACATTCCCGCAACCGCCGGTTGCGAAGCAGCCGGCGTCCCCTTGAGCTTGGGCGTCTTGGGAGGGGACTTGCGTTGCTTGCGTTGCCAAAGTTGGATCATATCTTCAAGATACTCATGTTCAGTAGGGACATCCTGGTCCGCCGGGGTGACATCCATGGTAACCACTCGATGTGAGGCGGGATCGTAGCCCGTAACCGGGGTTGAAGCCGCCATCGGGGCCG